>NC_090791.1:847500-1153333 GCF_040054535.1 Antennarius striatus
CACACACACACACACACACACACACACACACACACACACACACACACACACACACAATACCAGCGTCAAAAAGGCTGGATGAGGTAGAGATGTTAAAGTCACATTACGGTACAACAAGATTTTATTATTATTAGTTGTTTTAATGTCCTGTGATTGTTTCTGGTCAGTGTGAGGGTATCGATCTTTAGTAGTAATGACATTACTTCAGTATTTAGAGTAATAATGACATTACTTTAGTATTTAGAGTAGTAATGACATTACTTCAGTATTTAGTAATAATGACATTACTTTAGTATTTAGAGTAGCAATGACATTACTTTACTATTAGAGTAATAATAACATTACTTTATTGTTTAGAGTAGTAATGACATTACTTTATTTTTTACAGTAGTAATGACATTACTTCAGTATTTAGAGTAATAATGACATTACTTTATTTTTTACAGTAGTAATGACAGTACTTCAGTATTTAGAGTAGTAATGACGTTACTTTAGTATTTAGAGTAATAATGACATTACTTTAGTCTTTACAGTAGTAATGACCTTACTTTAGTATTTACAGTAGTAATGACATTACTTTAGTATTTACAGTAGTAATGACATTACTTTAGTCTTTACAGTAGTAATTACCTTACTTTAGTATTTACAGTAGTAATGACATTACTGTAGTATTTACAGTAGTAATGACATTACTTTAGTATTTACAGTAGTAATGACATTACTTTAGTATTTACAGTAGTAATGACATTACTTTAGTATTTACAGTAGTAATGACCTTACTTTAGTATTTAGAGTAGTAATGACATTACTTTAGTATTTACAGTAGTAATGACATTATTTTAGTATTTACAGTAGTAATGTCATTACTTTAGTATTTACAGTAGTAATGACATTACTTTAGTATTTACAGTAGTAATGACATTACTTTAGTATTTACAGTAGTAATGACATTACTTTAGTATGTACAGTAGTAATGACATTACTTTAGTATTTACAGTAGTAATGACATTACTTTAGTATGTACAGTAGTAATGACATTACTTTAGTATTTACAGTAGTAATGAAATTACTTTAGTATGTACAGTAGTAATGACATTACATAACCTCAGATTGAGATTACATATTGGAATTGAATAAATAATGACTTACGAACAATTTGGTTTATGAACTTCCTCTAGGAACCACTTGTGTTTGTATGTTGAGGACTTCCTGTATTGCTCATAAAAGCTGATATAGATCTCAATCCAAGCACATCCAGCATTTACTCTGATCCCAGATCAGGATTCCAAAGGTCTTTGTTTGATGAGAACGTGAAAGAGCTTCGGTTCCGTCTCTGCTTCAGATTTAGGATTAAAAACCCTCCTGATTAGTGTCTCTGTGATCCGTCCACCTGCGGGACGGATCCGTCGCTGGGAGCTCACATCGGGTTCCTCTTGTTCCTCCACAGATGCTGAAGCTGCAGGCGAGCATCAAATACTGTGAGGAAGACTACTCTGCTGCTAAGGTGACAGCTCCAGCTTCATCTGTTCATTCAGGTGGATGTAACATTAATATAACACGTGTGTGTGTGTGTGTGTGTGTGTGTGTGTGTGTGTGTGTGTGTGTGTGTGTGTGTGTGTGTGTGTGTGTGTGTGTGTGTGTGTGTGTGTGTGTGTGTGTGTCTGTGTGTGTGTCTGTCTGTGTGTGTGTCTGTGTGTGTGTGTGTCTGTGTGTGTGTGTGTGTGTGTGTGTGTGTGTCTGTGTGTGTGTGTGTGTGTGTGTGTGTGTGTGTAGTCTCTGCTGGAGCAGCTGCCTCAGGACGACCCTGACTACGTCTACAACATGGGCTGTTTGCTCTACCAGGACGGGAAGTACGAGGAGGCCTGCAAGAAGTTCACGTCGGCCATGCAGGTGCTGGGATATGTGCCAGGTACGCACACACACACACACGCACACACACACACACACATACACACACACACACACACACACACACACGTGCATGTCTCTGCCTGCGTTCATCACGGGTTGTCCCCCCCACCAGCGCTGTCCTACAACATCGGCCTGTGTTACTACAGCCTGAAGAACTTCCCTCAGGCGCTCAAACACATCGGAGAAATCATCGAACGCGGCATCAGCGAGCATCCAGGTAGAACCCCGCCCCCCCCAGGAGTCCGTTCCCACGCCGGGGTTCTGCTTCGTTATTCTATGTTTTTTCTTCGTCAGAGCTGAGCGTCGGCATGACAACGGAGGGCATCGACGTCCACAGCGTGGGGAACACCCTGGTGCTGCACCAGACGGCCCTGATCGAAGCCTTCAACCTGAAGGCGGCCATGGAGTACCAAATGAACAACCGTGAGAGTCACGCAGTGTGGGGGGGGCTAGGGGGGCGTGATGCTGGTGGGGGGTTACGATGGGGTGGGGGGCAGAAGAAGGTGACGCTTGTCTCCTCTGTGCAGTGAAAGGAGCTCAGGAGGCGCTGACAGACATGCCCCCCAGAGCAGACGAGGTAAACACCCTCCATGTGTGTGTGTGTGTGTGTGTGTGTGTGTGTGTGTGTGTGTGTGTGTCTGTGTGTGTGTGTGTGTGTGTGATGTCGGCTGCCTGGACTTGCTGGGCATAACGGTGATTACCGGATGTGAGTTCTGTCACCTTCACACACTCAGCCCTTTGGGTCTGGACCTGCCTGTGAGTCACGACCGAGGGAAGCGGCCCACCAGCGCCCCCTAGTGGACGTAGATACAGTGTGTTCTCTGTGTACACAGCTTTATGCGTTCTGAACAAAAACTCAGAGTTTATGTATGTTTGTGTGTGTGTGTGTGTGTGTGTGTGTGTGTGTGTGTGCGTGTGTGTGTGCAGGAGCTGGACCCGGTGACGCTCCACAACCAGGCGCTGCTGAACATGGACACGAAGCCGACAGAGGGCTTTGAGAAGCTGGCCTTCCTCCTGCTGCAGCCGTCCTTCCCCAATGTCACCTTCGGAAACCTGCTGCTGCTCTACTGCAAGCACGAGGTCCACACACACACACACACACACACACACACACACACACACACACACACACACACACACACACACACACACACCCTCACACACGCTCTGAGCTGACGTTGGGATCGGTTCTCCACCCCTTCAGTACTTCGACCTGGCGGCCGACGTCCTGGCAGAAAACGCCCACCTGACCTACAAGTTCCTGTCGCCGGTAGGCTGGACCACACACACACACACACACACACACACACACACACACACACACACTCACACTGGGTTCTGCTTCGTTCTTTTCAGTACATGTACGAGTTCCTGGACGCCCTGCTGACCTGCCAGACGGCGCCGGAGGAGGTAAAGATCAAACCCCACCAATGTGTTTAAAGGTTTCCATAGCAACCAAAAGAAACGTGCATCCTTTTTATCTTAGTGCTGTTTGAACAGGAAGTGGTCAGAGCTGGGGACTCCGCCCCCCATGCGCTGACTCAGCACATGTTCTGGTTCCTCACGCGTTCCGTCTGTGTGTCTCAGGCTTTCAGGAAGTTGGACGAGATGAACGGCAAACTGACGGAGCAGCTGCGCAAACTGTCCAAGCAGGTTGTCGACCTCCTCTTCCTCTTCCTCCTCTTCCTCATCCTAGGTCTGGGAGGATTAGAAACATTTTGGTCAGTCAGAGGTTAAAGGTTAAAGTCTTGATGACATCATCATTAGAGCAGGAAACATGTCCTGAAGCACGACTCGATTCTCGAGGTACTGGTGTACGTCATCCCGTCATCGGCTGCAAACTCCTCCCACTCCGATCAGCTGATCAGCTCCATGTCCCGGCTCAAGCTGAAATGCATTCTGGGTTTTTTCCTTACTCTCAGCTGCAGGACGCCAGGATGTCCAGAGACGACGAGGCGCAGAAGAAAACGCTGCAGGACTATGACCTGATGCTGGAGAAGTGAGCGTACTCACACACACACACTCACACACACACTCACACACACACACACTCACACACACACTCACACACACACGCTGCTGACGGCTCCGTTCTGACTCAGGTTCATCGCCGTCCTGATGGCCCAGGCGAAGATCTACTGGACCCGGGAGAACTTCCCGGTGGTGGAGAAGCTGTTCCACAAGTCGGTGGAGTTGTGCAGCGACGACGACACGTGGAAGCTGAACGTGGCCCACGTGC
Organism: Antennarius striatus; assembly: GCF_040054535.1. Classification (NCBI taxonomy): domain Eukaryota; kingdom Metazoa; phylum Chordata; class Actinopteri; order Lophiiformes; family Antennariidae; genus Antennarius; species Antennarius striatus. The sequence continues at coordinate 851,651 of NC_090791.1, forward strand.
TCTTCATGCAGAACAAGTACAAGGAGGCCATCGGCTTCTACGAGCCCATCGTCAAGAAGCACTACGACAACGTGAGTGAGGCGCGAGACGGGCCGCCGCCGGCCCCTCGGGGGCCCCGACTGAACGCTGCCTTTCTGTCCAGGTGGAGCAGTGTAACATTCAGGAGTGTCCCTGCAAGCGCAAACCCTCGGTAAAGCAGAGGCTCCGCCTCCACGCTTGCATGCCGTCTGCTCACTTCCTGTCGCCGGTGCACGTGTGTCGGCTCACCTGTCACGCCTGTGTGTGTGTGTGTGTGTGTGTGTGTGTGTGTGTGTGTGTGTGTGTGTGTGTGTGTGTCTTTGCGGTGGTGCTTGTGTCATGTGTGACGTCACACACTTGTGTTCCGTTTCGTCCTGCCGTTCGCTTAAAGAAACGGAAACGACGTGGGGAGGAGGGGGAACGACTCCCATGATGCCGCGCTGGTCGTGGGTGACGGTCGTTTGAAGAACAAGTTAAATCGTGTGTGTGTGTGTGTGTTTGTGTGTGTGTGTGTGTGTGTAGATCCTGAACGTCAGCGCTGTGGTCCTGGCTAACCTGTGTGTGTCCTACATCATGACCAGCCAGAACGACGAGGTATGTGTCTCTGTTCAGAGTGTTCGACCGCCCCGTGGTCGTACCAGGTGGGTTTTGTTCACATACCTCAGCTTCGTCCTGAAACTCTTCCTCTTCCTCTTCCTCTTCCTCTTCCTCTCATGCAGGCCGAGGAGCTGATGAGGAAGATCGAGAAAGAAGAGGAGCAGATCTCCTACGACGACCCCGATAAGAAGGTGTTCCACCTTTGCATTGTCAACCTAGTGATCGGGTGAGCATCGTCACGGAAACGGATGAACGCCGGGACAAAAAACGACGGTTTTATTCTGCACAAAACGTCACGATTCTGTCGTGAAGAGTCTTTCAAGTCTTTTTTTTTCTGATGAAATACTTCATTTGTTTTTTTATTTCTCACTTTTTCCGTCATTGGTCAGTCAAAGCAAACAGGAAACACTGTGCTGTCCATGACAGCCAATCACACGGCTCCATCTGATGCTGGTTGTCGTTTCAGGACGTTGTATTGTGCTAAAGGAAACTACGACTTTGGCATCTCCCGCGTCATCAAGAGCCTGGAGCCCTACAACAAGAAGGTGAGCTCCTACACACACCTGCAGCCTACGGGTAGGGGGTCGACTGTTCACGTGTGTGTGTGTGTGTGTGTGTGTGTGTGTGTGTGTGTGTGTGTGTGTGTGTGTGTGTGTGTGTGTAGCTGGGGACGGACACATGGTTCTACGCCAAACGCTGCTTCCTGTCTCTGCTGGAGAACATGTCCAAACACATGGTCATGCTGAGGGACGCCGTCGTGCAGGAGTGTGTGCAGTTCCTGGAGCACTGTGAGGGTGAGCTGTACACACACACACACACACACAGACACACACACACACACAGACACACAGACACACACACAGACAGACACACACACAGTAACACAGACACACACACACACAGACACACACACACACACACACACACACACACACACACACACACACACACACAGACACACAGACACAGACACACATACACACACACAGACACACACACACAGACATACACACACAGACACACACACACACAGACACACACACAGACACACACACAGACACACACACGGACCCGCCCCTCTGATTTCCTGCAGTTCAGCCTTCACGGCGTTGTTGGTCGTCAGTGATTTCAGTGGTGCTTTAAGCTCCGCCCCCTGTGGGGGGACATCAAGAGTGACTCATCTGCGTCTTTCACCCCCCCCCCTGCAGTATACGGTAAAGAAATCCCCGCCCTCATCGAACAGCCTCTGGAGGAGAGCCGCGCCCACGTCGGCAAGAACACCGTCAGCTACGAGGCCCGGCTGGTCAAGGGGCTGTTCTACAAGGTGACTGGCTGGAACCAGTGATGTCATCACTGATGTCATCAGTGACATCATCAGATGGAACCAGTGACGTCGGCAGTGACATCATCACCTTCATCATCATCACAGGTGTGGAAGCTCATCGCTGCCGGCAGCGATGAGATTGAAAATAAGAGACAATCAGCACACACACACACACACACACACACACACACACACACACACACACACACACACACACACACACCCCTACTGGATGAAAACACACAGGCACACTCTCAGTAGTAGAAGCTTTTATTTTGAAGGTGAACTCCATCAGTGACTTTCAGGGGCCTCTAGCTCCGCCCCTGGCTCCACCTCTGGCTCCGCCTCTGGAGCTGCTACAGATCATGTCGTTTGTGAAGGTGCTTCTTGAATGTTTTTCACTGCAGGGCGACTCGACGTCACACGGACATTTGTGACGGACAGGACGTCACCGTCAGACGTTTCCCCTGACGATATCTGACAGACAGCTGGGGGGAGGGAGAGGGGGCGGAGCTAGAATGGGGCGGGGCCCTCAGGATAGCGGCCTCTTGGTGATGTCCTGTTCAGACAGGTAGTGGTTGAGGTATCCTCCCAGAGCGCCGATGGCCACGGCGGTCATGTGACTGGAGCAGCCGTCTGCAACAAACAACAACAACAGACCTAAACAAGAACAGACATAAACAACAACAGACCTAAACAACAGACCAAAACAACAACAACAGACCTAAACAACAGACCAAAACAACAACAACAGACCAAAACAACAACAGACCTAAACAAACACAACAGACCTAAACAACAACAGACCTAAACAACAACAGTCATAAACAACAACAACAGACATGAACAACAACAGACATAAACAACAACAGACATAAACCACAACAGACCTAAACAACAACAACTTCAACAGATCAAAACAACAACAACAGACCAAACAACAACAACAACAGACCTAAGGAACAACAGACCTAAACAACAACAGACACAACAAAAGACCTAACCCTAACAACAACAGACCTAAACAACAACAGACATAAACAACAACAACAGACCTAAACAACAACAGACCCAAAAAACAACAGACCAAAACAAACACAACAGACCAAAACAACAACAGACCTAAACAACAACAGACCTAAACAACAACAGACATAAACCACAACAGACCTAAACAACAACAACAACAACAACAGACCAAAACAACAACAGCAGACCAAACAACAACAACAGACCTAAAGAACAGCAGACCTAAACAACAACAGACACAAACAACAAAAGACCTAACCCTAACAACAACAGACCTAAACAACAACAGACATAAACAACAACAACAGACATAAACTTAAACAGACCTAAACAACCACAACAGACCAAACAACAACAGATATAAACAACAACAACAGACATAAACAACAACAACAACAACAGACATAAACAACAACAGACATAAACCACAACAGACATAAACCACAACAGACATAAACAACAACAACAACAGACCAAAACAACAACAGACCAAACAACAACAGACCTAAACAACAACAGACACAAACAACAAAAGACCTAACCCTAACTCTAACAACAACAGACCTAAACAACAACAACAGACATAAACAACATCAACAGACATAAACAACAACAGACATAAACCACAACAGACCTAAACAACAACAACTTCAACAGATCAAAACAACAACAGACCAAACAACAACAACAGACCTAAAGAACAACAGACCTAAAGAACAACAGACACAACAAAAGACCTAACCCTAACAACAACAGACCCAAAAAACAACAGACCAAAACAAACACAACAGACCAAAACAACAATAGACCTAAACAACAATAAACATAAACAACAACAGACATAAACAACAACAGACATAAACCACAACAGACCTAAACAACAACAGACCAAAACAACAACAACAGACAAAACAACAACAACAGACCTAAAGAACAACAGACACAAACAACAACAGACACAAACAACAAAAGACCTAACCCCAGCCCTAACAACAACAGACCTAAACAACAACAGACATAAACACTAACAACAGACATAAACAACAGCAGACATAAACCACAACAGACCTAAACAAAAACAACAACAACAGACCAAACAACAACAGACATAAACAACAACAACAGACATAAACAACAACAACAGACATAAACAACAACAGCAGACATAAACAACAACAACAGACATAAACAACAACAACAACAGACATAAACAACAACAACAACAGACATAAACAACAACAGACATAAACCACAACAGACCTAAACAACAACAGCAGACATAAACAACAACAGACATAAACAACAACAGACATAAACCACAACAGACCTAAACAACAACAGCAGACATAAACAACAACAGACATAAACAACAAGAACAGACCTAAAGAACCATCCGTGAATTCGGACCATGTCCTGACTGGACTCCCACCAGAGGAGCCGTCGGTTCCATCTGACCTGTTAGAGGTCAAACAGGTTCTTCTTCTGCTTCCTGTCCTTCAACACGTCTTTGTTTACCCCCGTTAATAAATAAATAAACCGGACCAGACCGGACCCACCTGGGAGGACCTTCTCCCTCCTCTTCACCCTCCGGTGAGGCTGCAGCTGCTCCAGCAGCTCGTCTCCGATCATCTGAGAGATGAAGCTCTCTGAGGATCAGACAGAACGTCTGCTGTTAGCGGAAACGCTTCACGTCCAGACACGACTCTGTTGTTGTTATTTATGTTTTACGCTCTAAACGTGACTTTTTTTACGAGTTATGAAAATTCCCCATAACACTAGAAAAAGATGGCTGACATCAGTTTTAATCTTTGGAGGTGACATTAAAACAATAATGAAAGTGTTTGGTTGTTGGTGTTGTTGTTGGTGTTGTTGTTGTTGTGTTGACAGACGAGGGTCGAACACTCACCGTCTCTCCCAAAGCAGCCCACTTCCTCGTCCTGCTGCCTCAGGAGATGCTGCAGCCAATCAGCTTTGTAGAAGTCAGGGAAACCGGCCAATCCGCAAATGAGGACTGTGGAGGCGGAGCAAAGACAGAATCCAATAATTTGAGTTTATTCAAGGAGGAAGTCGCCAAAAACGCTGGAAATTAACACATATGGAGACAAATGTCTGCCGCCGTCTTGAGTCCCTTTTTTTTCCATGTTTGTCACAACTACGTGTTTCCAGCTCAAATAAATTTAGATGTAGGTCAAAGACAGCAATGAGTAAACACAAAATCCAGTTTATAAATGGAAGACGTTATTATTAAGAGAAAAACCCCAAACCTCCATGTTCCTGTGTGAAAATATGGTTTCATTTTTTTGATGATTTGAAATATTTAATTGTGAAAAATCTCCGAACCAATCAGAACTCAGGAAGGAGTCAACGTTTTTTTTTTCGCTCCACTGATCGATTGAACCCGTCTGACTGCCTCTTCTGATCATTTCTGATCAGTATGGATTAATAGGTTTTCATAACATCATGATTTAAAGACACACATGTGGAACGGGAAAAGGAAGTGATGTCACGGCGCCACAGGAAGCGCCCCTGTCACTCACTGTTCTCAATGAAGATGTCGACCATCTGCTTGCTGAGGCCGTCGGTGACGATGTCCTGGTTGGTCTTCATCATGTTGGAGCAGAAGATCCTCTCGTAGCTGCTCTCAGTCATGTTGGCGCGGGACGCCCGGGTGTCCCCTTTCAGGAGGTTGGTGCAGCCTCTCTGGGGGGGTAGAAACCAGTCAGGTACTACTTAGAAACCAGTGAGACCAGTTAGAAAAAGGTCAGAAACCAGTCAGACAAGTTAGAGACTAGTCAGAAACCAGTCAGGCTGCTGCGATGCTAAGCTACGCTAACCAGTTAGGTTGATGACTCCCATCAGTGAAAAGAAGCTCCTCCTACCAACATCGTTATTCAACATCATTATATCTTCCCCTGTGAAGCTCCGCCTTTCTCTCACCATTCGTCCAATCATGAAGTAGAGCAGCTGGTGGGACAGGGAGTAGTGCGGACACCCAAAACGGGTCATGGTGTCCCGGCAGGGCTTGGTCACGATGCAGGGCGTCCCGTTCATCTTCCTGCTCACACACACAGAGGGGACTCAGTGTGTGTGTGCGTGTGTGTGTGCGTGTGTGTGCGTGTGTGTACCAGGTTCCCAGCAGCAGGGTCAGACATTTGTCGCTGAGCTGCTCGTCGTAGCATTCGGAGGCGGGGCTAGAGACGTACACCAGGCTGGGGTCTGTGGAGCTCCGCCCCTGGGGGAGGAGCCAGAAGCTGGGCGACAGCAGCGGCTCAAACTCTGCAGGAGACAGAAGGGAAGGAAGGAGTGAAGGCTTTTATCCATCATCCTCATCAGGTGACGTCACACCAGAGGGCTTCTGGGAGATGCAGTCTTTCCCACCTCGGTAGTATGTGGGGTCGATCTGCTGCAGGGCGGCGACCGCCTTCTCCAGGCTCTGGTCCAGACGTTTGACCAGAGCCACGGCGGTGGTTCTCTGGGCCCAGCTGACCGGGTCGCTGTGGGGCCACGTCCGGACCGCCTCCTTCAGCTGCGCTGGGACACAAAAGCAGATGATTCCAGAACATTACAAGGTCACGTGATGGATTTGTGGATCCACATGAGCAGATTTCATGTTTTCAGGGGGCGTAGGCCAAACCTTTGCTCCCTGTGGGACGGGGTCTGTGTTGTTGTCAACTGACACCCATCTGTGTGCTCAGTGTGTTTACTCTGATAAGGCGGGCCGGTCCCGGCTGAACTCTGACGGACCTGGACTCACGATCACACGTGTCAGCAGGGACACGCATGACGAGTGGAAGATTTAGATTAACATCATCAGATACTTTCAGGCTTTACAACTTCACATTTTCATCAACATAATTCATTTTGAACGACTTTCATGGACAGGAACATGGTTTCCTGCAGGCCCGTCAATCCTGGCCTGGATCAGAACCCATCCTAAGAGCCAGAACAGGTTCTGGATCTGGATCGATAACCATTGAAGGCGAAACGGTCTTCATTATTATTTTTATGTTTTGTTATTATTATTGTTACTATTATTAGTAGTAATAGTAGTAGTAGTAGTAGTAGTAGTATTTTTAATAATAATAATAATAATAATAATAATGGTATTAACAATAATAAAATAATATTATTAAATAATATAATACTAATAATATTAAATAATAATATAATAATATTATAATTATAAATTATTTATTAATTATATATTAAAGCACTATTATTTCCCCAAGATAATTATTGTTATTGTTATTGCTATTGTTATTATTATTATTTTGTTTTTTTTAATTATTTTTATTAATATTATTATTGGTGCCCCCCAGCAGAGGAGGCTGCAGTCCTCTGTCCTTACCCTGCAGCAGGACGAAGCCGACCACCCCGTCCAGGTTGATGTGCTCGTGCTGCTGCTCCAGGAACGACGCTCCGCGCGAGACGCTGGTCAGGACGTCATCGATCACCTCCGCGCGCGAGCCGCACACTGCGGCAAACAGAGCCAGCAGTGCGGCCGGATGGCGCCCCGCGGCCCGCATCTTCTCACCGGACGATCCCGATCTGGAGGCTCCGGGCAGGACGACAAATCACCGGGGAGGGGAAGGGAGGGGGCGAAGTGAGGTGGGGGAAAGCAGCCGTGACGTCACAGGTGTCATTACGAAACCAAAAGTTGATAAATCAATCAGACTATTAAAAACATGTAAATATTTATGCATAAATCTTTACATTAACGCAATAAAGAGATGAAAGTGACTCATTTGAAGTTGACATAAAAACACTAAACACAATAATAAATGTAAGTCATATACTGTAATTATTAAAGGTGAATTATTATAGATAGATAATTATTATAGATTATTTAGCTTTACTAAAACAATACTATCATAGTTAAATAGTAAAAAGTCAAAAAACTTATTGAAAAATCAATAAACGGACATTTTAGTTTTTTTATACACGTTTTCGTGCTGTGTGAGCACATGTGTGTGTTTATTTCGGCGCTCAGCCGCGTTTGTTTTTCCTTGACGGATGTCATGACGACGTGTCATAATTTGACGTTAAGAGGATCAAACTACTGATATAAATCAGTTTGATTGATGACGTATTTGAAATCTGCGGCCCCTTTAAATTGAAAGCTCCGCCCCTTCCTGTGAGACACGTCATCACAAACAAACATGGCGGCCCCCGGCAGCAGCTCCCTCTGTCTGGCTGCTTTAGCGCTCATTGCGGCGCTTCTGGCCGTGTTGTACGCGACGTGTCCCGGTTCCGTTTGGCCGGCGGTGTGCGGGGCTCTTCTGACCGGGCTGCTGGTAGTGTGGCTGCGGCGGCGGGACGCCCGAACGGCCCGGCGGGTGTGCGTGCTGGTGCTGGGGGACATCGGTCGCAGCCCTCGGATGCAGTATCACGCCCTGTCCCTCAGCAGACACGGGTTCTACGTCACGTTCACCGGATATTCAGGTGAGGGGTCACAGCTGAGAGAACCGGGGACAGTTTGTCTGAAAACAGGCTGTTAATAAAGTTTAATTGAATGAGTGACCCGTCAGGAATTAGTATTGATGTCTTGATAAACTCAAAGCAGCTCCATCAACTTCAGGAGCTACAGAGCTGTTCCCTTATGTCACGTGATTATGGACCACTTGTCCCTGATTGGCCGAAAGCATCCTGGCTCACAGTGTGACGTCAGTATTAGTCAGCTCCGATCTGATCTCAGGTCACGCCTCTCTGTGTTCTGTCCAATGACGTCACGCCTCTCCATGTTCTGTCAAATGACGTCATTTCAGAAAGCAGGCCTCACCAAGACGTGCTGAGTCAGGAGAACATCAGGATCGTCTCCATCGCAGAAGTCAAAGGTGTTCGAGGTACGAAGAGTCGAGTACTTGTAGTACTCTGGTACCAGTAGGTGTGTTCCAGTGGTACTGGTACCAGTAGGTGTGTGTTCCAGTGGTACTGGTACCAGTAGGTGTGTGTGTTCCAGTGGTACTGGTACCAGAACACACACACCTACTGGTACCAGTACCACTGGTGGTACCAGTGGTACTGGTACCAGTAGGTGTGTGTGTTCCAGTGGTACTGGTACCAGTAGGTGTGTGTGTTCCAGTGGTACTGGTACCAGTAGGTGTGTGTTCCAGTAGTACTGGTACCAGTAGGTGTGTGTGTTCCAGTGGTACTGGTACCAGTAGGTGTGTGTGTTCCAGTGGTACTGGTACCAGTAGGTGTGTGTGTTCCAGTGGTACTGGTACCAGTAGGTGTGTGTTCCAGTGGTACTGGTACCAGTTGGTGTGTGTTCCAGTGGTACTGGTACCAGTAGGTGTGTGTGTTCCAGGGCTCCCACTGGTCTTCTCCTACGTGCTGAAGGTGCTCCTTCAGTGTCTGCAGCTCCTCCGGCTGCTGCTGACGATGGAGACCCAGAGTCGGGTCCTGATGCAGGTACGGCTTTAACACAGACGGCCCGTCAGGACGGACCCTGGTGTTGACTTACACCCGTTTGCTCTGCTCACGTCCCAGAATCCCCCGGGCTTACCCAGCATGGCGGTGGTCTGGTTTGTTTGCGTCGTGCGTGGCAGCAGATTCATCATCGACTGGCACAACTACGGCTACACCATCATGGCGCTGAGCCACGGCCACACACACCCGCTGGTCCTGGTGGCCCAGTGGTCAGTCCTGAGGGGGTCAAATGCTCCTTCAGTCTCAGCATCTTCATCTTCTGCTGTGTGAAGACCTTAACGTGTTTCCGTCGTCTCTCAGGTACGAACACGTCTTTGGACGTCTGGCCGATGACAACCTGTGTGTCACTGAGGCCATGAGGGACGACCTGCAGGAGAACTGGGGCATCAGGTGGGACTTCAGTCACTTCCTGTTTAATACAACAAAAACAGAAGGACCAACCACAGACGAGTACCTCAGTATGAATGAAGTAGTACCCCGAGATACGAGTTTAATCTGTGTCAGTCATACAAAAAAGCCCCAAGCCCCCGAAAATGTGAAAAACAACATATTGTATCCATCCGCCAGCAGCGGTTTTGTCCTGAAGCAGGACTCGTACCTGGAGGTACTATTGTACGTGTGTGTCTCATGTGAACTGGGCCCCGCCCCTCCGCAGTCGTTGTTGCATAGTCATGCTGAGTCACGCATCTACTTCCTGTTCTCAGGGCGACGACGCTCTACGACAGACCTGCCGCCGTCTTCAGAGAGACGCCGCTGGAGCTGCGTCACCGCCTCTTCGTGCGTCTGGCGCGGATCCACCCTCAGTTCCAGGACCGGTGAGGACGTCCGACCTCGACGGTCAGACGTGTCGATCGTCACATGACCTCGTCTGTTCTCCTCCAGCTGTGACGAAGACAAGGCGGAGGCGGAGAAGACGCTCTTCTCGGTTCGTGACCTCACTGATGACACGGTGGCGTTAAGGGCGGGGCGACCGGCGCTGCTGCTGAGCAGCACCAGCTGGACAGGTGAGAGGCAGGAACCCGATTGGCCCCCGCCGACCCCACATGTCTGTTCCTGACCGGACTCTCCCTCCCCACAGAGGATGAAGACTTCTCCATCCTGCTGGAGGCTCTGGAGGGTGAGCGGAGGTGAGGAAGAGCGTTTGTTTGTTTGTTTGTTTGTTCTCACCCCCATCTGTTTGTCAACAGAGTACGACAGCCTGGTGAGGGGCGGGGCGTCGCTGCCGGCGCTCGTCTGCGTGATCACAGGTAACCCTCCGCCCTTCATCGCCTATCGTTCCCGACCGGCGCCGGCTTCACCGGAGCTCGTTTGTGTTTGAGCAGGTAAGGGTCCTCAGAAGGGACACTACCTGGAGCTGATCGACTCGCTGGGTCTAGAACACGTGACCATCTGCACCCCCTGGCTGGAGGCGGAGGACTACCCTCTGTTACTAGGTGAGATCCGTAAAGTAGATCCAGTGGAGACAGAACTCAGATCTAGACCGCTCTGATTGTCCACGTTCTCCATGGAGCTAAGCTTTTGTGTGTGTGTGTGTGTGTGTGTGTGTGTGTGTGTGTGTGTTCAGGTTCTGCAGATCTCGGGGTTTGTCTCCACAAGTCTTCCAGCGGTCTGGATTTGCCCATGAAGGTGGTGGACATGTTCGGCTGCTGCCTGCCCGTCTGTGCCATTCATTTCAAGTGGTGAGCACCTACACACACACACACACACACACACACACACACACACACACACACATATTCATCTTTTCCTTCTCGTCGGTCTTTCCTCCCAGTTTGCCTGAGCTGGTGAGACACGAGGAGAACGGTCTGATCTTCAGGGACTCCCAGGAGCTCACACAGCAGCTCCAGGTGAGGACAGTTCATTCCTACCCAGAATGCACTGCGTCAAAAGCTCTCCAGAAAAGAAACATTACATCTGAAGAAACGTTAGAGCCGTTTGCTTCCGTTAAGCGGTTGGTTTGTGCGTCCAGTCTCTCCTGTCGGGGTTCCCCGGGTCGGAGGGCAGACTGGGCTCCTTCAGGAGGAACCTCCAGGCCAGCAGGGGGCAGCGCTGGGACGACAACTGGAACCAGAACGTCCTGCCTTTGGTTTCCTGATTGGAGCGTGATCTGGATCTCTGGTGGATCCAGATTCAATCTGTGACCCGTTACATCATCCGTTTGTAAATAAAGTTTTATTTTGATTGTTTGTACAGTTTGATCAGTTCTATCGACGAGTCTCTGTTGTAAGGAAACACGTCTGTGACGCCCCCCGTCAGCACCTGGTGCTCGATTCCCTCCTTTCCTGTGGAGACAAACGCCTTCAGTCAGATGAGAACCGTCACCATGGAGACGGATTCACAGCGGGACATGGGGGGGGGGGGGCGTCTCACCAAGCCGCTGCTTGAAGCTGCTGTAGGTCTCCTGGTTCCTGACGGTGGAGCAGATGAAGACGTCGGGCGATGAAGACCTCAGGATCCGACCCAGCAGCGCCACCAGGATGTCGGCGACGACGGGGTCGTAAACCACGTCTACGGGGGGGGGGGGGTTGTTAACATCGTGACATCACACTGGTTACTCCAGGAACAGAATCTGACCTGATGCGATGACGGTTTCAGCCCCGATCCGGGTCAGCTCTCCCTCGGTGGCGTCCGTCCAGTCCAGCTCCTCCACGCCGACCACAGGAGACGTCAAACCGTTCAGCTGGACGTTGGTCCGGAGCTTCTGCAGGACTCTGGGGTGACAGTCGCTGAAGACGTACCTGCTGGGGCTGCAGGAGCGACAGATGGCGACGCCGGCCAGTCCCACGCCGCTGCCCAGCTCCAGGACCGTCCTGCAGGGACGGATCGGCTGTCAGGACGACGGGAATGGTGGTGACGGCGGCGGATGTAGAGGCGGAGCTCCGTTACCTGCCGGCGAACACCTGCTGGTGATCCAGAGCCCACTCAGCCAGGTAGAGGGCTGCTTCCCAGGTCACCAGGCCGGTCGTCCCCTCCGAGATCAGAGACGCGTTCTCCAGCAGGCTGACGGCGTCGCCGCCGGGCTGTGGGACGACAACCGACATCATGAACCATGATGATGATGATGATGGAAGGAATGAGAATTCCTGGTACCAGGAAGTAGCTCTTGTAGAACTCCACAGCGTCTTCGGCTCCAACAACCTCAGCCAGAGCGTCGTACAGCTCGTCCAGAGGCTCGCAGCCTGCAGCCTCCTGCTGAGGGCACAAACACCCACACGCAGGTGAACATTCCTGGTTCCAACACGTTTTACTGGAAATAGTTTCATTATGTAAAGGAGACCGACCCGTCTGATGAGCTCAGACAGGAACAGCCTCCTGAATCTGACCGATGGCGGGAACGTTCTGCACACCGGGTGAAGACACGTCTGTGGAACACAACACATTGATTATTGATTACCCCTGACAGGTTTATGATTAGAAAAGTCTGAGAGGTTGAGTTTATACTAACGTGTTTCAAGATGTCTGAAATCAAGTCGGAGGATTTACAGCTCTCAAGGTCTTTTTCTAAAAACTACCGAAGAAAAAAATCAGACTTTAAACGTGTTTTTTATTCTTAATAAGCTGCATCTGATAAAACATTGATTATTTTTAAAAAATACTTAAACCATTTTTATATGATTGTTCGACATCGACCAGCGCGGTGACATCATTCCGTTAGACACGGAGGACATTCCTCCATGTAAACACAATTTCGACCGGAAAGCTTCTGGACAGACTTCCGGTCTCACCTTCCACGGAAACGAAGCCAGACGCCTCATGACGAAGAAACACGCCTGAAAGTCCCGTAAAAAATCCGCTTTAGACGTTCCGGCGCTGTCAGGTGTCCGGTCCGGCTCCGGAGGCTCCATCCTCAACGTGCTAGTGTTTACTTCCTGGTTCCCCACAATGCATCGCGAGCTATTCTAGCAAGAACTACTGGGTAATGTTGTCTCCTCCCCCTGAGGCTTCATCCATCCGTTGCTCGTCTCTTCTGCAGGTTTAGACCAAAACTACTTGATGGCTACACTGAAACTTGTCTACTGAACCGTTTCCACAAGAAAAATGAAAAATTATTTATGTCCAAATCAAAATGAGTACTTTCACTATAAATAAAACCAACAGGAAATGGTTTGAACCATGTTAGATAGATAGATAGATAGATAGATAGATAGATAGATAGATAGATAGATAGATAGATAGATAGATAGATAGATACTTTATTAATTACATAGCGAATAAATACTGTTAGTATGAATTAAGACAAAAACAGAATGAGTGTAGACATCCACCGAGATGGACCCACAGCGGTGGGTGGAAATTTAACTAGTTTTTCTTGAACCATCATTTGATTTTAACCCAGTCGGAGGTTTTCATCCCGCTCTTTTCCTGCTGCGTCACTGCGTGAGGAGATAAATGCCTTTACAGTTGGTAAACTCCCCTTTCACCACCAGCAGCAGACAGGAGCCGTTTACTGGTGAGACACAAGTTCACGACAGTATACTTATAATAAGACGCAGACATTATTATTTTTAATTGTTATTATTATTATTATTATTATTATTATTATTAGTATTGTTATTATTATTATTGTTATTATTATTATTATTATTATTATTATTATTATTATTATTAGTAGTAGTAGTAGTAGTAGTAGTAGTAGTAGTAGTAGTAGTTATAGTAATAGTTGTATATCTTCTGATAATAAAGTTCAAATGTCATTCAATATTTGTAATTGTTATAGGCTTTTACTTCATATACAAATAAAAAGGATCATAGTTTCACAAATCTATAAATATAAAAGACCTAATTACATATAAAAACCCTAATTGCACTAATTGATTAATATACTGTACAATAAAGATATAAAGATGCAAATCTGAGCAAACACTTCTCTGAATCACGTTTATGTTAAAAAATGTGAAGGTCTTACTTCCCCTGCATTCTCGTCTATTGGAAGATATTTTTGTTTTTCCTGTTTTTAAAACTCGACGGTCGTTACTAAAAAAGGAACCAATGTTCGCTGACCGTGTTTCCTACCGGTGTCTTTTATGCACCGGACTCACAACAAACAATATGGCGCCGCTGGGCCAAACTCCGCCCGTCGGTTCTCAATGGAAGGTGAGAGCTGGTGTCTGTGTTGAAACAGGTAGAAAACGACTTTTTCTTTCTTATTATTAATCCACTGATCTTTTACAGTCTTCTAAACCGACTAACGTTCACATCCGGTGACGGAGCTCAAATCAGCTCTAATTACATTCAATTTGGAGTACTTTTACTTTAATGAGTGAAAGAAGGTTTAAACTCGAATTTAAAAGCTTGCAGGCGGAATCTTTTTTTAATTCGTAAATCTTTCCATCGTATTCTGTCGGGGTCTTTTTTTTTTCGTTAGCTGATCCGGTTCCCAGCTAGTTTTTCGTTAGATAACTCGCTTTCTAACTGTCATGGACATCGATGCTGTGGCGCCTCAGGCTTTAGATGTTGGCACAACAAACTCGATATGTGAAGGACAAGAAGAGGTCAAACATTCAGTTTGTCCGTTAAACTACATACAGGAGATGGAAATGTGTTATACAGTCGTTAAGGATGCTATAATTTCCAAATTTATTCCATTGTTTGCAACATTATTCCAGATTTAATGTGAGACAAATAAACTCAAACGACGGGAATAGATTTACTGGATAACAAAGATCTAGATTGTTGTCTGTCAGCTTATGATTCTAACAGACATGTTACCACTATTGTGTTAATGTTTATGGTTTGTTTTATTAATGTTTAATCAGCTGCTGGTGATTATTATCTAATGTCTTTGTGTGTTCAGCTATAAAACTGCTGTTTTCCAGTTTAATCCAGTTCACACACATGATTACTGTTAACAGACGTCTCATTGTGCACTGATGATGGTTTCCTTCATCTGATGTTAACATGGAGCTGATGGAAACCTTCATGTGAAGTAAATAATTAGTTTAGAATGTTTGGAGAGGAAACATGACCAACAATGTATCGTGGAGACCCGTTAGTCTTATTCCAGTCGTGCTTGAGGTCACCTGACTGTTTCTGTCTGTTTCCGGGTCATCAGAGATTCTGGAGGCTGAACTCTGAGCAGGAGCCATGGTGCTGAAGGTCTTCTTCCCTCAGTGCTGCAACAGGGCGGACAGCGGTCTGCTAGTCGGCCGCTGGATCCCCGGCCACGATTCTGCCGTGGTGCTGGCGGTCATCCACTACCCCTTCATCCCCGTGCAGGTCAAGCAGTACATCCAGCAGGTCAGTGAAGATCCCTGACGTCTGGATCAGATTCGTAATCACCCGATTATCTAACGTCTTCATCCGTCTCTCCTCCATCTTCTCTAACCAGATGCAGGCCCGCAGCCTGGTGGAGCTGTCGGTGCTGGGTTCCTGGAGTTTACCCAAAGAGGGCCAGGAGGGCATGGAGAGCTTCCTGAGGGACCTCAGCACCATCTTCCCTCAGCGGCGCTGGCTCCAGATCAAACGTGAGGTGGGAAAGATGGGCTTCACCTGCCGGGTTCTGGACCGGGATCAGTGTAAGACTCTCAGACTGATGTTTGACTGATGATGCTCTGTTTCATGTCTTGAAGTTCTTCTGAAAGCTTATTTAACCCCAGGAGGGGTTCTTCAGAGAGGTCAGTAGTGAAGACTTTCTCTTTCAGATGGAGAAGTTCAGCAGGAGACCGACAAGAAGAACGAGAAGCTTGAGTTGGGTGACGATGAGGCTGGAATCGATGAAGAGGAGGAGGAGAAGGTTATTTTTGTCCACTATGAGCAGAGGAAGGTGATGCTGTCGCAGCTCCACCCTGTCCAGGATCCTGAAGCTAAGCCCGATCCGTCGTCTGAGCTGAGACAGGTAGGAGAGGGGTTCTCATTGGGTTCCCTCCATGGTTCCATCCCGGCGTGAACAGAACCCTGACCTCCTCCCGTCCAGGTGTTCCAGACGGTGGCCCGCAGTCAGCCCCTGTTCTTCCTGGACAAGTACGACGACGGGCCGCTGAAGTCGACCCACTGGCAGTCAGAGGGCCGGGAGGCCAGCATCGTCGTGGAGCTGCTGAAACAGGCCTCCGTCCCGCTCTGCCTGCTCCTCAGCTGGCTGCTCTCCATCTGGACCTGGATCCGGAACCTCCGGTGAGGCTTCCCGACTCGTCCCACCGTGGTTCCGCCTCCAGCTCAGACACAAGTCTGTCCAGCTTCATCTGGTTTGGAGTTTTTCAGGTTTAAGGAAATCTAGAAAAGAGTCCGACTTAACAGTTTAAAAGAAAGACGCGGAGAAATGACCTGAATTTGCTCCAAAACTCAAGACTTTTTTCCGACCTTCAGTCTGAGGTGCAGCTTTGAATCCATCGCTCTGGTACGGATCTGTTTCATAGCAGATCAATAACCTGATTATTCTGATTGTTTTTTTTTTCAACCTTAGGGTTTTCAGTATTTTCCCGCTGCGCTTCCTGCTCAGCAAACTGTCCACCTGCGACCAGCTGAGCTACAGAACCGACCACCTGGAGACGCTGAGCTCGGCCCAACCGGCCGCCGGACACCAGCAGTTCATGAGGTGATGTCATCGCCGCTCCGGGGTCGGGGACGAGGGGGCGGTTCCTGCTGGAGGTCGTCTGGTGAGGTTGTGACCTCCGTGTTCGTTTCCCTGCAGGAAAGCTAACATCCTGATGTCGCTGCTGGTGGACGTGGCGCTGGGGCTGCTGCTCATCTCCTGGCTTTATCGTGACGACCACATTGCCATGTTGGCCAACGCGCTGCTGCCTGCGGCCGACGTGAGTGTGAAACCCAATGGAACGTTGTCAGGGCGACGGAACCCAGATGAAGGCGGACAAACAAACAGATGTGACATCTCTGGAGGTCACTGACCTCTCGTTTGGGTTCTGTTTGTGTCGGGTTTAGTAGAGTTTGGAACAGCCTTAACATCCTGAGCGCTGAGCGAACTTTCCGTCCTCCTCAGCGTGTGTCCAAAGAGCTGCAGGAGCTGCTGCAGTGGCTGATGGGAGCTCCCGCTGGGCTGAAGATGAACCGGGCCCTGGACCAGGTCCTGGGTCGCTTCTTCCTGTACCACATCCACCTCTGGATCAGTGAGTCGCGTTTGTAAACCCACCCGTTGGTAGAGCTGTGGATCTGGTGCCCCCTGGCGGTCGTAAAGGCTAACTACACCCCCGTGTGTCTCCAGGCTATGTCCACCTCCTGTCACCCTTCATCGAGAGGATCCTGTGGTACGGGGGCCTGTCGGCCTGCCTGGGCCTGACCTTTGCCCTCTCGCTGCTGTCCGACATGATTGCCCTGCTGACCTTCCACATCTACTGCTTCTACGTCTACGGAGCCAGGCTCTACTGCCTGAAGGTCTACGGCCTCTCGTCTCTCTGGAGGCTCTTCCGGGGGAAGAAATGGAACGTCCTGCGGCAGAGGGTGGACTCCTGTTCCTACGACTTGGACCAGGTAATGCCCAAACACATATAGCTCCTCCTCCTCCTCCTCATCATCATCATCGCTGAGGTGCAGACGCTCACTCTGGTTGTGGTTCTGCAGCTCTTCATTGGGATGCTGCTGTTCACCATCCTGTTGTTCTTGCTGCCGACCACGGCGCTCTACTACCTGGTCTTCACGCTGGTGAGTCGAACACTGGGCTAGACTTCCTCTGCTGTACTTCCTGTGCAGCGTCACCAACGCCGTGTTCCCGACGGAGCGTGATGGTGACGCTGTAACGGATGAAAAAGAATCTAAAAAAAGTTGGACATAAAATAAAAGATTGAGTTCAAGACAGGTGGCGCAGTGGTTAGGGCAGCCGCCTCACAACACGACAGACCCGGGTTCGAGTCCCGCTCTGTGCGGAGTTCTCATGCTCTCTCCGTGTCTGCGTGGGTTCTCTCCGGGTTCTCCGGCTTCCTCCCCCCTCCAGAAACATGCGCTTCAGGTTGATTGGCCGTTCCAAACTGCCCGTAGGAATGAGTGTGTGTGCATGGTTGTGTGTTTTTGTGTGTGGCTGCGCGGTGCACTGGCGTCGTGCCCAGAGTGTCCCCCGCCTCATGCCCTATGCCGCCGAGATAGGCTCCCTGTGACCCGCTGCGGGGGATACAGCAGTGGTGATCTGAAGATGACTGAATTCAAGACAAACATTAATTCAGTCTAGATGAAGACTTATAGAGTGTTATAGTGTTATGTAGACTTCTAGAGTGTTATAGTGTTACGTAGACTTATAGAGTTTTATAGTGTTATGTAGACTTATAGAGTGTTATAGTGTTACGTAGACTTATAGAGTGTTATAGTGTTATGTAGACTTCTAGAGTGTTATAGTGTTAGGTAGACTTCTAGAGTGCTATGAGGAGTTACGTAGACTTATAGAGCATTATACATTTCAGCATTCAGCATTTCAAACAGGCATCCAATCACAGATGATCGTGTTAAATCTCCTGACGTGATTGGTGTTCCTGCAGCTGCGGCTGCTGGTGGTGCTGCTGCAGGGCGTCCTCCACCTCAGTGTGGACTTCATCAACTCCTTCCCTCTGTTCGCCATCGGCCTGCGAGTGTGTCGCTCCTACCGGCTGGCAGGTAGGTCGCCTCGACTCCGTGTGTGTGAAAGCGTGACGACGAGCAGAACGGACAAACCAAAGTGTTCTGATTCTGATGAAACCCTGCCAGAGGTCGTAGCGTTCTGTTCTCCCACGTTTTTAAAGCTCCTGAACACAACAGTCAGAGCAACAGTTTTGTTTGTGTCAATAACTGCTGCTGCTAGCGTGCTAGCAGGCTGGCTAGCGTACATATTAGATGATGGTACAAACCCGCGGATGATGGAGGGAAATCTGGCTAACGGGAGGCTAACTCACGAGCTAACAGGTTCAGGCTGACTCAGCAGACTCTTCAGACTGACCCTCCTCTTACTCCCGTGTCGTGACCTTCACAGAGGGCGTAAAGTTCAGGGTTCTGTGCGAGGAGCCGGGGACGGCGCTCCACCTGCTGATGGAGGTGAGACTTTCATGTTCTAATAAATGTAATTGGTGGTAAAATTAAAAATGTGATGTCATCACTGCGTGAACGATGACATCATGGAGTGTAGAACCAGTTGTTTTGCAGTATTCCAGAGAGAGGAGGATTCAGCTCACTGAAGTATTTGGAGTGGAGCGGTTCTTTGTCGGTTCTCAGGTGAACGTTTCCTCCCTCAGATTAATCCTTTGACGTCCAGCGCCATTGTCCAGACCTACCGCATCCCGACCTACAGCTGCTACCCCAGAGACTCCTGGGCCGCCCTGGTCAAGAAACTGTTTGTTGGGGAGCTGATTTACCCCTGGAGGCACAAAACCACCAAGACTGACTAATGCAAGAAGAAGAAGAGGAGGAGGAGGAGGAAAGGGAAGTGGCTGAATAAACACTGAGGAATGGTGGGAAGGTTGTAAATTTAGTGTGAAGGTGTGATTGGTTATTTTCTGATCAGGAAAAACAAAAATAAGCACAATGAAAGTGGAGAAGGCCACAAAACCGGCGAGTGTTCACATCCTGCTGCTGTTTTAGACCTAAGGTCATAAAATTCAAACAAAATACTGGATTCTGACTGTTTTACATCCTTCCCTCTTTTTGACATTTGGTCTTAATGTTTCGGGCATAAATTACGAGCTACAGATGTGAGGTGAGGATTAACCTACCTGACATCACGCCCCTAACAAGACGACACGAACGGACCAAACCCGATTAGTTTGAATGTTTGATTTTGATGTTATTTTATCTCAAATTTCTCCTGAATGTTGGTGAGACCAGCAAACATAGGAATTTTCAATTGTGCTTGAGTTCAGACTCTGAAAGCTTCGCTCAGGTTCACTCCATCACCCTATTCATTAGATGTTTATAATAACTGCACTGATCCCATAGTTTCATGTAGTAAACGTCTTTCTCGAATATTGAAATAACTGGTTTTAAGCTGTTTTAAATGTTATTTGCAGTGCAGAACTTTTTTAACCTGTAAGAGGTTTAGTTCAAAATATATAGTTTTCATGTATTTTAATATTTCCTATATGAATAGGAAGTGATGACGTGTCTTTACACGTAGAACTGATTCTGCTCCGGTTCTGTTTGTCAGTTGATTTTTATTTTATTTTTTACATGCTAATTCGTGTAATTTTTAACTAATTCTTGTCTTTCTTTATTAAATCAACCTGAACTAGTTGTCTTTAAAACAGAGTTAGCCTAGCTGAGCTAGGCTAAACGTGTCCATCTGAACTTATTCACAAAATGTTTTGTTTGAAGTGAATTATTTGTTTTTTTTAAGAGAAATTTTAATGCCCTTCTCTTTTTCAATCACTTTTTCATGCTAATTTAGAAAGTTTACTTTTTGTGTTATCATCCTCAAAATGTTCCATTGCAAATCAATAAAATTCACACATATTAAATGTACTGTTTCTTCTTTTAATGAAAAAAGAATTGTGAATCATTAATCATTGTACAGTCAGGGGTTTTCAGGTGATCCTGCCGGACAACGAACAACATTCCTGGGTTAATAACTCTCAGAATAATTACACAGAATGACTGATATGCCTTTGAACTTCTTTCTGTATCTAATGTTTTATGATTATTGTCTTTATGCTTATTTTTAAATTATCTTACAGAAATAAAGACATGTTCATAACCTGCCACTACGTTCACACTGAAGAAACTGATTGCCAAGTTGTGACATCACACAACAGTTTTTAATACAGAATGAATGTGAGATAAATCAATCTGTACATCTTTAGAATTTCTTACTGCATTTAATCTACAGAAAGAAATGACTGAACTGCCAGATTTTTATTCTCCTTCAGGAGAGAAAAACACCAAGAGCAGAAATGTAATCTCTTAATTCTTGCTTTCATCTCATGTTCCCAGCAGTCATATCAGAAAACAAATATTCAAGCCAGAACAAACTAGAATTTAAAGCAACAGTCCAGCATGAGAGGAATCGTGGATAAAGATGGTAGAAATGAATTACTTTCATCTTTTTAAGCTGCCGTTCTCTTCTTGTGGACACCAGAGTATTAAACTGTTGTTTTATTATCAAGGCTAGAATAAAGATTCCCCAACATAATGTCTTTATTTTTGCTGGAGACCTTAGATAGATAGATAGATAGATAGATAGATAGATAGATAGATAGATAGATAGATAGATAGATAGATAGATAGATAGATAGATACTTTATTAATCCCGGAGGAAATTGTATAAAGCAATAATTAGCAATTAGTAACAAGAGTAATAAATAATGATAATAAACTAGAGCTTAGCTTTAGTAATCTTTCTTCACATTAGACTGTCTTTGCTTTGTTCTGCGTTTTTCCAGCCACAAATGACTCATCTTTGTTCACATTCCCCTCACCATCTGCGTGTTGTTGACAACAAACTTTGATGGACGTCACCCTAAACCAATCAGCGCGGCTTATGACGTCACTGTGTGTACAGTGACCAATCGCTGCACAGAAAGGCGGGGCTGTGAGCCAGAGGGCGGGAACAGAGCGGACTGGCGAGCAGCCGATCTGTCAGTGTTGTTGAGCAGCGTTGAGGAGCCGCAGCTGTGATTATGGATGAAGGTAACGGAGAAAAATGGAAGAATCACGGACTGAGATTACCTAGTCCTTCAGCGGAGATTTGAACCGGACTTAAAATCTTAAATCCACCGCAGATATCAGCATCTTCTGAACTCACGGGAATCTGTAATCCGGTGGAAGGAAAGAAAGGAAGGGGCCTGAAATCAACGGACGTCGTTAAAGTTGAGCTGCGGGTTGCGCTAGCTAGCTTAGCGTTTAGCTCGCATCGAAACACCAACAGTCTGAATTTTTTCAGCGTGGAAGTGACTTTTAAAAGGTAATGTAACGTTACGTGTGCGGTTGTGTGGCGTGGAATGACGTGACAGTGTCTTCAATTCACTACCGTATCTGTAACGCTAGCTAAGCTAAGCTAAGATAGCTAACAAGCTCTCTCCCAGGACTAGCTTGTTGTTGTTCCCTTGCTAATTTATTTGGAAGCTTTAATGTGGAACCAAAAGATGGTGAACCCTGCAGTGTGAATGCTTTTTAGTGAAGTGTGTTAGCACAGCTAGCTGCTCATAGCGAAGCTAATTGCTCATAGCTACGTATGTTGTTATAATAGACATGTTTTTCTAACCTACCAAGAGTTTTGGCACCAAGCCTACAACATCCAGGAGTCATTGCGGTCAGGTCGAGCGTTAGTTATTTTGTAAAGGTGTGTGCTGTTGTCATTAAGACCAGGAACACTTGGTGAGTCCTCTAACATGACCTGTCAGTCAGGTGTGACGTCACAGCCAGGTGTTCACGTTGGCTAAACTCTGTTTCTTATCTCCACCCTCACAGATAAGCATGTTTGGCTTCCGCCTCTTCCAAGAATGAATTGACTTCATTCTCAGTGGATCGTCCTGTTTTGGTTTGAGGATCATCTGCTTGCACTCAGGTTTGAGGACCAGGAATAAACCGGGACTGGATGCTGGTGGAAGCCTTTTAATGGGATCATAAACACCGAACTGGTCCTGTGAGTCCAAACCCACTGAAGCTGCCCGCTTTGTGAGCACCCACCTGTTGAACGAGGAGCGTTTGGGCTCCGATGTGAGGCGTGATGGGCAGCCAGGGCAGCCCGGTGAAGAGCTACGACTACCTGCTTAAGTTCCTGCTGGTGGGGGACAGCGACGTGGGCAAAGGGGAGATCCTGGACAGCCTGCAGGACGGGTCAGCCGAGTCCCCGTACGCGTACAGCAGCGGTGAGTCACTCACTCTGTGATGATGATGATGAGGATGATGATGAGTTGTGTCACCACAAACAGCATGAACATGCTAGCAGCACATGGGAGAACACACAATGACCCTCTGATCCATCCACGCTGTGAAACCATTGTCTTCATGGTGGAGCAGTGTGTTTGGCTTCAGAAGCAGCTGGACTGCTGTTTGTGGTTCAAACCCCTAAATGGAAATCCAGTAGCTTCAGAGTCGAGCTCTAAATCCATTATTGTTCAGTTTAGAGCTCCTACAGTCAGGAAAGCGACTTACTTGAAGATTCCATCCACAATTCCATCACGCTAACTGGCATCCAGTCGTCTCTAGTTTACTTCATGTAGCTCTGTTAGCGCCGTGCTACGAAAGGGAAGGCTGCTGGTTCCTTACCTGGCCAGGTGACACCTCCCTGGGTGTTGGAGCTCTGATCTCTCCGGGGGCCGACAGCCGCTGTTTGATCAGCACTGTTAGCCGCCGTTCACACCTCCTGGAGGGGCGAGTAGGGAGACCAACTGAAGAACTTAACAGCCGTGATTCAACCTGATGGGCTGGATTTGTGTTTGCCCCGAGGCGGAGTCGGTTTGGCTCAAAGCGCAGCAGGAAATTCACAAACTAATTCCTGCGACGTTCTGCTCATGAAAAGCTTTTATTTGTCTGGTTTTCTCACTAGAAGACGTCAGAGCTCCTGTAGAACTACAGGACTCACATTATTGCTGCTCCACTATGTTTGCTTGTTTTTTTAATATATATATTTGGAATCTTTTTTTTAGCAAATCCCCAAAGGAAACGAAGGCTAGCTCAGAGTAAAGGCATCTGAGTTAATTCCACTTATAAAAAAGTCTTTAAACAATAATCATCCTGTTGTCGTCGTGATGCAAATTATTCTGCACTTATTACTACAGTAAAAGCATCTGCTCATTAGTTAACACAGCGTTCTCCTGGAATGAGATGTGATGAGATGTTTTTCATCAAATAATTGGCAGTAATTTAAACTATGTGTGAGTTTCTATCGTCTTGAAGATGCCCACTGACGTCAGGAGCAGTGATGGGATGTTCAGATGTTTCAAACCCTCTGAGGTTATCTCCTCATTACGTCTTCAGGCGGTTTGTTCTCCACAGACACATTCCCCCAAACATCCGTGACGTTTTCCAGATCGACTCATGAAAGCGAGGCATGAAAAATACATCAGTTAGCAAAATGACCTCTTTTCACTGATGCTAAGCTAAAGGTTTCTGCCAAAGGCCGATGCAGCCTGTCGGCATTTGGCAGCAATGTGAAGACGTCCCAGCGGGTCTTCAGATGAGTGATGATGAGAGGCTAAGGATAAGCTAAGCAAGGCGCAGAGACATCAAGGAAACGTCTCAGGAGAGCGAGGCTGCTAATCCAACGAGGAACTAAAGGTTTAATCTGCCGATTAATGAGGAAAATATTTGAGGATGCACAAAGTCGGGTTTTGTGAGTTGATGCTTGGGAGTTGTGTTATCTAATCGGCTTTTCTGCGGGTAATAAAACGCTAGACGACCACCTCATCTCTTCTTAAAACGAGCAATTTCGATACATGAAGCTCTGCTATCGATGTCATCCGTCTGCCAGAGAGCGTCTGCGACGACAGAAGGGAGAACCTGAACCTGAATCAGGACGACCATTCCCATCTCCACAGACGTTAGCTGCAGCCGTTAGCTTCCTGTTCTCCTTTCGAGTCGAGCTCCCATGGGCCTTTGCCCAGGTTTGTCCTAGGTTGCTGCTTGTCACGGCGACACACCGGGGTTGGATTCCGGTTGGTCTGGACCACTTTGACCTGGTTGAGTTGGTGCTAAGCGGCTGCGTTAAAAACAACACACTCTGAGGCGATGAGCACAAACCGTCCTCCCATAGTTCAACGGTTTGAGTGGAAAAGTCGGCCGACGCCCTGACAGGAAGCGCCAAGGTCCAGCTGAGACATCAGAGAAGATATTGATTATCTGGGATATCTGTAAGTGAGAGGAAGCACTCGTGACAAAGCGCCGCGTTCACTCTGATTCAATTAGACCAGCCTGAGCTCAGCACTTTACGTCCTGGAGGAGTGGAAGATGTGGCTAATGTTGTTAGCCATTGTGGCTAATGTTGTTAGCCATTGTGGCTAATGTCGTTAGCCAGCTGCTGGCGTCCAGAGGAGGACGGCTGGAGCACGTCTTCAGACCAAAACACTGTTCAGTTTGTTTCCACCAACAATAAAGACGACCCACGTCGATGCCTGTTGGCTATTTATGGTTTCATCATCTCTGTTTCCATGGTTACCAGCTGGACTCGGACTGAGGTGCCGCCGTATACCTTTGTTGTTTCTGGGACTTGTTTCCATCCCAGTTGAGCGTTTCTGGTCCGTAACGCAGAAGCTAGTATGTATTTATGCTCAAACCTGATTGATGAACTGATTTATCATTTTGTGACGTTTTAAATTCTCAGGAAAGAATCAAACCTTCTAACAGGAGAAGAAATGCTGCATCAGCAAATCCCTGTTCTTGGACATCTCCCCACTGTGGGACTGATGAAAGAATATTTTGTCTTAGCTTGGGACCATTTGCAGCGGAGGATTAATACGCATCAGTTGAGCTCCCACAACACCCCACAGACACACCACACAAGTACAGAGTGTGGGAAATGTGACTCTCCTGTGAATTGACTGTTTGCCCCTAGGGGAAACAAGTGAGCAGGTGTGGCAGGGCAACAGGTGAGCAGGGCGACGGGTGGAGCAGTCAGACAGGTTTGTGGCGCTGACAGATGTTGTTGCTTGAACACGTTCACTTTTCACCAAAATTATTTTTAGTTTTGTCGCTTGAATAATTAAAGGTTTTAAATCTCTGAGCGGCGACGCTGGTGTGTGAGTGTGTGAGTGTGTGTGTGTGTGTGTGGGTGTGTGTGGGTGTGTGTGTGTGTGTGTGTTGTGTGAGAGAGAACGCTCCATGTCTCAGAGCTTTACCCCAGTTCCACCTTGAGGTTCACGTTTGTGGATCTGATCAGGACCAGTGGGGCCGGTGGTGTGGGTGTCGTCTCCCATAATGCATCTGTCCTCCTAACCCTCCCTGTTTGTCCGTCTGTCCAGGCATCGACTATAAAACCACCACCATCCTGCTGGATGGGCGGCGAGTGAAGCTGGAGCTCTGGTGAGCGAACCAACGACCGCACACAGCAGGAATTCTGGGAAATAAAACGTATCAGTAAAACAACAAAAACAATATGTTGTTGTTGTTTACCATACAAGAAAACAAACACATCCCACAAACATGAAGCGTTGTCCTGGTAACACTGGATGTTGTGTCCATCTGCTAACTAGTGGTGGTGTCCTGCATCTCCAGGTTTTACTGTAACTCAGTCCAGTGCTTCCATCCTCCTGCCCCAAATACTCACTGTTGATTAATCCACTCCTGAAAATAGTCCCTGACAGCATCTCTAATGAAATGGCTGTTATAAAATAAATACATATGAATGTTTCCCATCCCCAACATGAACCAGAGACGACGCGTCCCTGAACACAACTCGACTCGTTCACCTGTTTGTTGTTCTGTGTCAGAACCGAACCTGTGAGCTGGCTGGGGGCGTCTGAGGGCATCTGAGGGCATCTAAGGTCATCTGGTGTGTGGTTCCGTGTTAATCTGTGTGTTCTTGTTTCCAGGGATACGTCGGGACAGGGGCGGTTCTGCACTATCTTCCGCTCATACTCCCGCGGCGCTCAGGTGAGTCGGTCAGGCGAGGCGTGATTCGGTCAGGCGAGGCGTGATTCGGTCAGGCGAGGCGTGACTCGGTCAGGTGACCTAAACCTGCTCACCTTGTTTTCACCAGGGCATCCTGCTGGTGTATGACATCACCAACCGCTGGTCGTTCGACGGCATCGACAGGTGGATCAGGGAGATCGATGAGGTGGGTGTTTCCTGTTGCCCTTTTAAATTAAAAGCGCCATGTCACTATTGAAATCAAGAAAATGTGGTTAGCTGTTGGTGAAATACAAACACAACTTGTTTTTGTTTGTTGGTTTGTGGGGTTAATTGGTGGAACAGAGCGGGGGGGGGGTTGTTTGTCTGACCGGAGGTCAGGAGGAGTGAGACGACCCGAGTGTTCATGTCCTTCCTGTTGAGGGTGTGTGTGTGTGTGTGGTGGTATTTCTGGCCTGTGGAATGTGTGTGTCGGTGTGGCCCTTCCTGCTCCACCTCGTCTTATTTTCTGCCACGTTCAAGAGCAAAAGTAAAGCAGAGATGAAAACGACTGGAGCGCTGCTTCGGTTTTACTCTTCTGCTCATCATTCTTTCTTTCTCGTTATTGATCGATTGATTGATCACCTGAAAACCCAAACACACCGTTTCCATTTTTCCAAAGTTCAAATCAATGAAAACAGTTTGTTTGGTCCAAAATATCAGCAGGAGAAAGAGAAGAGGAAGAAGATCTGGAAACACGTTTATAACACACACGAGTAGAGGTCGTATCGTAGGATCAGTAAATGAAATGCTGATATGTATATATTCAATATATTGATTCTAAATAAGTCAACCTCAGGAGAGAAGAAGGGAAATGAAAATATAATGTAGATGTAAAAAACTGGTTTACAGGTTAGAGGAAGGGAAAGAGGGAGAAATGGAAGGAAGGAGATGACATAACTCTTGGGACATGTGATCGTCATCAACCAATCAGAGCTGCTGTTTCTAACACGCTCCTCAGCATGAAAAGGCATCATGTTGGAGGCAGAAGAGGATGATGAGTGGTGACAGTCGGGGGGTGATGTAGGGGAGTGGATGGGGGGGGCTGGCTGCTGTCGAGTTTCATTCAGTTTGTCAGAACAGATGAGGATGAATTAATAAGAAGCTTCCTGGTGTCACGTTGGATGAAAGTCTCTCATTCCCTCCTCGCCCCCCACCCCCCCTCGGGCTTCTCCAGTGATGCTACTTTCGCTCGGGTAACAGGATGTGCTAACTGTCCTCCCTTTGGTCCTCCCGTCCCAGCATGCTCCAGGGGTTCCTCGGATCCTGGTGGGGAACCGCCTGCACCTGGCCTTCAAGCGGCAGGTTCCCACCGAGCAGGCGAGGGCGTACGCCGAGAAGAACGGCATGACCTTCTTTGAGGTCAGCCCCCTGTGCAACTTCAACGTCATCGAGTCGTTCACCGAGCTGTCCCGCATCGTGCTGATGAGACACGGCATGGAGAAGTTCTGGAGGCCCAACAGAGGTGAGGGCCAGGGGGCCGGGGGCCCGGAGCGGTCCAGAAAGTCAGTCTGGTCTCATCAAAGAAAACAGTTCTGTACATGTCGTAGTTTCTGTTGAGAAACGTTTCCATTGTCCTGCTGAAGGACGACCCAGAACCCATTGGTTAAGAGAGAATGAAGTCCTCAACATACAAACAATCCTCAGCTGAAGTGTCTGCGAGTCATTTATTAAATTCCAATCTCTAATATCCATCTGAGGTCATTTAAATGTCATTACTACTTTAATACCAAAGTAATCTCATTACTACTCTAAATACTAAAGTTCTATTACCTCAGACTGACAAGAAACAATTACAGGACATTAAAGCATCCCATAATAATAAAATCTTGTAGTACTATAATGTAACTTTAACATCAATGCCTGTGCTGAATGAAAGGGGAACTACAGCAGTCAGACGTGTTCGCATCTCCGAATGTTGGTATCTTGAGGACTTCCTGTGGCGCCTCCTGGTGGGCGTGTCCTTCCTGTGTTGTGATCAGCTGACCGTCTCGTCCTCTGCAGTGTTCAGCCTGCAGGACCTCTGCTGCAGGGCGATCGTGTCGTGCACGCCGGTGCACCTGATCGACAAGCTGCCGCTGCCCGTCGCCATCAAGTCCCACCTCAAGTCCTTCTCCATGGCCAACGGCATGAACGCCGTCATGATGCACGGACGCTCCTACTCGCTCGCCAACCCCGCCGGCGGCTCCAAGGGCAACAGCCTGAAGCGCTCCAAGTCCATCCGCCCGCCGCAGAGCCCGCCGCAGAACTGCACCCGCAACAACTGTAAGATCTCTTAATGGGCGGCAGCCTGACGGCGTGCAGCTCGGGGCGAACCCCTCGCCTTCATGGGATCAAATTAGAGTGGGAGGGGCTTGATGTCAGAGGAATGACTACAAACATTGAGACTGATTGTCGCCGCTACCGACTGAGTGTTAAATAATGTACAGGAACTATTTTCTCGCCGTGACGCTCCACAAGAAACCACCTCCGGCTCGTCAGTGTCCCTCCTGTCCCTCCTGATTTCATCCATACCTGAGCTCACTTCCTGTTTGAACGGCCAGGTAACCACGGAGACACGAGTAAACAGTCACGTCTGCTCTGTTTTAAGTCGCACCGACCTGGAACCTGGACCAGATCTCCAGACGTGCCTTCAGTCGGAATCTGAACGTCTGAGCGTTTCTCAGTCCACAGAACGAGACGACGGTGTATTCTGAAGCTCCAAAAATGTTTTGTTGACTCTGAAACTTCACCCAGAATTCCATTGGGGTGGGGGGGCGGGGCGAGGACACAATGACTCACTCTTCATTTCTAACTGAACTGCTCCCAAAACAACCATAAAATTCCAGGGATGAGTTGAAAATCCCCACTAACCAGTTCTCCCAGCGCGGGATCCAGCGATGCCTGTTGCTATGGATACCACCTTTTTCTCATCATTTTTAACTTAATCCCGATTGTGAAACAGGAACAAATTCTGATCTTTCTGCCCTGAGAGCTTCTGGGAGTTGTAGTCCTCTCCCTGTCGCCTCTTCCTCCTCCTCTTCCTCATTTCTTCCTCTGTCCGACGTCCACAAACAAACAGAACTTGTACAAAGGCCACGTACACTTGTGTTTTCAGCTTCCTGTATTTGCTTAGTTTGATCCAGATAGTCACAGATTTAATATTAAGTATTAGTGATCAATACTTGGAGTATTACATTGTGTTTAAGACACTAGGAGCCAAAACCAATCCAGAGAAAAATTCTTTTCTTCTCTGTTTCTTATCCTTTATTTCACGTATGACGACACGTTTCCATGGATACATTTACTCTTCATAAACGACACGATTACAAGCCGAACACTAACCGGGTGGAATATCACTGAATATAATCCACACTGTTTCCACACAGGGTGAATCACCCACTTCCTGTTTGTCGGTAGCCGTACGCACTGATGTGTTTTCCGTGCATCGGTTCCAGCTGTGGACCCGGAGCGACAGGAAGCTCAGATGTCTGACGCTGCCTGAAGGTGTCTCCTGGCATGGGCGGGGTCTGAGGGGTCAGAGGTGGGATGAGTGTCAACAGAGTCAGGTGACACTGGGCTAAACGGAATGTCTGTTGGTAGTAAACAATCACAGGGGTCCTTTCTCCCAGAGTGTCGACTGACAGGACCGGACCGGTGCCTTCAGGCGCTCCTCAGAAAAGGCCTCGTCGTTTCCACCAGTTGGAGCCGCTTGAAGTAGAACGTCAGTGGTTGTTGGTTTAGTAGACGTGACACCCAACCCCTAAAACCAAACTTTTAACGTCGTGTATTTGAGTAATCCCGCCCATCGACCGACCAGTCAGCAGACACGGGGGGGTGAACAGGTTTATTTAGGGATATGTGGGAGCCTGATTGTTAATATTAACACTGATGCACGTTTAAAGAAAATAATTATCAATTTATCTTTTAAACGGAGGAAGAAGAAGCTTTTATGGGATTGTTGGAATATTTCCTGCCTGGTGTTTGAAATGTCAGAATCTTTTATCCTTAAAGTTGTGTCGAGGAGAAAACGGCCTGGGAGGCATTAGCCGCGTGTTCACCTCGTGCTGTGTTCGTGTGCCGTGGGACAGAAGGCCGCTGGAGGTGTGGTCAGATGGACTCCGGCTCCGGCCTGAACCGCGTCGCGTTGAAACCCGTTGAACCGGATGTCCCTCGGGTACGGACGCAGCCCTCCTCGTCTTCCTCGTTCTCTTTCTTCTGATCTGCACTTCGCCTCCACACGCCGTCCCATGATTCATAGCTGCTGAATAATAGATGCTCCTTTCACATATCTCTGGAGACTTCAGGCTCTGCTTGCTGCTCTTTCATCCTCCACTCAGCGTGGTTCTCTCCTTCATCCCCACTCCTCCTCCTCCTCTTGCTTCTTTCTGTTTCGTGTGAAGCTGTTGCTCCTCTTCGTCTCACCGGGTGTTGGCAGCGTTTCCCTCCTCACTGCTTCATCTGCTTCCAGTCCATGAAGCGCCTGGACTCAGGAGTGGAGCCTCTAAATCAGAACTCTGCGCCGTTAATGGTGGTTCTTAAACAACCGCTCCGCCATCAGTGGTCGCCAACGGCAACGCTTCAGCTCGTCAATTATTTATTCAGCAAAAACTTACATGGCGTCTTAAATTAATAACATATGCATTTGTTTGACCTTAAATCAGAAATTGGATTTTTAAATGCATATCCCAGAATGCTTTTGTGTGTTGGTCCTCCTTAAATCCTCCCTACTGCACGTCCAATCAGTTTTTAATTCGGATCATGCTAACAGAGGCGGGCTTCTACCACCTCCAGCCACCAGGGGGCAACAATGAAGAGGTTTTGACTTCATTTTAGCACGACTCTCACAGATAAGCACATATTGGCTTGCTAGCGTGTAAATGCAAGATCCTGAGTGTGCTTAAACTAACCTAGCATGTTGATGCTAGCACTTAGCGACCTCTAAATCATGTGACAAGTCAACGGAGCACCTGAGATGTTGGGGAAATAACCAACAACGCCGGTTTGGTCCTTCAATGAGGGCACTACCGCAAGCAATTAGCTTAAACTGCCTTCACGCCCCTCTGCATTATGGGTAAGGGAGATCTAAAAGCAGCTCAGTGTTTCAGGAACGATGGAACAAATTTGGATTTCTAGAAGAGGTTCTCTGAGGAAGAGCTTTTCTTGTTGCTGCAGACTCACACGGCAACGGTGTTGTTTTTTGTTGTTGTTCTTTGTGTGGCTCCGCCTCCACACGTGGCTCCGCCTCTTAATGTACAAAGTTCTTCATTGTTTGCAGAAACTCCTGAAACTCAGCTTCTATTTTTTGGGACGTTTTTGAAATATGGACACTTGTGATGTCGCCTGTTGTATAAAGGAGCAGACTGTTGATCAAGATGATGATGGTGATGATGATGATGATGATTATGGGGATGATGATGATGAAGATGATAATAACTTGTAAAACACTATTCTGGTTTGAAGCTAAAGCTGCTGAAGCGTGTGTGTGTGTGTGTGTGTGAGAGAGGATGTTCTTCTACATTTAGGCTGAACGTTTATTCTGTTTTAAATTATTGACTGTACAGTTTTAAGGCAAAGGTGGGAAGAGGAAGATTTTTTCACAATAAAACTATTGAATGTCTGCTATGATGTTCGTTTTCCTTGGGGGGAGGCTGCCACCTGCTGGATGCGTGACGTCCAAACAGAACCACCACAGAAGAGCAGGAAGACACGGTTTGTACGACGGTACAGTCCAATCCAATCCAATCTTTATTTGTTGAGCACTTTACCACAACCGCAGTCGACCAAAGTGCTGTACAGGCAAATAAATAAAAAAGAAAAACATTATAATATTTGAGCCATTTTGTCTTTTATCTATAAGTAAAATTAATTAAAAACAAAATGTGGATAAAAACAAAAGCTTACAATCAGAGCAATAAAAAATAAGAGAAGACAAAATAAAATCCAGTGTCTAAATGTTGAAAGCCAAGGAGAAGAAGTAGGTCTTCACACGAGATTTAAAAACAGAGAAGAGGCCTGTCTGATTTGCTGAGGCAGATTATTCCACAATAATACAGAATGAATTCTGTGTGTTTGTTGCTCCAGACGTGAATATTTCGTGTTTGCTCTGAAATTAGAAACTATTTGGAGATGCTCGATATTTTATGAAGTTTTAATTTACTGTAATTGAAAGCACCAATCAATAGAGATATAGAGATACCCTTTTATTTTGAAAGGAACAACGCCTAACCGGAAATAAATGCTGTGGCCTCACGAACGACACAACGCAGCTAGCTAGCTAACAGGAAACGACGCTAAAGCCAAAAGATGACATCTACAGCCCCCGCCCCTTTTTTGTAGGGGGAAATTTCATTGGTTAAAAAAGAACACGATGATTGGAGGTAATGTCAACCGTCCCGCCCCGTTAGGCATTTCCGTAAATGTGATTAGCTGTTCGAGCGTCTTCGCTTTTGTTGCCGGAAATGTTCGCTATCGTAGCGTCTGGCGCCGTGAAATGACTACAGGCGCGGATTAAACTGGTTACTCTGTCAGATCCGTCCGGGAGGCGATGTCCGCCATTGTTCCTGCTGCGAGGGTTACGGTGGGATGCCAGGAAATACATGAAAGCCAAACATTGTGACTTCATACTGAAAGAACGTCATAGCCATTTTACTTCCTACTTTACTGATAAATTAAAACGTCGTCGTTGAAACACTATTGTCTGGATTAGTTTAAACTACGGCCGGTGAAATGTGAATAGTGCTGACCGCACCCCACAGGGTTAATAAACTGGGACAAGACCAGACACCTTCAGAACTGTAGAAGTCTCTTGGATGAGAGGAGAAATGGTTTCTAGAAACTTTCTTATAGTCCAGTGGATTGACTTAAACAGCTTTGGAGAACCTCGACCTGGACGACTGAGAACCCACACAGACATTTTGTTCCAAACGTTTCTGCTCCATACGAGTAGATCAGATCTCCCATTTTCTCCGAATTCTTCTCCGCTGTTCCTTTGACTCCATCAAAGTTCTCGATCAGGTCTCCATCTGCCGTTGTCCACTGCTTCTCGCTGTTGGACTTGGGCCACTTCACATGGAGTCTGTGATGTTGTATGTTCCACAACTGGTTACAAGTTGGTCAGCACATAGACGAAGGAAAGGTGTTTCTGTTGATCAGTTTAGGTGAAATGAATGGAAATATGAACTGAAGGTGTGTAGAATTAATGATTTCATGAACTAATGACAGATTAAAAAGTTTCACATCTGATGTTATGAATAAAGACACATTCAGGTACAGGAGTAAAAACGACTGACTTCCTTTTTGTTTGAAAATTTCAAATCTTCCAGTTTAATAGATTTTATGACAAACAGGAGTTTTTCACAGAAATCTGAATTGCATTGATCAGTTTGATCAGTTCTTCCTGTCTTTGATCTGTAGATACTGTGACAGACTTGGACACGGTTCTTGCTGTGGTTCTCTGGACTGATCAGAACCAGGACTGGACCAGAGTGACGGACAGCAGCAGAGGAAGTGAGAGGGAAACCAGCTGAGTGGTTCCATCGACAACGAACCCGGGGGGGTTGGAGGTGATCTGGGACTTGATCCAAGACTCATACTCAGAAACTCGAGTGTAGACTCCTGGGATGTTGGGCTGATCACAAGCGCAACCAAAACTAACTACTCCACCCTGAACCCACTTGGACTCCACCTTCCGAACCAGCGGCCCACCAGAATCCCCCTGTACGACAAAAACATCCTTTTGATCAGCAGCCAACAAAACCGATGGGCTTTAAACGTGGGGGCGGGACTTACGAGGCAGGTGTCCTTTCCTCCCCTGTAGGAACCGGCACACATTATGTTGTTGGTGATAAAATGGTAAATCTTGTCACAGTCGGAGTTGGACACGATGGGGACGACGACCTCCTGGAGCGTCTGGAGTGGTGGTAGAGTATCTGAAAGAGAGAGGAAGGATGAAGGCTGGCCCCTCATCATTTTCATCACCTGACTGTGACATCACCGATCCCCCTCATCGATCCGATCGCTGTCAGATTAAAGCAGGGTGTGTCGGGTAGAGTCAGGTGAGGTGAAGGAATGCGTTCTGATTGGACGGGTCACCATCTGTTTGTTTTTATAGGAAACTTTACGAGCGTTCTGCTTCCTGACTGTGGTTCATGTCATCAGGGTTTTTACATCTATCTTTTACCTCTCACTGGTCACCTGCACAGTCGCCAGCTGCCTGTAATCGGCCATCGTCGTACCTGTCCCCAAGAAGAAGTCTATCAGCAGCCCTAACGACTACAGACCTGTGGCTCTGACCCCCACAGTGATGAAGTGCTTTGAGAGGCTGGTCCTGAGGCAAATAAAATCTCTGCTGCCTCCCAGTCTTGATCAGCACCAGTTCGCTTCCAGAGCCAACAGGTGGACTGGTGATGCAACACGGACCTCCACACTGTGTGGACACCTCAAACACCCTGGCAGCTATGGGGGGTGTTGTTCGTAGACTTCAGTTCTGCCTTTGACACACTAGTTCAGAGCAGACTGTTGTCCAAACTGCGCGGTCTGGGTATCGACGAGCACATCGCCTCATCGATCGGGAGTTTTCTCACGAACTGCAGGCAGGCAGTCAGGCTGGGTGGTTATTGATCCTCAACCCTGGTTGTGAGCCCTAGGGCCCCCCAGGGCTGTGTGCTCAGCCCAATGCTGTACACCTTGTACACACTTGGCTGCACCCCGATTGGCAGCGGCAACTTTCTCTTCAATTTGCTGACGACATTACTGTGGTGGGGCTGGTAACAAATAATGACGAGTCGGCCTACAGGGAGGAGGTCCTGAACCTCAGCACCTGGTGCTCCCTCAACAACCTGGCACTGAACTCCTCCAAAACCAAGCAGATGGTGCTGGACTTCAGGAGGAAGAGGTAGGATCTCCTGCCTCTTCTAATCCAGGGGGACCTGTGGAACGGGTCAGCAATTTCAAGTTCCTGGGAACGCACATCTCACACGACCTTACATGGGGCACTAACACTAGTGCCCTTGTGAAAAAGGCGCACCAACGCTTGTACAGTCTAAGGTCCCTGAGAAGAGTAAACGTGTCTCAGGACCTGTCGCTGCCTCTACAGATGTTCTGTGGAGAGCATCCTCACCAACAACATCCTGGTGTGGTTTAGGGCTCTGGACCTGGTACAAGCACTCATTACGTAATACCGAAATGTAGTTGACATAGTTTGTGTGTGTGTGTGTGTGTGTGTGTGTGTGTGTGTATGTGTGTGTTCTTACAACCAATTTTGATATCTCCCCATCCAGTGACCCAGCATTCCTCCCCATCTTTGTATTCGCTGCCCACCGCCGCCAGACACACGGGTCGGATGAAGTCGGTGAAGGTAACGGGTCCAGAGAGCTGGATCAGGGCGACGTCAT
Source organism: Antennarius striatus (assembly GCF_040054535.1). Classification (NCBI taxonomy): domain Eukaryota; kingdom Metazoa; phylum Chordata; class Actinopteri; order Lophiiformes; family Antennariidae; genus Antennarius; species Antennarius striatus. Next base: position 887,867 of record NC_090791.1, read on the forward strand.
TGTCCACTGTTCTAGGATTATACTGAGGATGAATGATGATCTTGGACGCCGTCATCATGACTTCGTTGGGGTTCGAACCCATTTGGGTGTGACGTCCCAGGAATATATCGTAATCGGTCACATGAAAACTGAAAGAGAGCGTTTGCTCAGGTGAGACATCGTTTACATCGTCAACTGTTGAGTTCAAAGACATCTAGCAGTTCTACCAGAACACCAGTTAGTTTTCAGTGTTTTCTTCTGGACCATCGTTACGTTTTTCGAGGCCTGGACTCACCCGCTTTGGATGCAATGAGCAGCTGTCAGGACCCACTGGTTGTTGATCAGGGAACCTCCACAGATGTGTTCCCCAAGATGCAGGCTGGCCATCCAGGGCCACGCCCCCGCAGCAGCATCGTTTCCTCCTACGATCCTGGTGTTGAGAGGAGCAACGCCACACACTGGAGGGAAACAGCTGTTAAAGTTCACTGACAGCAGGACAGTCCAGCGTCTGTGAGGAGTTCACTGACAGCAGGACAGTCCAGCGTCTGTGAGGAGTTCACTGACAGCAGGACAGTCCAGCGTCTGTGAGGAGTTCACTGACAGCAGGACAGTCCAGCGTCTGTGAGGAGTTCACTGACAGCAGGACAGTCCAGCGTCTGTGAGGAGTTCACTGACAGCAGGACAGTCCAGCGTCTGTGAGGAGCGTCAGCAGGACGGTGTGTGAGGCAGGAGACTGAATCGGCCCACATGAATGAGATAACGGGGTTCAGAGATTCAACAGCAGCGGTTCAACACCACCAGGTTGCACCCGGTACCTGTCGGGCGGCACAGAACGTTTGACTTTTTCTTTTCTTTTTTAATTGATTACCAGTCTAAAGATGTTTTATTTTGAAAAGTGACTTCTGTGCAGAATGAAGCACAGACGAATGCATGCACCTGTGCCTCTTAACAGGTCTCAGTCACTTGACAGATTACCACCTGTCACCCCAAAAATGAAGCCCACGACTGTGCCAGTGTTCTGGATTAAAATGAAGGCAGAATAACCTGAGACGGCCCAAAAAGCATTGAAAACGGTGCTTCTATTTCCAACATCCTGTCTTTGTGGAGCGGGATTTTATGCAGTGACCACAAACAAAACCAAACTACGAAGTAGACTGGAGGTACGGTACACACTTCAGGTACCACTGTCTCCCGTTACCCCTAGGCTGCGTTCAGACTGCAGGGAAATTGGATACCAATTAGATTTCCTGCCATATCCAATTTTTAGGGCTGACTGTTCACACTGTTTTTAGCAAGTGTCCAAATGGGATCTGGCTCAGTTCAGACTGGGGCAAATTGTTGTCCGATCTGACAGGTTGCCGCAGCAATGACCTCGGGGCGGAGGCGTCATTCACTGCGCGTGATGTGTGAGGTAATATAATCACTAAAGTGTTTGGAGCTGTTCAGACTGAGATGCATCCGTCCATATCTGATGTGAATCGACCTCCCGAATGTGGTTCCAATCCGTCCCTCAAAAATCGGATATCATCAGATGCATATATGTCATGCTGGGATGCACAGATTTTTCTTGAAGTGCATCCCAGGGATGCACTACTTTCTTGAGGTAAAATAAACTCTGATTAAGGAGTAGTTACATTTATGTTACATTACATTGAGTTACATTTAGTTACATTTATTAGTTACATTAAGGAGTAGTTACATTTATGTTACATTACATTGAGTTACGTTGAGTTACATTTATTAGTTACATTAAGGAGTAGTTACATTTATGTTACATTACATTGAGTTACATTTAGTTACATTTATTAGTTACATTAAGGAGTAGTTACATTTATGTTACATTGAGTTACATTTAGTTACATTTATTAGTTACATGTGGCCCTTTGAGGACAGCCTCTATGCTGATGTGACCTTCAGTAAAGAGGAGTTTGACCCCCGTTCTAGAGGTGGTACTGACCCTGACGTGTGTTACCGTGACTACAGACGGAACCGTCAGAACACTGGTGTCCAGCTGTTCAGGACAGAACCACATGAATCCTCACTCACCGTCTGACTGTCCGTTGATTCCTGTGAGGAACACAAAGAAGAACATCTGTCAGGGTTTCCACGTCTGCTGGTGGTCCAGAGATCCTCCAACCCACCACAATTCCTTCAGCCCTTCCATCCATATTCATTCCTATTGATTTCTTCTGTTCACACAGAACCCAGACACGGAGAACTTCTTCAGCAGAACTCACCTGTGACCATGAGGGCCAGGAGCACGACCCCCCAGGAGACCAGTTTGACCTCCATGGATTCTTCCTCTGTCTTCTGATGATGCAGGATTGAACGGCTCGGAGCTCCAGACGACGACTGACGGTCTGACGGGGGGGTCTGCTCTATTTATATGGATGTAGGGGTGGATGGATGACTCCATGTACACACGGTTATTTATTTACAGCTGAAGGAAGTACAGTGAGGCTTCTGGTTGTGGGCGGAGCCTAACACGGTTTCTACTTATACTCTATCAGTTCTCGTGGACCCGACCGGCCCGCCAACAGTTTATGAGCGACTTTGATGATACGTTTATTGCAGCTGAACTCTGCTGGTGATCAGATTAACGTCTGCCCGTCCAGCCTCACCCACATCAAGTCCATCAGCCGTGCTGCGTTCAGGGACAGTGGGAAGGTCCAGTTTCTGCCCCGTCAAGAATCTAGAATCACTTTAATCGTCATCGTCAATGAAAACAATGGAATTGGTCAGATCTTCCAGCTGCTCCTGCTCACCTGCAGCTTGTTGTGAAAGCAGGTGAAATAAAGTTTATGGTTCAAATTTAACGTCTTACATCACATGACGCATCACTTATCGGACATCTAAGTCAAACATCATCTACAGGAACCAGAGATAAAATAACCCTAACCCCTGTCCTCTAACCCTTAGCCCCTAAACCCTCTACGGATCTTTGGTGTAATAACAGTTGCTCATCCAGGTGTTGTCCATCAGCCCAATCTTCTTCAGTTGACGAGCCGTTTTTGCGATATCACCATTCTTCATGGTGACATTCTTGTTGATGTAAACATTTTTACATCCCACTTCCAAGCGGTGATGTATTGTAATGTCTGTTCATGTGTCCGTCCGTTGGTTTGTCCAACAAATATCTTCACAACTGTTGTAGACAGAAAGATGAAACTGAAGGACATTACTCAGGCAGCACAGGGGATGAAAATGAGATGATGACCTTGACCTTAAGGAAAACTAATTCAAGCTCAAATGTCAACTTTTGCACTCTCAGGAACCGCATAGGATAGAAAGACAAGGGAGAAGGCCAGTGTGAGTAAGACCATAGATAGAAGATAGTGCTTTGATCAATGACAGTAGGTCAGAGCGCTACCTTTGATCTTTGACCTATGCAAATACGACAGGATAAAATTTTGAATTCAGGGGAGTCGCGGGATGTTGCATTCTGTGACTGCCTTGGTTCTCGTTTCCTCTCTGTTTGAGGTCTTGTGTCAGAAGAGCAGTCTTGTGTTTACGGTTGTAGAGTTTTATCCTCACTGCAGGCGGTCTCCTACCCCGGGATGGCAGTGAATAACAGCTCTGGATGTGCTCCAGATCGCTGAGTCAGGAAATCACCTGTTGCTTCACTTTGTCAGTATCAGCGTTGTTTGGTGCGGTTCCCTTCGCTACAACCTGTACATGCATTTGTGGCTTGATTTTGATGCCGGTGATGATCACATCATTAATGAGAGCGTTCCGTTCCAATTTTTCTACCCTCGGTTCCAAGACAACAGTGTGTCGGTCCGTCTCTTCCATATCTTTCCACAGTTGCTTCACTTCTTATAAGACCTTCCTGAACCCTTAACTCTTCCAGTAATTCATTCTGTTGGACTCATGTCCTTCTTTCCTGGTTCTTTTGTCCCGAACCTTTCTGTTCCGTAGGAGTAGATCAGATCTCCCATTCTCCAATTGTGGGCTGTGGGTTAAATCCTGCTGCTAAGCTTCACCCACAGATACAAACTTGGGGCTCTTGTCCTACAACTGATGTTACTCGTTCTGTAACGATGATCTGGTTCGTCTTCGTGTTGATCCCAGGGTCAGTTACCCGGTTGTCCTCTTCTGCCGCTGCTCTCACAGACTCTGGGGGGGGGTTCTCTTTAAACTTTTTGTAGCAGTGATGGGTGGCACTTGTCCAATGACGAAGCCCGCCATCATGGATATCTAGTCCATGACAGCCCCGTTGGGCTACTTTCTTCCTGTCAGCTGTCTTTCCAAGCTGTCACATTGCCTTTACCCAGTCGTCAGCTGCCCTTTCACAGAAATCAATGGATTTCTCAGGTTTATCGGTTGATTTCATAGGACTAGATGGTAAAATCCCTGAGACTGATCAGCACAGAGGTGAATGAAAGGTGTTTCTGTTGATCAGTTTAGGTGAAATGAATGGAAATATGAACTGAAGGTGTGTAGAATTAATGATTTCATGAACTAATGACAGATTAAAAAGTTTCATATCTGATCTTACGAATAAAGACACATTCAGGTACAGGAGTAAAAATGACTGACTTCTTTTTGGTTGAAATTTCAAATCATCTAGTTTAATGAATTTTATGACAATCAGGAGTTTTTCACAGAAATCTGAATTGCATTGATCAGTTTGATCAGTTCTTCCTGTCTTTGATCTGTAGATACTTTGACAGACTTGGACACGGTTCTTGCTGTGGTTCTCTGGACTGATCAGAACCAGGACTGGACCAGAGTGACGGACAGCAGCAGAGGAAGTGAGAGGGAAACCAGCTGAGTGGTTCCATCGACAACGAACCCGGGGGGGTTGGAGGTGATCTGGGACTTGATCCAGGACTCATACTCAGAAACTCGAGTGTAGACTCCTGGGATGTTGCGCAGAGCACAACCACACCCAAAACTAACTACTCCACCCTGAACCCACGTGGAGTTCACCTTCCGAAGCAGCGGGCCACCAGAATCCGCCTGTACGACAAAAACATCTGTTTGATCAGCAGCCAGCAGAACCAATGGGCTTTAAGGATGGGGCGGGACTTACGAAGCAGGAGTCTTTTCCTCCCTCGGAGTAACCGGCACACATCATTTTGTTGGTGATAAGCTGGTAAATCTTGTTACAGTCGGAGTTGGACACGATGGGGACGACGACCTCCTGGAGCGTCTGGGGCGGCAGCAGAGGAGCTGAAAGAGAGAGGAGGGATGAAGGCTGGCCCATCATCATCTTCATCACCTGACTGTGACATCACCGATCCCCCTCAATCGATCCGATCGCTGTCGGGTAGAGTCAGGTGAGGTGAAGGAACGCGTTCTGATTGGACGGGTCACCATCTGTTTGTTTTAACAGAGAACTTTTACAGATACATACTTTTGCTTTCTGACTGTGTCATGTCATTAGTGTTCCTGTCCTTTATTGTTCTCTCCTTTATCACTTCTTCTTTTACTGCTTTTACGTTTCACTAGATTCCTTTAATATTTTACACACCTCCTTTTTATTTCCCTTTTAATCATTTATTGGTTTTAAAATAAGATAAGATACACTTGATTTGCCCCAAACTGTGAAATAGACATGTTGCAGCAGCATTCAGACACACAGAACAAACAGAAACAAGGAAAATGTACATTGAAGAAAAATTAAGACATTAGGGGAAAGGGAATAATAATCATATTAACAATGATAATAATACCCAAAGCTAGTGCTTTGATCAACCTATGATTTGATTTACCCTGACCTATGAAAAAAGCGCAGGGTAAAATTTTGAATTCAGAGACTACAATATCCCATGACTTGCTCTGACCTACCCTGAAAGTAGGACAGGGTAAATAGTTTGAATTCAGGGGTGTCGTGGGATGTTGCATTCTCTGACTGCCTTGGTTCTCGTTGGGTCTGTTGGTATCGCTGGCTCGCTGCTCCTGTTATTACAGTTTGACTCCCTTATGGTTCTGTCTCCTACGTAACCTGGTACAAGAACTCATTACGTAATACCGAAATGTACTTGGCATTTTGTGTGAGTGTGTGTGTGTATGTGTGTAACTGTAAATGACTGAACAAATTCTCACAGATCATGCTGATATCTCCCCATCCAGTGACCCAGCATTCCTTCCCATCTTTGTATTCACTGCCCACCGCCGCCAGACACACGGGTCGGATGAAGTTGGTGAAGTTAACAGGTCCAGAGAGCTGGATCAGGGCGATGTCGTTGTACACTTCTTTAGGATTATACTGAGGATGAATGATGATCTTGGATGCCTTCCTCATGACTTCGTTGGGGTTCGAACCCATTTGGTTTTGACGTCCCAGGAATATATCGTAATCGGTCAAAGGCACACTGAAAGAGAGCGTTTGTTCAGGTGAGACATCGTTTACATCGTCAACTGTTGAGTTGAAGGACAACCAGCAGTTCTACCAGAACACCAGTTAGTTTTCAGTGTTTTCTTCTGGACTATCGTTACGTTTTTCAAGGATTGGACTCACTCAGAATCAACACAATGAGCAGCTGTCAGGACCCACTGGTTGTTGATCAGGGAACCTCCACAGATGTGTTCTTCAAGATGTAGGCTGGCCATCCAGGGCCACGCCCCCACAGGAGCATCATCACCTCCTACGATCCTGGTGTTGAGAGGAGCAACACCACACACTGGAGGGAAACAGCTGTTAAAGTTCACTGACCGCAGGACAGTCCAGCGTCTGTGAGGAGTTCACTGACAGCAGGACAGTCCAGCGTCTGTGAGGAGTTCACTGACAGCAGGACCTTCCAGCGTCTGTGAGGAGTTCACTGACAGCAGGACAGTCCAGCATCTGTGAGGAGTTCACTGACAGCAGGACAGTCCAGCATCTGTGAGGAGTTCACTGACAGCAGGACAGTCCAGCGTCTGTGAGGCAGTAGACGGATCAAATTGACCCACATGAATGAGACGAAGCGATTCAGAGGTTCTAGAACACATGTGTCAAACTCAAGGCCCGGGGGCCAAATGTGGCCCTCAAGAGCATGAAAGATCAGTGTCTAGAAATAGGTCAAAAGTGTGCTTTGAGCAAAACTACATTTCCCACAATGCAGTAGTTCATCCCTTTTGAACTCTGACTAAACGTTGTGAACAAAGTTAATGTCCTAACTTGTGTCTGATGTTATTTTTCTTTATTGATTGATAGTTTGATCTAATGTAGCCACAAGAGGACACAAGCCAGTGTCTTATTGTGCCGGTCCCAAGCCCGGATAAATACAGGGGGTTGCGTCAGGAAGGGCATCTGGCGTAAAACTTTTGCCAAATCAAAGATGCGAATTAAACCTATGACTTCCATACCAGATTGGTCGAGGCCCGGGTTAACAACGACCGCCATCGGCGCTGTTGACCTACAGGGCGCCAGTGGAAATTAGACTACTGTTGGTCGAAGAAGGAGAGGAGGAAAGTGCGTTCGCTCGAAGAAAGAGAAGAGGAACACCAAGAGTATAGGACTAAGAGTAGGGACGTTGAATGTTGGAACTATGACAGGAAAAGGTAGAGAGTTGGTTGACATGATGCAGAGGAGGAAGGTAGACATACTGTGTGTCCAGGAGACCAGGTGGAAAGGTAGCAAGGCTAGAAGTTTAGGAGCAGGGTTCAAGTTGTTCTATCATGGTGTAGATAGGAAGAGAAATGGAGTAGGAGTTATCTTGAAGGAGGAGTTTGTTAGGAATGTCCTGGAGGTAAAAAGAGTGTCAGATAGAGTGATGGGTCTGAAGCTAGAAATAGAAGGTGTGATGTTCAATGTTGTTAGCGGGTATGCTCCACAGGTAGGATGTGAGCTGGAGGAGAAGGAGAAATTCTGGTCGGACTTTGATGAAGTGATGCAGAGCATGCCTAGAAGTGAGAGAGTTGTCATTGGTGCAGACTTCAATGGACATGTTGGTGCAGGAAACAGAGGTGATGAGGAGGTGATGGGCAGGTTTGGTATCCAGGAGAGGAACGCAGAAGGACAGATGGTGGTTGACTTTGCAAAAAGGATGGAAATGGCTGTAGTGAATACTTTCTTCCAGAAGAGGCAGGAACATAGGGTGACCTATAAGAGTGGAGGTAGGAGCACACAGGTAGACTGCATCTTGTGTAGACGGTGTAACCTGAAGGAGATCAGTGACTGCAAAGCAGTGGTAGGTGAGAGTGTAGCCAAACAGCATAGGATGGTGGAGTGTAGGATGACTCTGGTGGTGAGGAAGATCAAGAGGGCAAAGGGAGAGCAGAAGACGAAATGGTGGAAGCTGAAAAAGGAAGAGTGTTGCATGACTTTTAGGAAGGAGTTAAGACAGGATCTGGGTGGTCAGGAGGTGCTTCCAGATGACTGGACAACTACAGCTAATGTGATCAGGGAGACAGGTAGGAGAGTACTTGGTGTGTCATCTGGAAGGAAAGTAGATAAGGAGACTTGGTGGTGGAATGAGGAGGTACAGGAGTGTATACAGAGAAAGAGGTTAGCTAAGAAGAAGTGGGACACTGAGAGGACTGAGGAGAGTAGACAGGAGTACAGGGAGATGCAGCGTAAGGTGAAGGTAGAGGTAGCAAAGGCCAAACAAGAAGCTTATGATAACTTGTATGCTAGGTTGGACAGTAAGGAGGGAGAGACTGATCTATACAGGTTGGCAAGACAGAGAGACAGAGATGGGAAGGACGTGCAGCAGGTTAGGGTGATTAAGGATAGGGATGGAAGTCTATTGACAGGTGCCAGTAGTGTGATGGGAAGATGGAAAGAGTACTTTGAAGAGTTGATGAACGAGGAAAATGAGAGAGAACAAAGACTAGAAGAGGTGACTGTTGTGGACCAGGATGTAGCAAAGATTAGTCAGGATGAAGTGAGGAGGGCACTGGAGAGGATGAAGAGTGGAAAGGCAGTCGGTCCTGATGATATACCTGTAGAGGTATGGAAGTGTCTAGGAGAGGTGGCAGTAGAGTTTCTGACTGGGTTGTTCAACAGGATCTTAGATAGTGAGAAGATGCCTGAGGAACGGAGGAGAAGTGTGCTGGTGCCCATTTTTAAGAACAAGGGAGATGTGCAGAGTTGTGGCAACTACAGAGGAATAAAGCTGATGAGCCATACATTGAAGTTATGGGAGAGAGTAGTGGAAGCTAGACTAAGGGCAGAAGTGAACATTTGTGAGCAGCAGTATGGTTTCATGCCAAAACAGAGTACTACAGATGCAGTATTTGCTTTGAGGATGTTGATAGAGAAGTACAGAGAAGGCCAGAGGGAGCTGCATTGTGTTTTTGTAGATCTGGAGAAAGCTGATGACAGGGTGTCCAGAGAGGAACTGTGGTATTGTATGAGGAAGTCTGGAGTGGCAGAGAAGTATGTTAGAGCGGTGCAGGACATGTATGAGGACTGTAAGACAGTGGTGAGGTGTGCTGTAGGTGTGACAGAGGAGTTCAAGGTGGAGGTGGGACTGCATCAGGGATCAGCTCTGAGCCCCTTCTTGTTGCTATGGTGATGGACAGGCTGACAGACGAGGTTAGACAGGAATCTCCATGGACTATGATGTTTGCAGATGACATTGTGATCTGCAGTGAGAGCAGGGAACAGGTGGAGGAGAAGCTAGAGAGGTGGAGGTTTGTCCTGGAAAGGAGAGGAATGAAGGTTAGCCGCAGTAAGACAGAGTACATGTGTGTGAATGAGAGGGACCCAAGTGGAATAGTGAGGTTAGAGGGAGAAGAGATCAAGAAGGTGGAGGGTTTGAAGTACTTAGGGTCAACAGTCCAGAGCAATGGAGAGTGTGGAAAAGAGGTGAAGAAGCGTGTCCAGGCAGGATGGAACGGGTGGAGGAAAGTGTCAGGTGTGATGTGTGATAGAAGAGTTTCAGCTAAAATGAAAGGAAAGGTGTATAAAACTGTGGTGAGACCAGCGATGTTTGGTCTAGAGACAGTGTCACTGAGGAAAAGACAGGAGACTGAGCTGGAGGTAGCAGAGATGAAGATGCTGAGGTTCTCTCTGGGAGTGACCAGGAAGGATAGGATCAGGAATGAGTACATCAGAGGGACAGCACATGTTAGAGGTTCTGGAGATAAAGTCAGAGAGGCCAGACTGAGATGGTTTGGACATGTCCAGAGGAGAGATAGTGAATATATTGGTAGAAGGATGCTGAGTTCTGAACTGCCAGGCAGGAGGCCTAGAGGAAGACCAAAGAGGAGGTTTATGGATGTAGTGAAAGAGGACATGAAGGTAGTTGGTGTGAGAGAAGAGGATTCAAAGGACAGGGCTAGATGGAGGCAATTGATTCGCTGTGGAGACCCCTGAAGGGAAAAGCCGAAAGGAAAAGAAGAAAAAGATTGATAGTTTGATCCTTGATTGATGGAGTTCTGTGGGTTCAATAACCTGACAAATTAAAAGGATTTATGTTAGAACAGAGAAACAAACATGTTTTTTCTGTCTAACTGTAACATTTGGAACTACAATAAGTGATAAATTCAGTTATTTAATATTAAGCCGTGTTCTCGTTTGCGTGCGTCTTTATTGCACTTTTTTTGACAGGGATGCAGGATCGTCAGACATTATGTGTTCCTGCGACGGAAGCTTTAAATTCACTTCCATTCACCTGAAATACTCACAGTTTCTCCATTTCTCCACTTAAATGTCGAAACCGGAAATTGCCATTATTTTTTGATCTAGCGCGAGAAGTTGGCTCGTGTCTCATGACAGTTTCTCATGAGACTCACCTGTGTGATTCTGCCTCATTAAAACCGACCAAACGGCAACACGACGTCTGCGCTGCAGTGAGAGCGAGGAGTTAGTTCGACCCTCCAGAGCAATCATAAGCTGTCACTTATGCTGAGAGTCCTGTTGGGTTTCTCTGTCTGTTAAATCGCTTTGAAAGGTCTGTGATTAAGCGCGATACAAATAAAGGTAATTGTTTGATTGATTGATTATCAACATGCCTCCGAAAAAAAATGCAAAATTTGGAGAAAAACTAAGAGAGGGGAAGGTCCTGTCAGCTTGGTGCAGTGTCCACAGGACGATACCTGAAATAAAGACGAAGAAAATAATTCCAATAATAATAAAGGGAAAAAAACTGTTTTACATCTTTCTTTATTTCTGAAACTGTTTATTAAATGATTACCAGGCTTTACCATTTTGATAAAAATAGTACAAAATTTACTTTTTTTTCTGTTTTACTTTAAACAGTTATGATGTCGCTATTAATAAAATCATTGAAATGAACAGTTTGTTTAGTTTTTATATTGTACTATTGGCAAAATTCGCTACTTGCGTACGCTTCTACCGTATATTCTGTTATTACTTTTGGGATGCGCAGATTTTTCTTGAAGCTCATCCCAGGGATGCACTACTTTCATTTATGTTACATTACATTGAGTTACATTTAGTTACATATATTAGTTACATGTGGCCCTTTGAGGACAGCCTCTATGCTGATGTGACCTTCAGTAAAGAGGAGTTTGACCCCCGTTCTAGAGGTGGTACTGACCCTGACGTGTGTTACCGTGACTACAGACGGAACCGTCAGAACACTGGTGTCCAGCTGTTCAGGACAGAACCACATGAATCCTCACTCACCGTCTGACTGTCCGTTGATTCCTGTGAGGAACACAAAGAACATCTGTCAGGGTTTCCACGTCTGCTGGTGGTCCAGAGATCCTCCAACCCACCACAATTCCTTCAGTCCTTCCATCCATATTCATTCCTATTGATTTCTTCTGTTCACACAGAACCCAGACACGGAGAACTTCTTCAGCAGAACTCACCTGTGACCATGAGGGCCAGGAGCACGACCCCCCAGGAGACCAGTTTGACCTCCATGGATTCTTCCTCTGTCTTCTGATGATGCAGGATTGAACGGCTCGGAGCTCCAGACGACGACTGACGGTGTGACGGTGTGACGGGGGGGTTGGTTATTTATTTACAGCTGAAGGAAGTACAGTGAGGCTTCTGGTTGTGGGCGGAGCCTAACACGGTTTCTACTTATACTCTATCAGTTCTCGTGGACCCGACCGGCCCGCCAACAGTTTATGAGCGACTTTGATGATACGTTTATTGCAGCTGAACTCTGCTGGTGGTCAGATGAACGTCTGGGACGTCCAGCCTCACCCGTAACAAGTCCATCAGCCGTGCTGTGTTCAGGGACAGTGGGAAGGTCCAGTTTCTGCCCCGTCAAGAATCTAGAATCAGTTTAATCGTCATCGTCAATGAAAACAATGGAATTGGTCAGATCTTCCAGCTGCTCCTGCTCACCTGCAGCTTGTTGTGAAAGCAGGTGAAATAAAGTTTATGGTTCAAATTTAACGTCTTACATCACATGATGCATCACTTATCGGACATCTAAGTCAAACATCATCTACAGGGACCAGAGATAAAATAACCCTAACCCCTGTCCTCTAACCCTTAGCCCCTAAACCCTCTACGGATCTTTGGGGTAATAACTACTGTTGTCCATCCTGTTATTGTAGAAGTTGTCAGGGTCAACCCTTCCATTTATAATCCTTATTATTTGTATTTTTCCAGCTCCATGGCTCTGCTGATCATCATTGTGTTCATCTGCTCCAGAGAGAGTCTCTTTGTTTTGATGAAGATCTAGTTTGATGAAGATGCAGTTGTTGGTCCAGGTGTTGTCAATCAACCCGTTCTTCTTCAGTTGATGAGCATTTTCGACCAAATCAGCCAAAAATGAGATTCCCGTCGATGTAAACATATTTTCCTTTCAGTTTGAAGCCTCGTTTCAGAAGAGCAATCCTGTGTTTACGTGTGTAGAATTTTATCCTACCCCAGATGGCGGTGAATAATAGCTCTGGATGTGCTCCAGATCTCTGAGTTGGGAAACCACCTGTTGCTCCACTGTCTCAGTATCAGCGTTGTGCTCGGTGGCCTGTCCTGGTTACATGCATTCGCGGCTTGATTTTGATGCCAGTGATGATCACATCATTAATGTGAGCATTCTGTTCCAAATTTTACACTTTACAGTTACACTTTGAGGATCTCCTCAATCCCACGACCTTGTCTTACACAGAGGAAGCAGAGTCTGAGCTCTCAGAGGTGGACTGGTCCATCACCTGAACTGAATCCACAGGGTGGTTGCCAAGCTCTGAATCTCATCCACCAGTGGTGGATGGACGTCCATTTGGTATTCTGGTTGAGGAATTGGTGGTGTGTCTGATGGTACCACCCTTTGCTCAAATCTTTGGCTGTTCGTGTGAATAGTTTCTTGGTGGTCTTCCACTTCCCTCTTTCAATCAATCAACTTTTATTTATATAGCGCTTGATCACATCTGCAGACATTTCAAACCGCTTAATAGATAGAAAGCCAACAGTGCCCTCCAGAGGAAACATAAGCGACGGTGGCGGGGAAAATCTCCTTCACTGAGGAAGAAACTCCGGGCAGAACCCAGACTCTGGAGGGGGGTCATCCGCCTTGACCTGTTGGTTTGGAGAGAGTAATACACTGGGGACAGAGATAGGTCAAGGAGGAGAGACAGAGAGAGGGAGTGAGGGAGTGGCAGACAGGCCAGATTGAATTTTCATGTCCATATTGAGCTGTTGTTGCTGAAGTGGGGGCTGGATTTCCATGCCTTTGGATTCGCTGTCTTCCATGTGTGTTCCCCACCTGTCACACAGAAGTTTATTCCTCTGTCAGGCAGTTCAAAACCATTTTACCTCACATGGTCTGAACACGTAGCACTAATTAATTAATTAATAACGTGAAGCCCCACTACGAAACAAAGCACAGAGCTTTTGAGCAGAATTATCCCCTGAAGTCCGCGCTGAGGGCAAAATGACCCAGAAAAATGCAAATGAATGTTCACTAAAGGCATGGTGGAGTTTGGGGTAACATAAAACATCTTTTAGTGATGGGTTGTGAAGAAGTGCTTGAGACATTGTTTGAGGGAAAACAGAAAGATTAGATGTGTGGAAAAACTCCCAGCGTCAGCTTCAACAGCAACCAGAACATCAGAAATATTAACAGCTTGATGCAGCTATTCAGAGAGAACCGTGTGTGTGTGTGTGTGTGTGTGTGTGTGTGTGTGTGTGTGTGTGTGTGTGTGTGTGTGTGTGTGTGTGTGTGTGTGTGTGTGTCAGAGGACAGACTTTTGACTATGTTTTTGCACCATCCCAAGTCGGATGAATGCCATCCCTCCTAATGAGACCAGGCTTTACCCAGAAAGCTTTTCAATTGCCTATGAAGCCTGCTGAGTTATTGGGACACCACCTAGTCAGTCAGCGGTTAAAAGATGACATGAGGCTAACAGCTCATTGTTGGTTAAATTGTGGAGGGGACCAGAGAAAACTATTTCGTCATCCAGGGTCTTCGTAAATGTTCACACCGACTCGACGTTAGCTTTTAGGACCTCTGACTTTCTCAGGCGAGCATCATTTACCTCACAATGAACTACAATTTGTCTAAACCTCCGTTTAGTTTTACTTATTAACTTGAATTCTCCTTCGATGTCGCCTGCTCTGGCCCCCGGGATGCAGCTACATTGTGGCTGTCTTAAATTAATGTTGTCTCACAATGGAAGATCCAACAACCAGAGTGTGGCGTCCAGTAGGCTTCTGTCGACATTTCGCTCTCACAGTTAAGCTGCAGCGCTAAGCTATGGCACTCCCCTCACTCTGGGGGTGCTTTTTGCAGGCTATGGCTATTCTCGATGGAGTGGAGTCGCCCCTCGACCTCTCTGAGCCTTGCCTCCAGCACTAAAACAAAGCTACACTTCACACATATTCCTGACTCACTAATGGAGGTTGAGGTATAACTGAACATGAGACAGTTGGAGCAAGAGGTAGATGGAGGAAGACACCTAAAGTGACCCTCTCTTTTCCTTTGTGAAGAGTCTTTTGTCAAATCTGAAGGGGTCCTTGTAGAAGGATGTTCTTGCCCTGTCTTTCCTCTTGTCCTGAGGTTTTCAGCTCTCTGCAGCCCGGAGTAGATCAGATCTCCCATTTTCTCCAATTTCTTCTCCACTGTTCCTTTGAGTCCATCAAGGTTCTTGATCAGGTCTCTATCTGCCGTTGCCCACTGTTTCTCGCTGTTGGACTTTGGCCACTTCACATGGAGTCTGTGATCTTGAATGTTCTTCTCCACAGCTGATTACAAGTTGATCAACACATAGATGATCGGTTCATGTTAAATGAATGGAAATAAGAACTGAAGGTGTGTAGAATTAATGATTTCATGAACTAATGACAGATTAAAAAGTTTCATATCTGATGTTATGAATAAAGACACATTCAGGTACAGGAGTAAAAACGACTGACTCCTTTTTGTTTGAAAAGTTTAAATCATCTAGTTTAATGAATTTTATGACAATCAGGAGTTTTTCACAGAAATCTGAATTCCATTGATCAGTTTGATCAGTTCTTCCTGTCTTTGATCTGTAGATACTGTGACAGACTTGGACACGGTTCTTGCTGTGGTTCTCTGGACTGATCAGAACCAGGACTGGACCAGAGTGACGGACAGCAGCAGAGGAAGTGAGAGGGAAACCAGCTGAGTGGTTCCATCAACAACGAACCCGGGGGGGTTGGAGGTGATCTGGGACTTGATCCAGGACTCATACTGGGACACTCGGGCGTAGCCTCCAGGGAGGTTGGGCAGAGCACAACCATCTGTACTAACAAAACTAACTACTCCACCCTGAACCCACTTGGACTCCACCTTCCGAAGCAGCGGCCCACCAGAATCCCCCTGTACGACAAAAACATCCGTTTGATCAGCAGCCAGCAGAACCAATGGGCTTTAAGGATGGGGGCGGGACTTACTATACAGTGGCCCGTTCCTCCCCCGGATGGACCGGCACACATCATGTTGTTGGTGATAATCTGGTAAATCTTGTTACAGTCGGAGTTGGACACGATGGGGACGACGACCTCCTGGAGCGTCTGGGGCGGCGGCAGAGGAGCTGAAAGAGAGAGGGGGGATATTTGACCCTCTTTGAGACTGCCTGCTCCCCCAGCCCCTGCCTTTTGCTTGCCCCTTGTAGAATCTGCCTGGACTGGTTGCCCTTGTGCCTGATTCCTGTATGCTGCCTGTTCGCCTGCCATTTGTCTGATTCGTCTGCCTGTTGGATTGATCACCCCGGTAGAGACTCTGACCCGCCTGCTTGTCTGTTGTGCTTTTGGGTTATCTACCAGTCTTGTTCGAGCCTTGACAATCAGGGTTCTCTCCTTTATCACTTCTTCTTTTACTGCTTTTATGATTTACTGGGCTCCTTTAACATTTGACACACTTCCTTTTTGTTTTCCTTGTAATAATTAATTGGTTTTATTACAGTTTGACTTCCTTATGGGTCTGTCTTCTACCTAACCTGGTACAAACACTCATTACGTAATACCAAAATGTACTTGGGATAGTGTGTGTGTGTGTGTGTGTGTGTGTGTGTGTGTGTGTGTGTGTGTGTGTGTGTGTGTGTGTGTGTGTGTGTGTGTGTGTGTGTGTGGTGTGGGTGTGTGTGTGTGTTCTTACAATCCATTTTGATATTTCCCCATCCAGTGACCCAGCATTCCTGCCCATCTTTGTATTCGCTGCCCGCCGCCGCCAGACACACGGGTCGGATGAAGTCGGTGAAGGTAACGGGTCCAGAGAGCTGGATCAGGGCGACGTCGTTGTCAAATGTTTTAGGATTATACTGAGGATGCATGATGATCTTGGACGGCGTCATCATGACTTCGTTGGGGTTCGAACCATTTTGGATGTGACGTCCCAGGAATATATCGTAAGCGGTCACAGGAAACCTGAAAGGCATCGTTTACATCCACGACTGTTGAGTTCAAGGACAACCAGCAGTTCTACTAGAACGCAACTTTGTTTTCGGTTTCTTCCTCTGGACCATCATTAATGGTTTTTGAGGCTTGGACTCACCCAAATTCGACACAATGAGCAGCTGTCAGGACCCACTGGTTGTTGATCAGGGAACCTCCACAGATGTGTCCCCCAACATGTAGGCTGGCCATCCAGGGCCACGCCCCCACAGGAGCATCATCACCTCCTACGATCCTGGTGTTGAGAGGAGCAACGCCACACACTGGAGGGAAATCAGATTGACCCACATGACTGAGACGAAGCGGTTCAGAGGTTCTAGAGCAGGGGGGTCAAACTCATTTTCACCAAGGGCCACATCAGCATAATGGCTGTCCTCCAAGGGCCAGATGTAACTAATAATGTAACACCCTGACGTGTGTTACCGTGACTACAGACGGAACCATCAGAACACTGGTGTCCAGCTGTTCAGGACAGAACCACATGAATCCTCACTCACCGTCTGACTGTCCGTTGATTCCTGTGAGGAACACAAAGAACATCTGTCAGGGTTTCCACGTCTGCTGGTGGTCCAGAGATCCTCCAACCCACCACAATTCCTTCAGCCCTTCCATCCATATTCATTCCTATTGATTTCTTCTGTTCACACAGAACCCAGACACGGAGAACTTCTTCAGCAGAACTCACCTGTGACCATGAGGGCCAGGAGCACGACCCCCCAGGAGACCAGTTTGACCTCCATGGATTCTTCCTCTGTCTTCTGATGATGCAGGATTGAACGGCTCGGAGCTCCAGACGACGACTGACGGTCTGACGGGGGGGTCTGCTCTATTTATATGGATGTAGGGGTGGATGGATGACTCCATGTACACACGGTTATTTATTTACAGCTGAAGGAAGTACAGTGAGGCTTCTGGTTGTTGTGGGCGGAGCCTAAGATGGTTTCAACTGATACTCTATCACACATGTGTCGAACTCAAGGCCCGGGGGCCAAATGTGGCCCTTGAGAGCATAAAAGGTCAGTGTCTCAAAATAAATCGGTCAAAAGTGTGACTAAAACTACATTTCCCACAATGCAGTAGCTCAGCCCATTTTAACTCTGACTAAACGTAGTCAACAAAGTTAACGTCCTAACTTGTGTCTGATGTTATTTTTCTTTATTGATAGTTTGATCCTTGATTGATGGAGTTCTGTGGGTTTAATAACCTGACAGATTAAAAGGATTTATGTTAGAACAGAGAGTTATTTAACATTAAGGAGTATTTACACTTATATTACATTACAGTGAGTTACATTTAGTTACATTTATTAGTTACATGTGGCCCTTCGAGGACAGCTGTTATCCTGACGTGGCCCCCGGTGTAAAGGACTTTGACCCCTCTGCTCTATCAGTTCTCGTGGACCCTGTCGGCTCGCCAACCGTTTATGGTGGACGCCATCAGGAGTTTTATTGCAGCTGAAGTCTGCTGGTGGTCAGATGAACGTCTGGGACGTCCAGCCTCACCCACATCAGGTCCATCAGCCGTGCTGCGTTCAGGGACAGTGGGAACTTGTGACGCTTGTCATTATTTAGGTTGCATCAGCTACATCGCAGGACACCATGGACCCCGTCCAGCGTCTGCCCCCTCACTCCTTCAGCTGGTTAGGGCTAGGGTTCTATTTTCCCTTTTCCATTCTGAACACATGAAAAAGCTGCTGAGCTCATCACTTTATTCAAACTTAAAAGTTGTTGTGAACAATGTTTAACTCTGACTTATCAGACCCCCCCACCCCCAAAAAACACACATGTAATCAGTCATTCACCCCCCACACACATAGTTTATTAGATTTATTTTGGTTGTTAAAGACACAAATAATCTGAACCTGATTTTTATGGGCTCAGGTTCACACACACACACACACACACACACACACACACACACACACACACACACACACACACACACACACACACACACACACACACACGTGATTTTTAAGAAAACCTCAACCATGAGAATGAAAGTGAAAGTGTGAGTGAACCCCTGTCTCATGGACAGACTGAAGGTCTGACAGGAGGAGGTGGACAGACCAGTGGACAGACCGGGGGACAGACCAGTGGACAGACCGGGGGACAGACCAGTGGACAGACCGGGGGACAGACCGGGGGACAGACCAGTGGACAGACCGGGGGACAGACCGGGGGACACACAGGTAGGACGCGTCCTCCCCGTCTTCTATCGGATCTAACTGTTGCTCTAACGTGGACTTCTGTCTCTCCGCTCGCGCTTGTTCGCGCGTCGGCGGCGCGCCTCACATTAGCGCGTGTCAGTGGCGCGCGTCGCGCTAATGCGCGTGTCTGTGATGGATGGATGAATGGATGGTTGCAGTGACGTGCGGTCAGGGGGAGGGGTCTCCATCATGAAAGAAAAAAATGGAAAATGGAAGAAATAAATGAAATGGTTCTATGTACCCAGTGGGGTGTTATTATTGAAGTTATTTTACGTTTAACGTCACCGATTTTAGATTATTTTTACTCAAAATCGCTGAGTTTGCATGTGATCCAGTGAGACCGTAATGCTATCTCTATATGTCATCACGTTTGCTCTATGAACTACATTTCCATAGTTCAGCTGATGTGTATACTGTAGTGTTTTGTGGTCAACAACTGTATGTGTGTAACTGAATGGATGGATGGATGGATGGATGGATGGATGGATGGATGGATGGGACAGTTCCTGATTCTCTGACTGCCTCCATCCCGCAGGAGCCAATCAGATCCCAGAGATCCCGACGACATCATGCAGTGGGCGGAGGATGACCGGTGCGTGCCTGCGGGCGTGGGCCCGGTGGGCGTGTCAGGGCCGGTGACCGGTACCACCTACTTCATGTACCACGGCACCACCAGCCAGCGGGCTCAGGCCATCCTGTCCGGGGGCTTCTGCCGCTCAAAGGGCGGGATGCTGGGCCCCGGGGTCTACCTGAGCCGGGATCTGGACAAAGCGGTCCGCTACCCGATTGGTCACCCCGATTACGACAAGGTCATCCTGAAGGTCGTGGTGGACGTGGGGAACGTGATCGTCATCAACTACCAGAACCACCCGCTGCAGAAGACCTGGCAGTACCACGGCTACGACAGCGCCTGGGTGCCCCCCAACTGTGGGATGGTGCCCAGCGGGCTGGAGGAGAGCTGCATCTGGGACCCCAGTCGGATCCGCATCATTGAAGTCATCAGGCCCCGCCGAGCCCAGCCCCGCCCAGCCGAGGCTGCAGACAACATGTGGTTCCCCATGATGCTGCTGACCGGCGTGCTCCTTTTGTTCGGCATCACTAGAGACTAGAGATGCGCTGTGATGTCATCCGGACGTTATGACATCACAGCCAGCAGCGATGATGAAATTTGTTACAAGTATTTACAACATTTGTTTTCCATTGGGTGATAAATTCTAATCAGACGTGTTTTGGGTTCAGAATCACTCGCTTTGAATCGAGACAAATAAAGATTTGTCTTAAAATAAATTTTATTTGACCAAAAAATATCGATTTAACAAGAAATGTATGGAATGAAAAGTTAATGTTGGGAATTTAAGTCGTGCAAATTTTATTGATCGGTTTCACCAAATGAGACGGGAGAAGGAGTTACAGGCAGAAAAAACAGGTTTCAACTATTTTTCCAAATTCTAAATTTAAAGTCTAACTTAAAAATACGTAAAAGTCAATCCTAGTCACGTGACAGCCAGGAAGTCACTGCATCTGTAAACAGGAAGACCTGGTGCTGAACGTGAACCGCGGTTCTTCTTCTGTGGTGCTGCTGTAAACAATCAATCAAACCAATAAAATAAATACATAAATGAAGTTTTATCTGAACTGTTGGCTCCTCCACGGCCACGCGGGGGCCTCCGCGTCCTCCCGCAGCCTCCACACCTCTCTCCTCATTTCGAGCCTTTGCCAAATTCCCTCCCTCCTCTTCCTCCTCCTCCTCCTCTTCCTCCTCCCCCCCGCCAGTAGCTTCTGTGGCCGCGCAGGGGAGCGTTCATACCCCGCTGTCGGCGTTTACCGGACGGGACTGTCGGCCTGAGCCGGAGGGAGGAGGAGGAGCGCGATGACCGGTAACCCGTGCGCCCGCAGGCTGGCCCGCCGCTCCCGGTCCGCCGCGCTGGCCGCGGCTCTGGCCGTCCTGCTGATCCAGACGCTCATCGTGTGGAACTTCAGCAGCCTGGACTCCAGCGGGGGGGACGGAGCCGCGAGGAGCCGCGAGAAGAGGGAGTCCCGAGCCGGAGGGCTGCACAAAGCCGCCGGGGAGCAGCCGCGGCGCGGACAGCAGCGGCAGGACGCGCCGCCGCCGCTCGGGAGGGCGGCCGCGCGGCACAAGCTGCAGGCGGTAGGTCTGACGTAGGAGGGCGGGATGGGTCGGGCGCGTTCCGTGATTTACACCTGTGTCTCCCCCGCCGGATGGAGGGTGACCCCCCCCCCCCCCGGGGGGGAGCACCGCGCGGTAGCGGCGGGAGACGCCGTGGAACGGCCGCAGCCGAGCGGCCGTTGAGCGGCGTCTCACGTGGAGGCGGCGCGGTAGGCCGAGCGTCACCGGATCCCGGCGCGACGCGCTCGGCTGGTCCGGATCAGAGCAGCCGGTGGTCCGGTGACCCAGACCGGAGACAGACGTGAACGATTCACGGAGAACTTGATTTACCGGAGGATCTGACGATGAGATGTTTGATCTGGTGTTAATCCGGTTAAAATGAAGGTGATTAATAATTAAATGTTCGATGAATGAAGTTTCGTGGAACGACCCCCCCCCCCCCACGGAACACTTTTTGCGCTGCTTTTAAATTAAAAGTCAACGTATTTTTTGCCGACTCACTAAATATAAATGTGAGGAGTCATTCCAGCTTCTTTTCTGTGAGGAATAAACCGTGATTTAAGGCTTTAATTAAAGTCTTTCTAAAGGTTCTACTGGAAACCTTAACACACACACACACACACACACACACACACACACACACACACACACGCACTGGGCCCAGTCGTGGTTTTTATTTTATTTTTTCTTAACTTTGGGGAATTTTTTATTTTCACAGGAACTTTTTCATCCTCTGGCGTCGGGATGACACGTCTGAACCGTTTTAACCAGGTGTTCCCACGTGTTTTAAGACATGAACGTGTGTGTGTGTGTGTGTGTGTGTGTGTGTGTGTGTGTGTCTGTGTGTCTGTGTGTGTGTGTGTGTCTGTGTGTGTGTCTGTGTCTGTGTGTGTGTGTGTGTGTGTGTGTGTGTGTGTGTGTGTGTGTGTGTGTGTGTGGGAGATGTGGGCTGTATTGCAGGCATCCATTTTTCTGTCCTTTCATTACAGTTAACTGGATACCCTGTGATCTTCCCTGTGTGTGTGTGTGTGTGTGTGTGTGTGTGTGTGTGTGTGTCTGTGTGTCTGTGTGTGTGTGTGTCTGTGTGTGTGGGGTAAAGTGGTGATCTGTCCTGGCAGTTATTGGCTTTTAAAAGAGTAGAGATACACGCCAGCACTTTTTTTTAGAAAAGGGAGTTTAGGAGGTGAAGAGAGACAGAAGGAGCTAAAGGAGGTCGCCGTGGAGATGGAGGAGGTCGCCGTGGAGATGGAAGAGGTGGCCGTGGAGCTAAAGGAGGTCGCCGTGGAGATGGAGGAGGTCATTCATCCGTTTGTTTCCACCATTTCTTCTACGCCAGAGCTCTGTTTTCCCGTTACACCTGAAGGCACCGTCCAGCCACCGGTATCCGGGCCGGACTCTGACGTCTGTCTGGTGGAGATCCACCAGGATCCAGTAGATCTGCAGAGTAACAGTGTGTGTGTGTGTGTGTGTGGGGGGGGGTCCTGTGTGTGGCTGCTGTAAACACAAAGCTGTGTGTGTGTGTGTCCTATGGGAGCTGCTGGGCTTTTATTGGGCTCCATCCAATAATAACCAGTTTGTTATTGGAACAGGATTCTTGGTCCTGTCAACAAACACGACACACACACACACACACACACACACACACACACACGAGCTGATTGATATGAAAGCAGTCAGTCCTGATCAGATTAGAGGATTGGGTTGAATCAGGTTCTCTGATGGGATTCATACGTCCTAATCTACTTTAGATTGTTCACTAATCTGTGTGTGTGCGTGTGTGTGTGCGTGTGTGTGTGTGTGTGTGTGTGCGTGTGTGTGTGCGTGTGTGTGTGTGTGTGTGTGTGCGTGTGTGTGCGTGTGTGTGTGTGTGTGTGCGTGTGTGTGCGTGTGCGTGTGTGTGTGTGTGTGTGTGTGTGCGTGTGTACCTTTGGTTTGGATTGGGGGAGAGGCTGTTGGGGGGTTGGACCTGTGGCAGGAAGGACTCCATGACACCTGGAGGTGACCTGGGTTCAAATCTTTACCTCCGGCATATGCTTTTATTTTGGCGAGAGGAAAATCCTAATTTGTATTTATGGTCAATCTGGCTTCAGATTTGTTCTGCTGGAGAGTTAAAGTCAGGTTTGGTGTGAATGCAGCAGCCGTTGGTGGTCCTGGTTCTGGTTCTGGTTTGTGGTCTTCACGAGAACATGTTTCACACCTGCAGGGCGTGACGTGTCATGTGACCTGTCTCCGTTGGCGATGGAGCACAAACGACGTTAAAACCTGAAAGCTGCCTCATGAGTCCTGTTTTCTTGGGGATAATTCCCACTAAATCCGGTGTAGATGGATTAAATCCCTGCTCTAATCTGGGTCTGAGGTCCTCCTATCAAAGCAGGACTCCCGTCCGTCCGTTAGTGTCCGTCTGTCCGTCCGTCTTTGTTTCCCCCCTCCACTGGACCAAACGCTTCAGTTTGCATCGCTGGTTGTTTGTTTGTTTGTCAGAAAGATTTGCCAAAAAATCTGCCCCATCGAGCAGCAGGAGGTGTGTGTGTGTGTGTGTGTCTGTGTGTGTGTGTGTGTGTGTGTGTGTGTGTGTGTGTGTGTGTGTGTGTGTGTGTGTGTGTGTGTGTGTGTGTGTGTGAATGATGTCTTTGTAGGTAACGGTGGTATTTTAGCGGGGGCTGGTCTCCATGGAATGCTGGGGCTTATGGGAAAAACGTTGGAAAGGAATCAGGAACAAATGAAAGAACGACTGCAGGACCAACTTCAAACCTTCAAGAATCACCTGGAAAATAAAGACCTGGAAAATAAAGACCTGGAAAATTAAGACCTGGAAAATTAAGACCTGGAAAATAAAGACCTGAGATTGAAAAACCATCGAAAAGAACAATTTAAAAACAAAATTTTGTTTTACTTCTACTTGTTCTCCTTTTTTCTGACCGCTGAGGTCAAAGGTCACCTGACCCGGCTTTCACCTTCTCCTGCTGAAGGCCTGCGTGGCGGTGGAGGGGGCGGGGCCATCATCCTGCCCCCCCCCCCATCAGATGTTACGTGTGTTCCTGCGTGTAGGAAGGCACACAGGGTGCCGTTTTCTCTGAACCAATCAGATGGTGCCGTCATGTGGGCGTGTCTTCTGAGGTCACTCCATGAAACAGCTGTTTTTTTTCAACACAATTCGGGTCGCTTCAGTTGAATCGTGTTTTCGATGCGGTTTTTAAAAAAAGAAATGGGCGTGTCCAAATCCCATAATTATTAATTCATGATTCCAGGGGGCGTGGCCTGACTCTGGTTCTGTTGTTTCCCTGCAGGACGCCTACCACTCCCACCGCCCCAAAGAGAAGCTCCGCCCCGACAGCAACAACAACGAAAACTCTGTAGACGCCGTCGACGGCAACAGCAACCTGGGAGCTCGATCGCAACGCCCGCGAGGGCCCGCCCCTAACGCCAGACGCCGGCTCGACAAGGCCCAAGCGCAAAGCATGCTGGGAAAATCCGCTAATGAAGTCCTGAAGTACGCCGCCGCCATCCAGCCCAGAGGGACGGGCCACAATCGCACCCGCATCTTCAAACCCACCAGGGCGGAGGTCCGGGGTTCCGATGGGGATTCGCCGATGGGGCGGGGCACTCCGGCGGCGCCCAGCAAGGAGCGGCCGCAGTGCGAGGTCAGTGGGAAGGAAGCCATCTCCGCCCTGTCGCGGGCGAAGAGCCGCGAGTGCCGCCAGCGGATCGTGGAGGTCTACTGCCAGCACAAGGAGCGCACGCTGATGCCCGAGAAAGTGCCCCGCTACTGCCCCCTGGAAGGTGAGATCACGTGACGGCGGGGCCACGCCCCCCGCTCCCCGTTACCCCGCGGTAACGGATTGTTGGGTAGTCGTGTTCCGAGAGAAAGGCCGACGTCTTTTGATCAAGAGGCTCTTGCGTCTAAATTTACCCCATGAGGGCAGATTTTAACTCAACGGGTGCCAGAGCTGTGGGGGCGGGGTTATTTTGATGCTGAGTGGACGCCGCGAGGCCGTTGGCCACCGGCGTGATGCTCATCCCCGGTAATTACACCCTAATTAGACGAGCATGTCGGCGTATTTTTGGGACGGCTGACTAATGATGTCTCCGTCGTCGTGGAAACGCCGCGGCCCACGGAGCCCCCGTCCGTCTGATTACAGGCTGCCGGGACGCCACGGCGGTCAGTACAGCCACGGACAGACGGACGGACGCTACACCGATCCGTCAGTTTCCTGGCTCCGCCCATTCCAGGAAAGATGGATGATGATGATGATGATGTTCACATTCCCATTTTCCCGTCGGGTCTTGAACCCCCCCCCCCCCTCCAGGTAAGGCCAACGTGAACGCCCACTGGGACGAGGACCCCCCCTCAGCCGCCGCCCGGCCGCCGCCCGTCCGGATCGCCTTCGTGCTGGTGGTCCACGGCCGGGCGTGGCGTCAGTTCCAGCGTCTGTTCAGAGCCGTCTACCACGCCTCCCACTACTACTACATCCACGTGGACCAGGTGAGGCGGGGGCGGGGCCGTGAGGCGGGGCTAAGCATCCATCCAGGTTCAGGCATTCACCCCTCCCTCCTCCTCTTCCTCCCAGAGGTCCGACTACCTCCACAGGGAGGTTCTGTCTCTGCCCCGCCGCTACCCCAACGTGCGGGTCACGCCCTGGAGGATGGCGACCATCTGGGGCGGGGCCAGCCTGTTGACCACGTACCTGCGCAGCATGGAGGACCTCCTCCAGATGTCCGATTGGTCCTGGGACTTCTTCATCAACCTGAGCGCCGCAGACTACCCCATCAGGTGAGGGGCGGGGCTCAGAACACTTTGTTTACTTCCCGTCGACATGGCAACGAGCTGTTGTTGCTACTTAGTCGCATCGTCAGTCGACCTGTTGAAGAACAAGTCAGCTGATGGGCGTGAGGCGGCGGCGTCCAGGGCCCCCGGGGGCCCCGGGGGCCTCATGGGGTTTGTTTAAGGGCGTGTGGGTCGGGTTACGTGGGCGGAGGGAGACCGCCATCGATCGCAGACGCAACAGATCTGTAGACGGTCGTCTGGGAATCTGAGGGATCCGAAGAATCTGTGTAGTTTAAGATAGAACACACACACAGATACACACACACACACACACACACACACACACACACACACACTCTGGTCCATTCGTTTGTCCTCCCGTCACAACGACTGTTCAACACCCTTCAGCTAAAATCCATTTCACAGCCGTCAATAAGTGACGTGTGTGTGTGTGTGTGTGTGTGTGTGTGTGTGTGTGTGTGTATCTGTGTGTCTGTGTCTGTGTGTGTGTGTGTGTGTGTGTCTGTGTGTGTGTGTCTGTGTGTGTGTGTGTGTGTGTGCGTGTGTGCGTGTGTGTGTGCGTGCGTGCGTTTGATTTGTCTCTGTTGTGTGATGTGGGCGGGGCCGGGGGCGGAGGCTAAATGCTAGACGAGTGATGATGCTGTCACGTGGGGGCGTGGCTGTGCTCTGATTGGCTGCTGTCTGTCCTCAGGACCAATGAGCAGCTGGTGTCCTTCCTCTCTAAGAACCGCGGCTTGAACTTCATCAAGTCTCACGGCAGAGACCACGCCCGGTGAGTCTTCATCACAGCTCCGCCCCCTCCCATGATGATGATGATGATGATGATGAAGCTCATATACACGACGTGTCCAATCAGGTTCATCCGGAAGCAGGGTCTGGACCGCCTCTTCTACGAGTGCGACACCCACATGTGGCGTCTCGGCGACCGTAAGATCCCAGAGGGCATTGCGGTGGACGGCGGCTCTGATTGGTTCCTGGTGAGCCGGGCGTTCGTGGACTACGTGGTGAACTCCAGGGACGCGCTGGTCAGCAGCATGAAGCGCTTCTACGCCTACACCCTGCTGCCCGCCGAGGTGAGCGCCGGGGGGGGGCGGAGCCGCGGGCCGCGGCCCTCGCAGACAGGAAGTGACGGCGTGCTGTCGTCCCCAGTCGTTCTTCCACACGGTGCTGGAGAACAGCGCCCTCTGTGGCTCCATGGTGGATAACAACCTGAGGCTGACCAACTGGAACCGCAAGCTGGGCTGTAAGTGTCAGTACAAACACATCGTGGACTGGTGCGGCTGCTCGCCCAACGACTTCAGGGCCAGCGACATGCCCCGCCTCCAGGTGACTCCGCCCCCTACACTCCATTCTCCCTCTCCTCCTCTCCTTCTTCCTCTTCCCCCTCCTCTCCCTCCTCCTCCTCTTGATGGGGATCATGTTCCGGCCCCCTTTGGGTAAAACGCGGCCCCTGATGTTGAAGCGTAGCCCCGCCCCTGGGCTGTGACATCACGGGCGGTGACGTAGGCGTCAGCGACCTGCCGTTGGTGGTCGGAGTACAAAGACAACAGTCATGAACTTTCAATCCCGGTTTCTGTCCCCCCCTCCCTCTGGGGGCCCCTCGGGGGCCCCGTGACCAGAATAGATACATATTCACAAATTAGAGGTGCTGCTTTGCGTGAGCAGCGGCATTTGGCAGCCGGACAGCAGACCTGAGGCTGGCGGCGGCGGCGGGGGCCCCTGGCGGCCCCTGTGAGGAGGGCCAGTCCGGGACGCAGCTGCTCGCCGGTATTTTTGGATCTTCGTGGGGCGTTCTGAGGTTCAGGGTTGTCATTATCGTAATGTCGGGGTTGCCAGCTGGAAAAATGAGCCGCTGTTCTGCAGGGGGGGGGGGCAGAGGAACACACAGGAACTCTAAGAGACGAGTCGGCGCTTTTTAATTCCTGTAATCCACCGCCTTCAGCCAGGACCCCGAGGTCAGGGGTCAGACTTTAAACATCAGCGACGTTCTTTATATTCTTCACTTACATCATGTTTTGCCCCCCCCCCCCCCCAAAACTGACATATTGATTAGTTATTCTGAAATTTGATTGATCTGTTCATGTAGCGATCAGGGAGGTGGTTCGGTCCAGGCTGACGTGTGATTGGCTGAGTCGCCTTAATGTCCCGCCCCTCTGATGTCGTCCGGCAGTCCAAGTCTGTAGTAGTTTGCTCACCCCTCCTGCTTGGTCTCATTACACCCCCTCCTGCCCTAATGGTGCTGCTAGAGACCACCGGGGGCCGGTGTGGTGAGGCCACGCCCTCCTGATGACATCACAAAGCACAGGCTTCATTCCCCCACACTGGTGTG
This sequence comes from Antennarius striatus, assembly GCF_040054535.1. Classification (NCBI taxonomy): domain Eukaryota; kingdom Metazoa; phylum Chordata; class Actinopteri; order Lophiiformes; family Antennariidae; genus Antennarius; species Antennarius striatus. The sequence continues at coordinate 916,015 of NC_090791.1, forward strand.
TGTGTGTGTGTGTGTGTGTGTGTTCCGTCTCTAGCTGACACATCGACAGCGACCCAAACATCCTCTTTAATCGGCCCCGCCCAAACCCGGCTCATCGCCATGGAAACAGAATTCCAGGTTCCTGTGTCTGTGACAGCCACACATGTAAACCATTCAACTGATGATCGATTTTAATCATTATCAGTTTAATAAACTGCCAATAGACGCCTCCTGGTATTAATAACAGGTGAAGGAGGTATTGATCAGATCGATCAATACGTTGGTCGTAACTCACATCGCTGATCAATACTTGGGTCTAGAGCTGACAGTGGTATTCCATTGGGTCGCCCTGTTTGGCTGACGATCAGAATGTCGTGTGACCTCGTTGGAAAGCGCCCTCTGGTGGCAGAACCGTGGAGCGACGATAGGGCCGTATTGATCAAGCTGTTAAAGCGATCGCCGATCATTTTGATGATCATCAAAGAATTAGTGAAGTATCTCAGATTGGAGCTAATTTTCTCATCAATAACTGATCAATCCCGTCTGTGCGACCGCAGCAGGCCTCCAGACCGACCTTCTTCGCCAGGAAGTTCGAGGCGAGCGTCAGTCAGGAGGTGATCAACCAGCTGGACGCCTTCCTGTTCGGGGCGTTCCCGTCGGGCACGCCAGGCCTGCAGGCCTACTGGGAGAACGCCTACGAGCAGGAGACGGACGGCGTGGACGGCCCGTCTGACTCCGCCCTCTCCCACTACCACGCCTTCGCCCGCATGGGACTGTCCCGCGCCGCCGGCTCGCTGCAGGGTCACCCCAACGACAACAGCTGCAGGTACGAAAACGGCCGCTCGATGATGGATGTCTCCACTAGAGGGCAGTAAAGAGGTCACGTCGCCGATGTGGCCCCTCCCCAAACGGGTTCAGTTTAGTCTGATTTATTCAGGTTTAAAAGATTTGATCAGAAAATATCGGGCGATCTAGTGAGGAAGAAAGAAGGCGGGGCTTAGCCTGAAAAACAGCTGCTTCTGTTTGGCTCAGTAAAGTTGGGTTTTTGCTGCCCTCACCGCCGCCTGAAGGGAACCTGTCAGGTCAGACGTGCATCTGTGAAAGTCGCCCCGCCGTCCAAATTAAATATGGAGATAACGCAAACTTGTCCCGCGTACAATCGGCCTACAGATGCGGGTTTTTCCAGCGGCGAGTTGGGAGGGGGGGAGAACCTGCAGGAGGTACAAGGAGGTTCTTGTTGCTGCAGCTCGCTGCCGATTGGAGGGCTGGATGGGTGGAGGCATTGTGAGGAGTGTGTGTGTGTGTGTGTGTGTGTGTGTGTGTGTGTGTGTGTGTGTGTGTGTGTGTGTGAACGGTGGGTCTGTTCCCTCCAGCCGCCCTCATTTCAACTCCAATCCATCGATTTTAGTTTGGAAGCTTCAGATTTGATGGGATTTGATGGAGTTAGCTCATTGCTAACCTCAGCTAAGGCTAACTAGCAGTCCTCTGTATGCTAACGTTCCATTCTACGCTGATGCTACGTTTCAGGTACGCAGCCGTTAGCCACCCGGCGTCGGTTCATCTCTACTTCCTGTCAGACCAGTTCCAGGGCTACCTGGTGCGACACACGGCCACCAACCAAGCCTCCGCCCAGCTGGAGAGCCTGGAGACGTGGGTGACCCCCCGGGACCACTTCACCCTGGCCAGCCCCCCCCACGCCACCAACAGGCTGCAGCACATCCAGGTCACACACGTTAGCTTAGCATCACGGCTCAACTTCTGGTCCGGAAACCCAGAAACTTTTCCCACCTTCTGGACTCCTTCCTGCAGGTGGGGACCGACTGGGACCCCAAGGAGCGTCTGTTCAGGAACTGGGGGGGCCTGGTGGGCCCCCAGGACGAGCCGGTGGCCGTGCAGCGCTGGAGCCGGGGTGCGAGCAACCTGACGGCCACCGTGGTGTGGATCGACCCCACCAACGTCATCGCCGCCACCTACGACATCCTGGTGGACGCGTCGGCCGAGGTGACGCACTACCGCCCCCCCCTGACGCCCCCGCTGAGGCCAGGGGTGTGGACGCTCAGGGTGCTGCACCACTGGAACCCGCTGGGCCAGACCAGCTTCGTAGTGGCCCCCCTGGAGTTCCACCGGCAGCAGCCGCTGACGGCAGGTGGGTCTAACTGTTTTAACTGATTTAACTGTTTTAACTGATTTAACTGTTTTAACCGCCTCACAACACACCTAGCGACGCTGCTAACATCATCCGCCCTTAAAGGGCACCAGTCCTCCTCCTGGACGACTGGTCCCCTGTTCCCTAACTGGATCGGTCGTCGTGACGATAAATTCCACGATTAAAAGTGTGACTTTCACTGACAAACTTTGCCCAACCGCCCCCCAGTTCCCCCCATTGAAGAACACGATTGACCTTTAGTGTTTCCATCACATGACCAGGAAGGACGTTAGCGTGTTGTCCTGTAGCCGCCATTAGCGACCATTAGCGACTGCAGGCGTGACGTCTTCAGGAACACCTGCTGCAGAGACGCCGTTCGTGTTTCAAAGGCAGAGCCCCCCCACCCACACACACACACACACACACACACACACACACACACACCCGACACCCCCCCACCTGTCGACACCACACATATATTTATAGCGTATCCAGTCATTCACGCACAGGGTCACCTCTATCTGTGTGTGTGTGTGTGTGTGTGTGTGTGTGTGTGTGTGTGTGTGTGTGTGTGTGTGTGTGTGTGTGTGTGTGTGTGTGTGTGTGTGTGATAACTCAGTAAAGCCTGCTGTCCTGACTGGTGTCATGGGGGGGTGTTAGCGTGTGACGTGATGCGATCGGAGCGTTTGTCTCCAGGATGAACACGTTCACCTCTCGGCTAACGGCGTTAGCATTAGCCTGTCTCTGTAGGCGTGTTCGGCTCACAGCGTTAGCACATGGTTGTACCTGAGCAGGTGTTTCAGGTGTGTGTAATAACGTTAAGCTGCCCCCCTCAGACGATGCCCGGCGGCTCCACGGGGGTCCTCTCAGGAACTCCTACATGGAGCAGAGTTTCCACGGCCTGAACCCGGTGCTGCGGTTGCCGGTGAGCCTGGGCGCGGTGGAGGAGGCGGAGGCTAACGCCGGCCTGACGGGGGCGCCGCTGCGTCGCTGGATGGACCGGCTGCTGGGGGGTCACTGGTCGGCGGCGGACGTCTGCTCCACGGGGCCCAGCGCCTGTCCCGTCATGCAGCGCTGCCACCTCACCGTCTGGAGCTCGTCCAGCCCCGACCCCAAGACTGAACTGACCCCCCCCAGGGAGGACGGGCGGATTAGGTAGCAGGAGGAGCACATGAAGGAAGTGTTTTATTTTGAAGGAGGACAGGAAGAAGACTCAGAGGAACGAACCTCCGTTGTCTCTGCTTCAGCTGATCATCGATCAAACAAACTGATCAGATCAAACAAACTGATGGAGGATCAATCCAGGCTCCGCCTCAGATCAATCGTGGTTTTATTTCCAGCCTGTTTTTACAGATTAAAGTCCCAGTTCTCTTCAAGTCTTTGAAGGCATCTAAAACATGTAGAGACTCTCCTGAAATCCAGTCTTTGAACATCTATATTTTCCTTTAACATTGAAATAAAAGTACTCAGAACTTTTACTTGAGTAGATGAAGTAATGGAGTAACTGGTCTTTGAGTACTCGTAACCTGTCATCAAGCTGACATGTTCTTGTACTACAGTTGAGTATTTGTTTGAAGTGCTTTCAGGATTCTACTTGAGTAAAAGTACTCGGGTACATGTCGGCTCCGCCCAGCGCTGTGGACTCTGACATCTGATTGGTTCGTGTTCCTCTGCTGTCGCCGAGGCGACTGAACTGAGTCGTTTCTAGAAACCTTTGTTTTAGTCAGTGACTAATATTTGTGATAAGATGCTGACATTTGGTGCCACAGGTGACTTTTTTTGGTCCGGACAAATGTCTGCCTTTGTTCAGAAAGGCCTGGGGGGGTTGGTTTGAGGGGTGGGGGGGTAAGGGGAGGGGTTGTTGCCTCGTCTCCGTGATTCAAACGTCTTCAGGTCATGACGGCTGCAGTGCTCAGGTCCAGATGTTAAAGTGTTTTATTCTGAAACAGCTGATTTATTTTAATTCTCATCTAAATAATGTAAAAACAAAGAAATCAGTTAGAAGTTAGATTTACTTTATACTCAGAGAAGCTAAAGCAAGTGATGAATTTAAGTATTTTAATGACTAATTTCAGTGTAAACTATTCAATCCAAGCTTTTCTGTCATGTTGAGGGAACTAAAATTCAATTCACAAATTAAATTAACAATATGCATAAAAATAATGTATTTCAATGCACTTATTCCATCTCAGGTTATTTAATTTATTCATGTTGACTCAATATGACAGAAAATAACAAATGTGACCATTTATGCTGAACTTGTGTGATAACATTTCATGTAATATTTACAGTATAATTAAGATACTTAAATTCAGTGTTTTTGAGTGAATGTCTGAGCACTGAGACCGAACTAAGTATTTATTTTATAATATTACAATATGTAAAAGTTAAATCTTATTTAAGAAGAGTTCATCTTTAAATACATACGTTAAATATTTGACTGGTGCAACAATAATTCAGTATTGCTGTTTTGTATTGAAAGAGCTAGAAGTAATGGGAACAGATTTTTGTTTTATGTATTTAAATAATATTCATATTTATTGCATTTTCAGAGAAGATCTGACTTTCAGGTTGGATTCAGAGGGTGAGGAGGATGAGGAAGGAGAGAGACTTGAATGCACCTTTAGATTTTCATGCTGCTCTGTTTATTCCGGTTTGAACCTGTTGGAATAAAATATTCCTGTCTGGTTTACCAATAGAGAAAAATTAAAGCTGGTTTCTGAACATGATTAAAAAGATTTTCTGGTGTTTTGATGAGGACATTTTTAACTCTACCTGTTCGTTAAGTTAATAGTTAAAACTTCAGTTTGAATGGAACCGCATTTCAATTCAATTTACTTTAATCACCGGTTTCCAGGACTTTCACGCTGGTTGTTTTCAGCCTCAAATTGAGAGTAAGAATCCTCACATATTATTTTTCATATAAATTTAAGTCAGATGAAATTCTTTAGCGCATTATAATTTCACAATTATGACTTCATTTTCAATAAAATAAACCTAGATTATACAATTTCAAAGAAGACTTGTGCTTCAACTTTATTCTAGGTAACAGGAACAAGTGACGAAACTTTGTTAATTCAGAAATAAGCGCTTCTTTTAACTCTACTTTTAGTCCTCTGTGGGCTTTCGTACATGTTTACTGTGGTGGTCACGTGACGGTGGAGGCAGGTCATCATTAGCTCTGTCCTTTCGGCTGCGCGTCATCGATCAGCTGTTATCGATGATTCCATCACAGCTGCTGTTCGGCAGCGTTTGTGAGGTTCGATCAGGACGGGATGAGGTCAGAACCGTGAAGGATGACGTCACTTATCGGCAAATCTCTGAACCCGGAAGTTGCCGCAGTGCTGTTGCCGTAGCAACCACCCGATCGCCCTCCGGTGGTTGTCTGCCGTTCTAACAGCTGATGACGGCTTCGAATCAACACCGTGAATCTCTGACACCCGTTAAACTCATCAAATCCACGTTTATATTTTTCTGCTTTATCCTGAAAGCGTTTTGAGACACAAAGTTGGCAAACGTTTTTCAGTCATGTTGTTGCCGTGGCAACGCGTTGTAGTTAGACTTGATGTCATTTATGAGTAAGAGTATGTCTTACCACGATCCTATATAATGATGATAATAATAATGATGATAATAATAATAATGTAAAATAAAACCATATAAACATTCATAATTTAATGTAAATAATATATATATTTAAATATACATTTTATTTATATATAAAATGTATATACAGTATATATATTTAAATACAGTATCGACTGAAGAAATCACAGCACATGCTCAGTGCGCCACCTGGTGGAACATTAGGTGAATTACAGTACTTATGATTAAATGTAAATGTAATATACTTTATTGATCCTTGTAGGGAAATTATTAGCACACTCTAGATCACACTTTTAGTTTAAAATATATTCACTGTTTTCTGAGTGAATGTCTGAGCAATGGTGCAAACACAATTCAGTACTTCTGTTTTGTATTGGAAGAGGTAGAAGTAATGGGAAAAGATTTTTGTGTCATGTCTTTATACATAACCATAATTGTATAATTACAATCATAATTGATATTACTTTTCGTGTTGTGTCAGCTTCTGTACAGTCGTAGGTCAGTCTCCCTGGTGGTCTAGTGGTTAGGATTCGGCGCTCTCACCGCCGCGGCCCGGGTTCGATTCCCGGTCAGGGAAGAAAGTTTTTACGCAAACTGGTCTTCTGTTCTGACTTTGTCCTAGTTGCGCCGAGTGGCACATGGAGCAGGGACTAATAGTTTACACTCACCTCGGTTGTTGGCTTTCTTCTCCATGCTGCTCCAAAGCTGGTAAAATCGTGTCTCAAGAAGAGGAATCGGCTCAAAGCTTTGACAGTGGAAAAACTATTCTTTCTAAATAAAAACGCATAAGAACCCCCAGTTGATCCGAGCGTATGAAAACATAAACGTTTACAAAGCAATCTACAGCTTCTCTTTGCTTTAGGTTACCCACGGTGATCATGTTGTGGTTTGTGTTTAATTACAATAACATTATACGCACACAATAATCACATTCAACGTTTACATTCAGTCACATGTATTAATAAATCACATCCAGCTCAACCTAACTCCATACTGTGGTGCTCTGCTGCCTGCTTTGTCTTTGTGTTGTGTTGTTTTTGGTTTTTGAGTTCTTCTCAGGAGTCACATCCTTTAATTGTTGGTTTAACTTACCCAACAATCAAGAATATTGCACGCTGAAATGATAATTCTACATTTACAAAAAACCAAAAGCGTCTCATGCACTCTAAATTTGAAGGAAATATTTTAATTCGTTTTTTTCATCCTAACAAAAGGTTGCCTTTATCAAGTAAAAACATGTAAATCAATACGACCCAATTAAAATGAAGCATCTGTAGTTCCTCATTATGGACACAAGAGGGTGTCTAATTAATTACAATCAAGAGCCTTCTGAATATTAGATCATCAAATGAGTTTATCATGTCTTACTATTGTAAATGTATACAAAACTGCTTGAAGTGCTAACTAGCATTACCCCCCCCCCCCCCACCTTCTCGTTAGAGTTTCCTAAAGGTAAAGTAGATGATTGTTCGTCTGGGTTCGGACACGAAGACTGAGGGAAACTAAAATGTGTAGTACTGATAATTGACCACAGGAGGGCAGCGTCAACAACATGTGTTCATATCCGGTGTCCGCTCAAAATAAAAGCATCAAACGAACAGGAAATATGTTTCATTCAATTTCACGATAAAAGTACGAGCAAAAACTGGAGACGAGTTTTTAATATTTTCACGTCATTTTTGGACGATTGTTACCGTCCAAATAAAGACGTGTAGGGTGTTTTAAGTGAGGAAATTTATAAAGTGTCACAATCTGTTACATTTTTGTCTAAAAGTGTTGAAGTTGTGGGTAAATCCAGGGCTTTGAATCACAATTGTTTGCCATTCTGTTCGTTTCGAACAGAAACATTATTATTCCGTTTTAATATATCTGTTAAACTATTCCGTGGAAAACTACACAACAAAGTTATTTATGAAGACGTGTCAATAATGTTCTTCTACGTTCTTGAGGGATCTGTGACCGTGATGCCCTCTTGTGGACATGGTGGGTAACTACAAGAACATTGAGAAAAAGTTAGACGTTGGTCGATTGTCACCAACACTACATTCCCCACAATGCAACGGTAGCAGAAGTCATGCAGCGCATCGAGAGGGCTTTGGTTTCATTATTTATCAGCGGAGGTTGGATTTAGTTGCCCCCCTCCTCAGAAATGGATAAAAGGAAGGTGGATGCTGAGAGCGGGGCGTTTCAAGCCAGGCATTTTTCATTAGTTTTACTATTTGAAAGCAGTGATTTGTTGGATCATGATGATGCATTTTCAGTTTATACCGCGTGCAATTTATTAATGTGTTTATTTTTCTCCTTGAAGTTACTGACAACCGTAAGAAAATATTGTTTTAATCATTCATCATTAAATAATAACTGTTCAATAGGTTGTGTTCATTTCAATGTGTTTTAATAAACATTGAAGCAGTTCTGCCCTCGGATCGGAGCAAATTTGTTTTTTTGCCCCTCCTTGTATTTGACTTTGACCCCCCCCCCGCCTTAGGGTCATTTAAATGTGTGTGTGTGTGTGTGTGGGGGGGGGGGTTTGGATCCCTCCTCCCAACACCTCACCACCCTTCAGTCCTGGCTGCGCCCACTCCACCTGTTCCATCCCTGGCTCCTGATTGGTGCAGAGTGTTGTCCAATCCCAGATCCTCAATCAGAGCGGGAGTCCTCAAACCGTCTTCAGCTGTTCAGACGGGGGGGGGGGGGTCTGCCTCGTTTGAACCAAACTTGTGAGCACGTTGTGAAGAGTGGGCCGAGTTAGTCTCTGGATTGTGTTAGTATTAGGAGTGGGGGGGTCGATGTTAGATTGTCATTAGCGTCCGGTTATGATTTTCAAAATAAGTTTAATCAACGGAACTAAAGCGTGTTTGTCCTGCTAAAGGCGACTAAAATGTTGGAAACAAAGCAAACCTCTAAATTAGTAATTTGCATGACTGTAGCTCCTTTAAGTTGAACAGCAGCAGTAGAGACAATAATGATGTCCTCGACAGAAGCAGCAGCAGTACCTTTAGCACTACCTAGCTTCACCACCTGCAATACCTTCTGTCTGCAAAGCTTCTGTGTGTTCCTGCGTAACATTTGTTCAAACTGCTGTAAAAACAACATTATTTTCTCATGGAATTGAATGAAATATAATTCGTTATTTTCATGTTTTTATTTTGAGCGACTACCGAAAATCAACATACAGAATATTACTGATTCCATCCACTTTATCTATGTCGTGTCTACAGCGCCCTCCTGTGGTCAATGGCCATGTTACATATTTTGGCTTTTCCCAGTTTGTGACATTAGGGTTCGTGTCCGAACCCAGACGAACAATCATCTACTTTACCTTTAGGAAACTAACGAGAAGGGAGAGGGGGGCTAATGCTAGTTAGCACTTCAAGCAGCTTAACGATTGTACACATTTACAATAGTAACACATGTTAAACTCTATCATTGATAAAATATTCAGAAGGCTTGGGGTCAGAGGTGTAAAAATCCAATAATTTTTGGATGAATTACAGTTCATGTGTTTTTGTATTTAATTGTCATATTTTGGCAAAATCAAGTGTACAACTCCATAAATCAAATCCATTACTTACATTATTATTACTTAAAAGAGGCTTCCTTTTTCTTTTTACTAGGGTGTGTTGTTTCCATCTTTGTTGACTGCTACAGACGTGTTTGTGTTCTTCTACAAAGATGGATTTACTTTATGATTATTGTTCTTCCAAAGCACTTTGTGGTGATTGTGTGTGATTTATAAATAAGATTGTTTATTTTCATGGATTCAAAGTGCAAACACACACAGTAATAATAATATTAATAATAGTTCCAGAAAGTCGAGGGTTAAATCTACGGGTCAGAACCAAGAAGGTTCAAACATTTTCTAATGAAGCAGAAGTTGGTCCAGTTAAACAGTTCAGGCAGTAAAAAGAAGGTTTTGTGTGAAGCGTGAACTGTTCTTGAGGTCGTCCTCGTCCTCTCACCAGAGCAGCACGGCGGCGCAGCGGTAACGCTGTCGCCTCACAGCCAGGAGGTCAGGGGTTCAAACCCCACTGAGGGCCTCTCTGTGAGGAGTTTGCATGTTCTCCACGTGTCTGGTGGGTCCAAAAACATGCGCATAGTGAGTTAACATGATAGTAGGTGTGAAGGAGGGTGTGAGGACACACCTTGGGGGGGGTCATTGTAGTGGGAATTGGTTCTAAACCCGGTGACAGAAACATTTTGGTCGTTTCCTCCACCTGTGAACCCATAAATACACGTTCCAAACCAAATGTCAGCAGCTGAAGGTTTAGCTCAGAGAGATGAGAGGAGGAACTCAGACCTGAGGTTATGGGTTCAAATCCCACCCCCCCCTTCATTTTTCAAGCCATTTCCTGAACGATGAAGACAAATACGCCCGGAGAAAAGGTGTGAGCGTGAAGGAATCGGTAGCGTGGTGGGTTAGCCCGTAACCATTTGAGCCTCGGTGTCACATTCAAGTCCCAACCCAGCGCTGCAGGTTCTGGATCAAAACTGTGTCTCGCAGTAACGAGGCCCGGGGGGGGCCGTGTCCCCTCCGCGTTGTCTGGAGTCTAGAACTAGAGGGTTATGGAGCCCTGAGCCAGAACCGGCTGACCTTTTACTGCTTTAATGAACGTGAAATTTATTTTATGCGAATAGGTTCTTGCGGCCGCCAGGCGAAGAACGTCTCGTTGTGCTCAGGTTTGTAGGAAATAACAGCAGGATCGAGTTTTTGGGAAGAAGAACCTGTCATGTGATAAAACACTGCTGATATTTTACCATCATGAAGGTGAAGTAACGTCTACTAGTAGACTGAACGAACAGGATGGAGACACTAATGATGACCTAGATGAGAACCAAAGAACCTCTCTGGGATCTACAGACAAAAAGGTCTTGGACATGAACTTCCTGTTGGACACTGACTTCCTGCTGGACACTAACTTCCTGTCGGACACTAACTTCCTGTCGGACACTGACTTCCTGCTGGACACTAACTTCCTGCTGGACACTGACTTCCTGCTGGACACTGACTTCCTGTCGGACTTCCCGCGGGCCTTAGTTTGGGGACCTCTGCTCTACATGATCCACCAGTTCCAGGATGGATCGCTGTTACGACCCAGATGGTTAGAATGAGTTGTAACAAGTACAAACTGACGTTAAAGGGTTAATGTAAAAAATATAAATAAACCAGAGATTATTTTAATCCCTGGACGGGGTGAAGGTTTACCAAATTAAACCTTTACCCCGTCCTTTGGCCACCAGAAAAAAGGGCCAAAGGAAGCTGCTCAAACAAAGGAGTAGAACCAAAAGAGGACCGCTGGATTCCTCTGGAAACAGATACAACAAAACCCACAAAGTAATCTGATTACAGTTGTACTAAAAAAGAGGTGACCCCCCCCCCCCCCCCACTCCTAATGCTAACACAATCCAGAGACTAACTCGGCCCACTCTTCACAACCTGCTCACAAGTTTGGTTCAAAGGAGGCAGACCCCCCCCCCGTCTGAACAGCTGAAGACGGTTTGAGGACTCTCGCTCTGATTGAGGATCTGGGATTGGACAACACTCTGCACCAATCAGGAGCCTGGGATGGAACAGGTGGCGTGGGCGGAGCCAGGACTGAAGGGTGGTGAAGTGTTGGGAGGAGGGATCCAAACAACCCCCCCCCCCTCACATTTAAATGACCCTAAGGCGGGGGGGGGGGGGGGTCAAATACAAGGAGGGGCAAAAAAACAAATTTGCTCCGATCTGAGGGCAGAACTGCTTCAATGTTTATTAAAACACATTGAAATGAACACAACCTATTGAACAGTTATTATTTAATGATTAATGATTAAAACAATATTTTCTTACGGCTGTCAGTAACTTCAAGGAGAAAAATAAACACATTAATAAATTGCACGTAGTATAAACTGAAAATGCATCATCATGATCCAATAAATCACTGCTTTCAAATAGTAAAACAAATAAAAATAATACGTGTAGATCAGATCAGTTGTATTCTTTCTCGTGGCTCTCATCTGTAATTTAACCTGAGTCCATTCAACTGAAATATAAATAAATAAATATAAGAATGTGCGGCACACAGACAGAACAATACTTCCTTCAAAGAGACATGTCGTCTTGTAGAAACAAATGTAAAAATGTGAGTGAATTTAAAGCTGAAAACACGTCACTGCTGTGTGATGCTCACTTTCATAAAGTTCCTCAGTGTTGGGGGTCAGGAACCCCCCAGGATGGAGTGAAGGTGTGTCAGTCAGACGCTCCTGTGTGTTTCGTTCAGCTTCATCACACACTAATATTCTTCACACACACTGAAGCGTCCGAGCAGCTGGGCCATTGTGTCGGGGAGGAAACGGTTAAACTCAGCAGGAGACACGCAGGTTTACCTTTGACCTCTCTGAACATGAACTCTGACCCCCACCTGGCTCGAAACCCTCCGCTCTCAGCATCCACCTTCCTTTTATCCATTTCTGAGGAGGGGGGCAACTAAATCCAACCTCCGCTGATAAACAATGAAACCAAAGCCCTCTCGATGCGCTACATGACTTCCGCTACCGTTGCATTGTGGGGAATGTAGTGTTGGTGAGTGAAAGACACGGGCGGGCGGAAGCGGCTTCCTCAAACCACTTCCTGCTCAGTAAATACATTTACTACCCTCCTGTGGCCACACTGAGTAACTACAACAGCAACGACACATCGCTGTACGCAATTAAATCAACACAAGTACTGATACGCTTTAAGTAGAACGTCACCAAAAGGCTAAAGACAAACATAATAGTAACGTTGAATTTCCTGGCTTCATATCTGTTAAACTATTCCGTGAAAACTACACAACAAAGTTTTTATGAAGACGTGTCAGTAATGTTGTTCTACGTTCTTGAGGGATCTGTGATCGTGGTGCCCTCTTGTGGACATGGTGGGTAACTACAAAAACATCGAGATCAAGTTAGACGTTTTTAGTTTGTCATTAGCTTCCGGTTGTGACTATCAAAATAAGTTCGATCCACTGTGTGGGTTCTCAGTTATCCAGGTCATGGTTATCCAGAGCTGTTTAATTTAATCCACTGGACTTTAAGAAAGTTCTTGAAGACGTTTCGTCTTTTATCCACTTCTTCTGTTTCCTCCTGCAGTCTGTCCCCTGATTGGAGCGTCAGTTCCAGGGATCCGCTTCAATCCGTTTCTTTTATTTCCCAGCAGCCACCAGTCTTTTAGTTCTGTTCTTCATCTTTGTTATTGATCAGTGAACCAGTTCATTAATTATTAACGTTTAAGTAAACACTTTACACTTTAATCCACCAGTGATTTGATGTTATTCCTCTAGACGGGTCGTGACGTCGGTGGGGGGGCGGGTCCACCGGGATTCAGTTTATCCGTTAAAGTTGTCCCGGATCAAGTGAATATTTTGAATTGTGAATTGTTTTATTAATTAATTATGATGACATTTGATTGGGGAGTCTTTGCTGTGAGTCATGACTCAGACTCTGTTTGGTGACTCCTTCCATCAAGATGATTTGATTTTGGTGTCACGTCGCCCCCGCATACGTAGGAGGGGGTTTGGTGAAGCTGAAAGCTGGGAAATCGTGTCCAGGAAATCGACAATGGAAAAACTATTGTCATTAAACAAAAATGCACAAGAACCCCCAGTTGAGCCAAACGTATGAAAACATAATCGTGTACAAAACAGTGTATGAGAATATTAACAAACAAGTCAGTTCTCAGATTAAAGTCAGAATTCCGATTTTTATCTCAAAATACATACCTTGGTTTTTTTCTAGTGGTCTTAATCCTCCTGTAACTCACGCACACAAACACATATGCATGTATTTATATTAATAAACATGAACATTTACTCCATATCTCTTGTTGCTTCATTGAACCCTGTAAGGATCAAGGATTATAAATCAATTTCCTATAATATCAGTCTGACCCCCCCCCCTCAGGAGTCCAGGCGGATGGATCAAGCCAGCTCGACCTGACTCCATACTGTGGTGCTCTGCTGCCACCCTGTGGCGGCCATAGAGCATAGCAGGAACCCTCCAACAAATGATGAACTAACAACAAATCCAAACACTCTGATTAACGTTCGAGGTGAGTTGAAATATCAAATGAAATATAAAACCATGAAACCATCATGAAATATCAAGATGATGTGTTTTGACATGGGGGGGGGCACGCATTATATTAACCATCTCACAACGTCTAACTTTATTTCAATATTTTTGTAGTTATATATCATATCCACAAGAGGACACCACGATCACAGATCCTTCAAGAACGTAGAACAACATTACTGACACGTCTTCATAAATAACTTTGTTGTGTAGTTTTACACGGAATGTTTTAACAGATATAAAGTCAGGAAATTCAACACCACCATTGTTTTTATTAAAGCAGAACGGCTCACAACACATTCCCTCCTCTGCGTCTGTCTCTAGCGGTGTCACACTCAAATACGTCCTCCGGAAAACTCAAGTAGGAAACACAACCACATTGTTACATCTTCTCTTTTACTTTTTTTCTCTTGAAGCTACATTCCTTCTTCAAAATTAATGGTTGTTGGAGTCCAGAAATATCGCCGGAGCTTTGCGCCCCTCCATCCCGACATCAGCTCCTGTCCGCCGCCTGTTGCTCCTCCGTCTGCACGGAGCGGCTAATTAGCTCGTTAGCATCGGATGGTGACTCTGACTCCGCTGCCTCCATGTTTCACTCGGTTGTGTTTGTCTGAACGCTAAACTAGACAGAACGGACGGTTACAGCAGTCTCCATGGTTACTGGTGTCGTTATTAAATCAGAACGGATCCACCGCATGTCTCCAGCGGTGTCACACTCAAATTCGTCCCGGGAAACCTTAACAGGAAACACAATCACATTGTTACGAGGCATTATTTCCGTTGAGTTATCTTATTTTGGTAGTCACTACCGGAAGCTAATGACAATCTAACAACGTCTAACTTGATCTCGATGTTTTTGTACTTATCGTCCAAATAAAGACGTGTAGGGAGTTTTAAAGGAGGAAATTCATAAAGTTTCAAAATCTGTTACATTTTTGTATAAAAGTGTTAAGTTGTGGGTGAATCCAGGGCTTTGAATCACAATTGTTTGTCATTCTGTTCGTTTCGAACCAGAAACAGTATTATACCGTTTCCGGTTTTACGGTCCACCCATGAATTACGTTCCTGAACCGGTAAGAACAAAAAATATATAGTTCCCAAAATGGTTAATAACGTTGATTGTAAATATAAATAGGTAGGTATTTTAAGGACCTTTAAATGTACAACTAATTTAGAAGTTTGCATTGCTAGTCGTTTTTAGCAGGAGGGACAAACACGCTTTAGTTAGGTTGAGTTATCCTATTTTGATAGTCATAACCGGAAGCTAATGACAATCTAACATCGCCTAACTTGATTGCAATGTTTTCGTAGTTGCCCACTATGTCCACAAGAGGGCACCACGATCAAAGATCCTTCAAGAACGTAGAAGAACATTACTGACACGTCTTCATAAATAACTTTGTTTAGTTTTCCACGGAAAAGTTGAACAAATATGAAGCATTCCTGTCTCATTCTGCTTGTATATTTTTTTCTTTCTTTTTAAAGTTTTTTTTGTCCTTGTCTTTGTGTTTTGTGTTGTTTTTGGTTTTAGACTTCTTCTCACGAATCATGTCCTTTAATTGTTGGTTTAAATTATCCAACAATCAGGAATTCTACACGTTGAAATGATAATTCTACGTTTCAACGTGTAGAACTAACTTCCTTCAAGGTTAAAGTGCGTCTCATGCACTCTAACTTTGAAGGAAGTATTTTAATTCGTTTCGTTCATCTTATCAAAAGGTTGCCTTCTATCAAGTTAAAAATCATGTAAATCTATACGACCAAATGAAAATGAATCATTTGTAGTTCCTCCTTTTGGGCACAAGAGGGTCTTCGTCTTCTTCTTCTTTTTCTTTCGGCTTTTCCCTTCAGGGGTCGCCACAGCAGATCAATTGCCTCCATCTAACCCTGTCCTTTGCATCCTCTTCTCTCACACCAACTACCTTCATGTCCTCCTTCATTACATCCATAAGGGTATCTAATTACTTTCAATCCAGAGCCTTCTGAATATTTGATCATCAAATGAGTTTAACATGTCTTACTATTGTAGATGTATACAATCGTAAAACTGCTTGAAGTGCTAACTAGCATTGGCCCCCCTCCACCTTCTCGTTAGAGTTTCCTAAAGGTAAAGTAGATGATTGTTCGTCTGGGTTCGGACACGAAGACTGAGTCAAACTAAAATGTGTAGTACTGATAATTGACCACAGGAGGGCAGCGTCAACAACATGTGTTCATATCCGGTGGTTGCTCAAAATAAAAGCATCAAACGAAAGGAAATATATTTGATTCAATTTCACGATAAAAGTACGAGCAAAAACTGGAGACGAGTTTTTAATATTTTCACGTCATTTTTGGACGATTGTTACCGTCCAAATAAAGACGTGTAGGGAGTTTTAAGTGAGGAAATTTATAAAGTGTCAAAATCTGATAGATTTTTGTATAAAAGTGTTAAAGTTGTGGGTAGATCCAGGTCTTTGAATCACAATTGTTTGTCATTCTGTTCTTTTTGAACAGAAACATTATTATTCCGTTTTATTAAATCTGTTAATCCTTCAAGAACGTAGAACAACATTACTGACACGTCTTCATAAATAACTTTGTTGTGTAGTTTTACACGGAATGTTTTAACAGATATAAAGTCAGGAAATTCAACACCACCATTACTGGTGTCTTTATTAAAGCAGAACGGCTCACAACACATTCCCTCCTCTGCACCTGTCTCTAGCGGTGTCACACTCAAATACGTCCTCCGGAAAACTCAAGTAGGAAACACAACCACATTGTTACGTCTTCTCTTTTATTTTTTTTCTCTTGAATCTACATTCCTTCTTCAAAATTAATGGTTGTTGGAGTCCAAAAATATCGCCGGAGCTTTGCGCCCCTCCATCCCGACATCAGCTCCTGTCCGCCGCCTGTTGCTCCTCCGTCTGCACGGAGCGGCTAATTAGCTCGTTAGCATCGGATGGTGACTCTGACTCCGCTGCCTCCATGTTTCACTCGGTTCTGTTTGTCTGAACGCTAAACTAGACAGAACGGACGGTTACAGCAGTCTCCATGGTTACTGGTGTCGTTATTAAATCAGAACGGATCCACCGCATGTCTCCAGCGGTGTCACACTCAAATTCGTCCCGGGAAACCATAACAGGAAACACAATCACATTGTTACGAGGCATTATTTCCGTTGAGTTATCTTATTTTGGTAGTCACTACCGGAAGCTAATGACAATCTAACAACGTCTAACTTGATCTCGAAGTTTTTGTACTTACCGTCCAAATAAAGACGTGTAGGGAGTTTTAAAGGAGGAAATTCATAAAGTTTCAAAATCTGTTACATTTTTGTATAAAAGTGTTAAAGTTGTGGGTGAATCCAGGGCTTTGAATCACAATTGTTTGTCATTCTGTTCGTTTCGAACCAGAAACAGTATTATACCGTTTCCGGTTTTACGGTCCACCCATGAATTACGTTCCTGAACCGGTAAGAACAAAACAATATAGTTCCCAAACTGGTTAATAACGTTGATTGTAAATATAAATAGGTAGGTATTTTAAGGAGCTTTAAATCTACAACTAATTTAGAAGTTCGCTTTGCTAGTCTCTCTTAGCAGGAGGGACAAACACGCTTTAGTTCGGTTGAGTTATCTTATTTTGATAGTCATAACCGGAAGCTAATGACAATCTAACATCGCCTAACTTGATTGCAATGTTTTTGTAGTTAACCACTATGTCCACAAGGGGGTACCACCATCACAGGTCCTTCAAGAACGTAGAACAACATTACTGATACGTCTTCATAAATAACTTTGTTGTGTAGTTTTACACGGAATGTTTTAACAGACATAAAATCAGGAAATTCAACATCACCATTGTCTTTATTAAAGCAGAACGGCTCACAACACATTCCCTCCTCTGCACCTGTCTCTAGCGGTGTCACACTCAAATACGTCCTCCGGAAAACTCAAGTAGGAAACACAACCACATTGTTACATCTTCTCTTTTACTTTTTTTCACTTGAAGCTACATTCCTTCTTCAAAATTAATGGTTGTTGGAGTCCAGAAATATCGCCGGAGCTTTGCGCCCCTCCATCCCGACATCAGCTCCTGTCCGCCGCCTGTTGCTCCTCCGTCTGCACGGAGCGGCTAATTAGCTCGTTAGCATCGGATGGTGACTCTGACTCCGCTGCCTCCATGTTTCACTCGGTTCTGTTTGTCTGAACGCTAAACTAGACAGAACGGACGGTTACAGCAGTCTCCATGGTTACTGGTGTCGTTATTAAATCAGAACGGATCCACCGCATGTCTCCAGCGGTGTCACACTCAAATTCGTCCCGGGAAACTAACAGGAAACACAATCACATTGTTACGAGGCATTATTTCCGTTGAGTTATCTTATTTTGGTAGTCACTACCGGAAGCTAATGACAATCTAACAACGTCTAACTTGATCTCGAAGTTTTTGTACTTACCGTCCAAATAAAGACGTGTAGGGAGTTTTAAAGGAGGAAATTCATAAAGTTTCAAAATCTGTTACATTTTTGTATAAAAGTGTTAAGTTGTGGGTGAATCCAGGGCTTTGAATCACAATTGTTTGTCATTCTGTTCGTTTCGAACCAGAAACAGTATTATACCGTTTCCGGTTTTACGGTCCACCCATGAATTACGTTCCTGAACCGGTAAGAACAAAACAATATAGTTCCCAAACTGGTTAATAACGTTGATTGTAAATATAAATAGGTAGGTATTTTAAGGAGCTTTAAATCTACAACTAATTTAGAAGTTCGCTTTGCTAGTCTCTTTTAGCAGGAGGGACAAACACGCTTTAGTTCGGTTGAGTTATCTTATTTTGATAGTCATAACCGGAAGCTAATGACAATCTAACATCGCCTAACTTGATTGCAATGTTTTTGTAGTTAACCACTATGTCCACAAGGGGGTACCACCATCAAAGATCCTTCAAGAACGTAGAAGAACATTACTGACACGTCTTCTGAAATAACTTTGTTGTGTAGTTTTACACGGAATGTTTTAACACACATAAAGTCAGGAAATTCAACATCACCATTGTCTTTATTAAAGCAGAACGACTCACAACACATTCCCTCCTCTGGGTCTGTCTCTAGCGGTGTCACACTCAAATACGTCCTCCGGAAAACTCAAGTAGGAAACACAACCACATTGTTACATCTTCTCTTTTACTTTTTTTCTCTTGAAGCTACATTCCTTCTTCAAAATTAATGGTTGTTGGAGTCCAGAAATATCGCCGGAGCTTTGCGCCCCTCCATCCCGACATCAGCTCCTATCCGCCGCCTGTTGCTCCTCCGTCTGCACGGAGCGGCTAATTAGCTCGTTAGCATCGGATGGTGACTCTGACTCCGCTGCCTCCATGTTTCACTCGGTTCTGTTTGTCTGAACGCTAAACTAGACAGAACGGACAGTTACAGCAGTCTCCATGGTTACTGGTGTCGTTATTAAATCAGAACGGATCCACCGCATGTCTCCAGCGGTGTCACACTCAAATTCGTCCCGGGAAACTAACAGGAAACAATGTAGCCGCAAGAGGACACAAGCCAGTGTCTTATTGTGCCGGTCCCAAGCCCGGATAAATACAGAGGGTTGCGTCAGGAAGGGCATCCGGCGTAAAACTTTTGCCAAATCAAATATGCGAATCAAACCTATGACTTCCATACCGGATCGGTCGAGGCCCGGGTTAACAACGACCGCCATCGGCGCTGTTGACCTACAGGGCGCCGGTGGAAATTGGATTACTGTTGGTCGAAGAAGGAGAGGAGGAAAGTGCGTTCGCACGAAGAAAGAGAAGAGGAACACCAAGAGTATAGGACTGAGAGTAGGGACATTGAATGTTGGAACTATGACAGGAAAAGGTAGAGAGTTGGTTGACATGATGCAGAGGAGGAAGGTAGACATACTGTGTGTCCAGGAGACCAGGTGGAAAGGTAGCAAGGCTAGAAGTTTAGGAGCAGGGTTCAAGTTGTTCTATCATGGTGTAGATGGGAAGAGAAATGGAGTAGGAGTTATCTTGAAGGAGGAGTTCGTTAGGAATGTCCTGGAGGTAAAAAGAGTGTCAGATAGAGTGATGAGTCTGAAGCTAGAAATAGAAGGTGTGATGTTCAATGTTGTTAGCGGGTATGCTCCACAGGTAGGATGTGAGCTGGAGGAGAAGGAGAAATTCTGGTTGGACTTTGATGAAGTGATGCAGAGCATGCCTAGAAGTGAGAGAGTTGTCATTGGAGCAGACTTCAATGGACATGTTGGTGCAGGAAACAGAGGTGATGAGGAGGTGATGGGCAGGTTTGGTATCCAGGAGAGGAACGCAGAAGGACAGATGGTAGTTGACTTTGCAAAAAGGATGGAAATGGCTGTAGTGAATACTTTCTTCCAGAAGAGGCAGGAACATAGAGTGACTTATAAGAGTGGCGGTAGGAGCACACAGGTAGACTACATATTGTGTAGACGGTGTAACCTGAAAGAGATCAGTGACTGCAAAGTAGTGGTAGGTGAGAGTGTAGCCAAACAGCATAGGATGGTGGTGTGTAGGATGACTCTGGTGGTGAGGAAGATGAAGAGGGCAAAGGCAGAGCAGAAGACGAAATGGTGGAAGCTGAAAAAGGAAGAGTGTTGCATTCCTTTTAGGAAGGAGTTAAGACAGGCTCTGGGTGGTCAGGAGGTGCTTCCAGATGACTGGACAACTACAGCTAATGTGATCAGGGAGACGGGTAGGAGAGTACTTGGTGTGTCATCTGGAAGGAAAGTAGATAAGGAGACTTGGTGGTGGAATGAGGAGGTACAGGAGTGTATACAGAGAAAGAGGTTAGCCAAGAGGAAGTGGGACACTGAGAGGACTGAGGAGAGTAGACAGGAGTACAGGGAGATGCAGCGTAAGGTGAAGGTAGAGGTAGCAAAGGCCAAACAAGAAGCTTATGATGACTTGTATGCTAGGTTGGACAGTAAGGAGGGAGAGAATGATCTATACCGGTTGGCAAGACAGAGAGATAGAGATGGGAAGGACGTGCAGCAGGTTAGGGTGATTAAGGATAGGGATGGAAGTCTATTGACAGGTGCCAGTAGTGTGATGGGAAGATGGAAAGAGTACTTTGAAGAGTTGATGAACGTGGAAAATGAGAGGGAACAAAGACTAGAAGAGGTGACTGTTGTGGACCAGGATGTAGCAAAGATTAGTCAGGATGAAGTGAGGAGGGCATTGAAGAGGATGAAGAGTGGAAAGGCAGTCGGTCCTGATGATATACCTGTAGAGGTATGGAAGGGTCTAGGAGAGGTGGCGGTAGAGTTTCTGACTGGGTTGTTCAACAGGATCTTAGATAGTGAGAAGATGCCTGAGGAATGGAGGAGAAGTGTGCTGGTGCCCATTTTTAAGAACAAGGGAGATGTGCAGAGTTGTGGCAACTACAGAGGAATAAAGCTGATGAGCCATACAATGAAGTTATGGGAGAGAGTAGTGGAAGCTAGACTAAGGGCAGAAGTGAACATTTGTGAGCAGCAGTATGGTTTCATGCCAAAAAAGAGTACTACAGATGCAGTATTTGCTTTGAGGATGTTGATAGAGAAGTACAGAGAAGGCCAGAGGGAGCTGCATTGTGTTTTTGTAGATCTGGAGAAAGCTTATGACAGGGTGCCCAGAGAGGAACTGTGGTATTGTATGAGGAAGTCTGGAGTGGCAGAGAAGTATGTTAGAACGGTGCAGGACATGTATGAAGACTGTAAGACAGTGGTGAGGTGTGCTGTAGGTGTGACAGAGGAGTTCAAGGTGGAGGTGGGACTGCATCAGGGATCAGCTCTGAGCCCCTTCTTGTTTGCTATGGTGATGGACAGGCTGACAGACGAGGTTAGACAGGAATCTCCATGGACTATGATGTTTGCAGATGACATTGTGATCTGTAGTGAGAGCAGGGAACAGGTGGAGGAGAAGCTAGAGAAGTGGAGGTTTGTCCTGGAAAGGAGAGGAATGAAGGTTAGCCGCAGTAAGACAGAGTACATGTGTGTGAATGAGAGGGACCCAAGTGGAATAGTGAGGTTAGAGGGAGAAGAGATCAAGAAGGTGGAGGATTTTAAGTACTTAGGCTCAACAGTCCAGAGCAATGGAGAGTGTGGAAAAGAGGTGAAGAAGCGTGTCCAGGCAGGATGGAACGGATGGAGGAAAGTGTCAGGTGTGATGTGTGATAGAAGAGTTTCAGCTAAAATGAAGGGAAAGGTGTACAAAACTGTGGTGAGACCAGCGATGTTGTTTGGTCTAGAGACAGTGTCACTGAAGAAAAGACAGGAGACAGAGCTAGAGGTAGCAGAGATGAAGATGCTGAGGTTCTCTCTGGGAGTGACCAGGAAGGATAGGATCAGGAATGAGTACATCAGAGGGACAGCACATGTTAGAGGTCTTGGAGATAAAGTCAGAGAGGCCAGACTGAGATGGTTTGGACATGTCCAGAGGAGAGATAGTGAATATATTGGTAGAAGGATGCTGAGTTTTGAACTGCCAGGCAGGAGACCTAGAGGAAGACCAAAGAGGAGGTTTATGGATGTAATGAGGGAAGACATGAAGGTAGTTGGTGTGAGAGAAGAGGATTCAAAGGACAGGGCTAGATGGAGGAAATTGATTCGCTGTGGCGACCCCTGAAGGGAAAAGCCGAAAGGAAAAGAAGAAGAAACTAACAGGAAACACAATCACATTGTTACGAGGCATTATTTCCGTTGAGTTATCTTATTTTGGTAGTCACTACCGGAAGCTAATGACAATCTAACAACGTCTAACTTGATCTCGAAGTTTTTGTACTTACCGTCCAAATAAAGACGTGTAGGGAGTTTTAAAGGAGGAAATTCATAAAGTTTCAAAATCTGTTACATTTTTGTATAAAAGTGTTAAGTTGTGGGTGAATCCAGGGCTTTGAATCACAATTGTTTGTCATTCTGTTCGTTTCGAACCAGAAACAGTATTATACCGTTTCCGGTTTTACGGTCCACCCATGAATTACGTTCCTGAACCGGTAAGAACAAAACAATATAGTTCCCAAACTGGTTAATAACGTTGATTGTAAATATAAATAGGTAGGTATTTTAAGGAGCTTTAAATCTACAACTAATTTAGAAGTTCGCTTTGCTAGTCTCTTTTAGCAGGAGGGACAAACACGCTTTAGTTCGGTTGAGTTATCTTATTTTGATAGTCATAACCGGAAGCTAATGACAATCTAACATCGCCTAACTTGATTGCAATGTTTTTGTAGTTAACCACTATGTCCACAAGGGGGTACCACCATCAAAGATCCTTCAAGAACGTAGAAGAACATTACTGACACGTCTTCTGAAATAACTTTGTTGTGTAGTTTTACACGGAATGTTTTAACACACATAAAGTCAGGAAATTCAACATCACCATTGTCTTTATTAAAGCAGAACGGCTCACAACACATTCCCTCCTCTGGGTCTGTCTCTAGCGGTGTCACACTCAAATACGTCCTCCGGAAAACTCAAGTAGGAAACACAACCACATTGTTACATCTTCTCTTTTACTTTTTTTCTCTTGAAGCTACATTCCTTCTTCAAAATTAATGGTTGTTGGAGTCCAGAAATATCGCCGGAGCTTTGCGCCCCTCCATCCCGACATCAGCTCCTATCCGCCGCCTGTTGCTCCTCCGTCTGCACGGAGCGGCTAATTAGCTCGTTAGCATCGGATGGTGACTCTGACTCCGCTGCCTCCATGTTTCACTCGGTTCTGTTTGTCTGAACGCTAAACTAGACAGAACGGACGGTTACAGCAGTCTCCATGGTTACTGGTGTCGTTATTAAATCAGAACGGATCCACCGCATGTCTCCAGCGGTGTCACACTCAAATTCGTCCCGGGAAACCTTAACAGGAAACACAATCACATTGTTACGAGGCATTATTTCCGTGGAGTTATCTTATTTTGGTAGTCACTACCGGAAGCTAATGACAATCTAACAACGTCTAACTTGATCTCGAAGTTTTTGTACTTACCGTCCAAATAAAGACGTGTAGGGAGTTATAAATGAGGAAATTTATAAAGCTTCAACATCTTTTACATTGTTATATAAAAGTGTTAAAGTTGTGGGTGAATCCAGGGCTTTGAATCACAATTGTTTGCCACTCTGTTCGTTTCGAACCAGAAACAGTATTATACCGTTTCCGGTTTTACGGTCCACCCATGAATTACGTTCCTGAACCGGTAAGAACAAAACAATATAGTTCCCAAACTGGTTAATAACGTTGATTGTTATATAAAAATGTAGGTATTTTAAGGACCTTTAAATTTACAACTACGTTAGAAGTTTGCATTGCTAGTCGCTTTTAGCAGGAGGGACAAACACGCTATATTTCCGTTGCGTTATCTTATTTTGATAGTCATAACCGGAAGCTAATGACAATCTAACATCGCCTAACTTGATTGCAATGTTTTTGTAGTTAACCACTATGTCCACAAGGGGGTACCACCATCAAAGATCCTTCAAGAACGTAGAACAACATTACTGACACGTCTTCATAAATAACTTTGTTGTGTAGTTTTACACGGAATGTTTTAACAGACATAAAGTCAGGAAATTCAACATCACCATTGTCTTTATTAAAGCAGAACGGCTCACAACACATTCCCTCCTCTGCACCTGTCTCTAGCGGTGTCACACTCAAATACGTCCTCCGGAAAACTCAAGTAGGAAACACAACCACATTGTTACATCTTCTCTTTTACTTTTTTCTCTTGAAGTTACATTCATTCTTCAAAATTAATGGTTGTTGGAGTCCAGAAATATCGCCGGAGCTTTGCGCCCCTCCAGCCCGACATCAGCTCCTGTCCGCCGCCTGTTGCTCCTCCGTCTGCACGGAGCGGCTAATTAGCTCGTTAGCATCGGATGGTGACTCTGACTCCGCTGCCTCCATGTTTCACTCGGTTCTGTTTGTCTGAACGCTAAACTAGACAGAACGGACGGTTACAGCAGTCTCCATGGTTACTGGTGTCGTTATTAATTCAGAACGGATCCACCGCATGTCTCCAGCGGTGTCACACTCAAATTCGTCCCGGGAAACCTTAACAGGAAACACAATCACATTGTTACGACGCATTATTTCCGTTGAGTTGTCTTATTTTGATAGTCATAACCGGAAGCTAATGACAATCTAACAACGTCTAACTTGATCTCGATGTTTTTGTACTTACCGTCCAAATAAAGACGTGTAGGGAGTTATAAATGAGGAAATTTATAAAGCTTCAACATCTTTTACATTGTTATATAAAAGTGTTAAAGTTGTGGGTGAATCCAGGGCTTTGAATCACAATTGTTTGCCATTCTGTTCGTTTCGAACCAGAAACAGTATTATACCGTTTCCGGTTTTACGGTCCACCCATGAATTACGTTCCTGAACCGGTAAGAACAAAACAATATAGTTCCCAAACTGGTTAATAACGTTGATTGTTATATAAATATGTAGGTATTTTAAGGACCTTTAAATTTACAACTACGTTAGAAGTTTGCATTGCTAGTCGCTTTTAGCAGGAGGGACAAACACGCTATATTTCCGTTGCGTTATCTTATTTTGATAGTCATAACCGGAAGCTAATGACAATCTAACATTGCCTAACTTGATTACAATGTTTTTGTAGTTACCCACTATGTCCACAAGAGGGTATCATGATTACAGATCCTTCAAGAACGTAGAAGAACATTATTGACACGTCTTCCGAAATAACTTTGTTGTGTAGTTTTCCACGGAAAAGTTGAACAGATATGAAGCATCCCTGTCTCATTCTGCTTGTATATTTTTTCTTTCTCTTTTAAGTTTTTTTTGTCCTTGTCTTTGTGTTTTGTGTTGTTTTTGGTTTTCGACTTTTTCTCAGGAGTCACATCCTTTAATTGTTGGTTTAAATTATCCAACAATCAGGAATTCTACACGTTGAAATGATAATTCTACATTTCAACGTGTAGAATTAACTTCCTTCACAGTTAGAGTGCGTCTCATGCACTCTTAACTTTGAAGGAAGTATTTTAATTCATTTCGTTCATCTTATCAAAAGGTTGCCTTCTATCGAGTAAAAAGCCATGTAAATTATGACGACCAAATGAACATGAAGCATTTGTAGTTCCTTTTTTTGGGCACAAGACGGTCTTCTTCTTCTTTTTCTTTTCCTTTCGGCTTTTCCCTTCAGGGGTCGCCACAGCGAATCAAATGCCTCCATCTAACCCTGTCCTTTGCATCCTCTTCTCTCACACCAACTACCTTCATGTCCTCCTTCATTACATCCATATGGGTGTCTAATTACTTTCAATCCAGAGCCTTCTGAATATTTGATCATCAAATGAGTTTAACATGTCTTACTATTGTAAATGTATACAATCATAAAACTGCTTGAAGTACTAACTAGCATGGGCCCCCCTCCACCTTCTCGTTAGAGTTTCCTAAAGGTAAAGTAGATGATTGTTCGTCTGGGTTCGGACACGAAGACTGAGGGAAACTAAAATGTGTAGTACTGATAATTGACCACAGGAGGGCAGCGTCAACAACATGTGTTCATATCCGGTGGTCGTTCAAAATAAAAGCATCAAACGAACAGGAAATATGTTTCATTCAATTTCACGATAAAAGTACGAGCAAAAACTGAAGACGAGTTTTTAATCTTTTCACGTCATTTTTGGACGATTGTTACCGTCCAAATAAAGACGAGTAGGGAGTTTTAAGTGAGGAAATTTATAAAGTGTCAACATCTGTTACATTTTGGTATAAAAGTGTTAAAGTTGTGGGTAAATCCAGGGCTTTGAATCACAATTGTTTGCCATTCTGTTAGTTTCGAACAGAAACATTATTATTCCGCTTTATTACATCTGTTAAACTATTCCAACAAAGTTATTTATGAAGACGTGTCAATAATGTTCTTCTACGTTCTTGAGGGATCTGTGACCGTGAGGCCTTCTTGTGGACATGGTGGGTAACTACAAGAACAAAAAGATAGACGTTGTTAGATTGTCATTAGATTGTTCTGTAACTCACGCACCCAAACACTTATGTATGTATTTATATTAATAAACATGAACATTTACTCCATATCTCTTGTTGCTTCACTGAACCCTGTAAGGATCAAGGATTATAAATACATTTCCTGTAATATCAGTCTAACCCCCCCCCCCCCCCCGCTCTGCTGGTGGGATGAGGAGCGGCTCAGGAGTCCAGGCGGATGGATCAGCCAGCTCGACCTGACTCCATACTGTGGTGCTCTGCTGCCACCCTGTGGCGGTTATAGAGCAACAAATGATGAACTAACAACAAATCCAAACACGATGACTAACATTCTAGGACATATTCTACATTGAAGGTGAGCTGAAATATCATGAGAAATATAAACCATGAAACCATCATGAAATATCAAGATGATGTTTTGTAACAAGGGGGGGGGGCACGCATTACATTGATAATCTGACGTCTAACTTGATCTCGATGTTCTTGTAGTTACCCACCATGTCCACAAGAGGGCACCACGATCACAGATCCCTCAAGAACGTAGAACAACATTACTGACACGTCTTCATAAAAACTTTGTTGTGTAGTTTTTCACGGAATAGTTTAACAGATATGAAGCCAGGAAATTCAACGTTACTATTATGTTTGTCTTTAGCCTTTTGGTGACGTTCTACTTAAAGCGTATCAGTACTTGTGTTGATTTAATTGCGTACAGCGATGTGTCGTTGCTGTTGTAGTTACTCAGTGTGGCCACAGGAGGGTAGTAAATGTATTTACTGAGCAGGAAGTGGTTTGAGGAAGCCGCTTCCGCCTGCCCGTGTCTTTCACTCACCAACACTACATTCCCCACAATGCAACGGTAGCGGAAGTCATGTAGCGCATCGAGAGGGCTTTGGTTTCATTGTTTATCAGCGGAGGTTGGATTTAGTTGCCCCCCTCCTGAGAAATGGATAAAAGGAAGGTGGATGCTGAGAGCGGGGGGTTTCAAGCCAGGTGGGGGTCAGAGTTCATGTTCAGAGAGGTCAAAGGTAAACCTGCGTGTCTCCTGCTGAGTTTAACCGTTTCCTCCCCGACACAATGGCCCAGCTGCTCGGACGCTTCAGTGTGTGTGAAGAATATTAGTGTGTGATGAAGCTGAACGAAACACACAGGAGCGTCTGACTGACACACCTTCACTCCATCCTGGGGGGTTCCTGACCCCCAACACTGAGGAACTTTATGAAAGTGAGCATCACACAGCAGTGACGTGTTTTCAGCTTTAAATTCACTCACATTTTTACATTTGTTTCTACAAGACGACATGTCTCTTTGAAGGAAGTATTGTTCTGTCTGTGTGCCGCACATTCTTATATTTATTTATTTATATTTCAGTTGAATGGACTCAGGTTAAATTACAGATGAGAGCCACGAGAAAGAATACAACTGGTCTGATCTACACGTATTATTTTTATTTGTTTTACTATTTACTATTTGTTTTAATCATTAATCATTAAATAATAACTGTTCAATAGCTTGTGTTCATTTCAATGTGTTTTAATAAACGTTGAACCTCCCTCCTCCCAACACTTCACCACCCTTCAGTCCTGGCTCCGCCCACTCCACCTGTTCCATCCTCGGCTCCTGATTGGTGCAGAGTGTTGTCCAATCCCAGATCCTCAATCAGAGCGAGAGTCCTCAAACCGTCTTCAGCTGTTCAGACGGGGGGGGTCTGCCTCCTTTGAACCAAACGTGTGAGCAGGTTGTGAAGAGTGGGCCGAGTTAGTCTCTGGATTGTGTTAGCATTAGGAGTGGGGGGGGGGGTCACCTCTTTTTTAGTACAACTGTAATCAGATTACTTTGTGGGTTTTGTTGTATCTGTTTCCAGAGGAATCCAGCGGTCCTCTTTTGGTTCTACTCCTTTGTTTGAGCAGCTTCCTTTGGCCCTTTTTTCTGGTGGCCAAAGGACGGGGTAAAGGTTTAATTTGGTAAACCTTCACCCCGTCCAGGGATTAAAATAATCTCTGGTTTATTTATATTTTTTAAATTAACCCTTTAACGTCGGTGTGTTCTTGTTACAACTCTAACGATTTGGGTCGTAACAGCGATCCATCCTGGAACTGATGGATCATGTAGAGCAGAGGTCCCCAAACTAAGGCCCGCGGGCCGGATGTGGCCCTCCTCCACGTTTGGGACGGCCCCCTGAACAGAACCAGAAGAATCCCCCCCCCGTATCACTTAGTTGGGTTTCTTGTTTGCTTTGTGGTTTTCAGGGAAGTTGATGAGAGACAGAGTCTACGAGCCTCCTGGACCGACAGAAGGGTTGGTCAGTCCGACAGGAAGTCAGTGTCCAGCAGGAAGTCAGTGTCCAACAGGAAGTCAGTGTCCAGCAGGAAGTTCATGTCCAAGACCTTTTTGTCTGTAGATCCCAGAGAGGTTCTTTGGTTCTCATCTAGGTCATCATTAGTGTCTCCATCCTGTTCGTTCAGTCTACTAGTAGACGTTACTTCACCTAAATATCAGCAGTGTTTTATCACATGACAGGTTCTTCTTCCCAAAAACTCGATCCTGCTGTTATTTCCTACAAACCTGAGCACAACGAGACGTTCTTCGCCTGGCGGCCGCAACATCTCCTCCTCACATAAAATAAATTTCACGTTCATTAAAGCAGTAAAAGGTCAGCCGGTTCTGGCTCAGGGCTCCATAACCCTCTAGTTCTAGACTCCAGACAACGCGGAGGGGACACGGCCCCCCCCGGGCCTCGTTACTGCGAGACACAGTTTTGATCCAGAACCTGCAGCGCTGGGTTGGGACTTGAATGTGACACCGAGGCTCAAATGGTTACGGGCTAACCCACCACGCTACCGATTCCTTCACGCTCACACCTTTTCTCCGGGCGTATTTGTCTTCGTCGTTCAGGAAACGGCTGGAAAAATGAAGGGGGGGGTGGGATTTGAACCCATAACCTCAGGTCTGAGTTCCTCCTCTCATCTCTCTGAGCTAAACCTTCAGCTGCTGACATTTGGTTTGGAACGTGTATTTATGGGTTCACAGGTGGAGGAAACGACTAAAATGTTTCTGTCACCGGGTTTAGAACCAATTCCCACTACAATGACCCCCCCTGGGTGTGTCCTCACACCCTCCTTCACACCTACTATCATGTTAACTCACTATGCGCATGTTTTTGGACCCACCAGACACGTGGAGAACATGCAAACTCCTCACAGAGAGGCCCTCAGTGGGGTTTGAACCCCTGACCTCCTGACTGTGAGGCGACAGCGTTACCGCTGCGCCGCCGTGCTGCTCTGGTGAGAGGACGAGGACGACCTCAAGAACAGTTCACCTCTTCCTCATTCTTCATCCTTTGACGAAGACGGAGGCGCCGCTGCTCACGTTAACAATTTAATAATTTAACGATCCGTCATTTTATCACGTCAATTCATTTACAAAGTCAAAATTCCTTCCTTGCATCACAAATTTGTTAATTATCTGGTTATTTTATGTCGCTTCTCTTTCTCCTAAACTAATCTGAACAGTTGATCCTTCCGGGTTCTACATCATTTTCTGTAACATCTGAATTTCCCATTTTGGGATCATTAACGTGTCTTGTTGTAGTTCCTCATTTTGGCCACAAGAGGGAATCAAACGGACTTACCATTCAGAGCCTTCTGAATATTAGATCATCAAATGAGTTTAACATGTGTTACTCTTGTAGATGTATACAATCGTAAAACTGCTTGAAGTGCTAACTAGCATTAACCCCCCCCCCCACCTTCTCGTTAGAGTTTCCTAAAGGTAAAGTAGATGATTGTTCGTCTGGGTTCGGACACGAAGACTGAGTCAAACTAAAATGTGTAGTACTGATAATTGACCACAGGAGGGCAGCGTCAACAACATGTGTTCATATCCGGTGGCCGCTCAAAATAAAAGCATCAAACGAACAGGAAATATATTTCATTCAATTTCACGATAAAAGTACGAGCAAAAACTGGAGACGAGTTTTTAATGTCTTTACTTCATTTTTGAATGATTGTTACCGTCCAAATTAACTCGTGTAGGGAGTTTTAAGAGAAGAGATTCACAAAGTGTCGAAATCTGTTAGATTCTTGCATAAAAGTGTTAAAGTTGGGGGTTAATTTTACTGGTCAAAACCAAGAAGAAGGTTCAAACATTTTCAAATAAAGCAAAAGTGTTCCATTTCTTCCTCCACAGTGAGGATGAAGTAGAGTATTGATGTCATGATGTTCTGCTTCCTCCTCACTGCTGTGAACCCCATAAATACAGGGGAAGTCATAGATCAGAGGTTATAGGATCAAATCCCACTGTCTGCTTTTAGATTTTTTCCTTCATGTTGTGAATAATAAATACAATATCCAACCACTTTCTGTGTGTGGAGTCAGATAGCTCAGCCTGTCAGGATGCTGCGTAGGTGTTCACACATTATAGGTTCAAATCCAACCCATCCCATCATTTTTCAGGCTGTTTCCCGAATGACGAAGACAAATACACACAGAGAAAAGGTCATGCAAATGACTAATTTACAAGTTTTCATTGTTCACAAAATTTTAGTTGCTTTTAGCAGAAGGGACAAAAACGTATTAGTTCCGTTGATTACAATTATTTTGATAGTCATAAACGAAAGCTAATGATAATCTAACGTTTAACTTTATCTCAATGTTTTTGTAGTTACCCACCATGTCCACAAGAGGGCATCACGATTACAGATCCTTCAAGAATGTATTGTGTTATATCTCAAATAACTGTATTTGTAGTTCCATTTGTAGATAGCGTGTTACCACTCTCATGAACGTGGAGTCATTTTTTGGAAGAATGAGGAGCGACATCGTTGAGCATGGAGTTTTGACTGACGAAATCCCTTCCACTCACAATGTTCTTGTCTCTCCGACCAATCACAGTCCAATTTTTGTTTTGTTTTATAAAGTCTTTAATACTGGTCGTCTTTAGTTTTACAGTCTGTTTGATCAGTTTGTGTATAAAGTTAAACTATTTTATATTTAATTAGACCGTTATGACATTTCTCATGAAGAATTATTATGAATACACAAGAGTTAAACATAAAAAAATATTTATGACATATTTTAATAATTATTTCTGGTATTACCAATTCTAATAGTGAAAAGGAGAATTAATAAAAGTAATGTTTTGCCTTTTTAAAAAAAATTCAGTTCTATTCAATTCAAATAAAACATTTTATTTGTCCGCCAAGGGACAATTGAAGGTACTTAGTGCAGCAGTATTACAAGGACAGGAAATCCAGAGCAGACTCTTCATAGTGCAGCACCGTGCGCATGTGTGTGTGTGGGGGGGGTATATTCACATTGTGTAGAAGTAGCGTGTGTGCACGCACACACACACACTCACACACACACACACACACTCACACACACACACACACACACACACACACACACAAACACACACTGTTCTTGTGACAGGAGCTGACTTCACAGTGTCTGTCAGTCCAAGGCACACCTGTGTGATGGGATGGATCATCAAACACAAACAGACGAGACTTTATTGATGAAGTCGAAAATAATGTCAATAAAGTTTTGTTTTATTCTGTTTGTTTTTTTGGAACTTTTACTGTTTCTGGTGATTTAAACTTGGAGTTCAGTCGAGTCTCCAAACCAGTTGCTCGTCAGCTTGAGAATGCCGTCCACCACCTCCTGCATCATGTCAGGGCCCAACCACATGCTGCCACCGCCCACCAGGTAGCCCTGCAAACACAATGCAGGTAGACAGTAGGAGGAGACAGGAAGTGGTAGTATCAGGCCATAGGAGGAGAAAGAGATCCGGAGTTCAGTGAGACTTCCTGTTTCAATAAATAAACAGGAACAGGTCAGAAGGTGATGGGTTCTAAACTCACGTCTCTATAGTAGATGTCTGACAGACTGAGGCCCAGTTCAAAAGGCAGTGGGATCTGTAGTCCTTTATGGAAACACATAGAAACTACAAGTTAGTAATCAGGGGTCCTGTTTCCGCTACCAAAACTAGCTGATTAAGAAGGACCCAATCAGAGCAGAGAAAGTTGCTGATTGGAGTTTCAATCAGCCAATCAGCATCAGCTGTGTGTAACTGTAGCTGGACCTGAAAATACTGTCTCAAAGAAAAGACCTGGTTTCCATTTAGGCACAGGTGAGACATAGGTGTGAACGACCGATCAGAACTTACCATAAACAAAATCCTTGAGCTTACTTGATGCTATCGAGATAATGCCGTTGACCTGCAGGTGAACACCTGATTGTAAGTGTTAGTATAAACACACACAGAGACAGACAGGTGGACACACGCACACAAACACACACACACACACACACACACACACACACACACACACACACACACACACACACACACACACACACACACACACACACACACACACACACAGGATCTCACCACTGTGCCCGACTCAGGAGCTGTGCAGCTGGAAAATGTGAAACGAGTTTTTGTTAGCATGCTAATGGATTCTGTTAATGACTGTTCTGTTAATGTTTTTAGCAGCATAAACTTTATTTTTTGTCTGAATCAGTTACCTGAAAAAATGTAATTATTTAATTATCATTACATTGTCATTACATTACTGTTAAATTATTATTAAATTGTCATTACCATTGTCCTGGAACAAACACAGTGATCACCATTTTAAAGCTGAATAGTGGATTGTGTGTGTGTGTGTGTGTGTGTGTGTGTGTGTGTGTGTGTGTGTGTGTGTGTGTGTGTGTGTGTGTGTGTGTTTACCTGATGGCAACATCGGAGAAACTCACACAACTCCCCGCCACATAGACTTGTACCTTAGTTTGACACGTCTGTTGAAAGCAGACAGTTTAATTGGACGAAGAAAAGAACAGCAACTGACTTCTGGATGGATGGTTGGATGGATGGATGGATGGACATACAAGTGAAATGGACATTGAGACCAGTGGTCTGTCACTGGTTGGCGTCTCTGATGACACGTCGCCTTTGACTTTGACCGTGATCTCCATTCCATCTGCTGTGATTTTGATGGACGGTGCCTCGGTGACCCCTACTGAACCATAGAGGGGTTTTAAGAGATCCCATGGTTGCTGTGGAAACACAGCATTTCTAGTTAAATTAATAACCCTACATGTAGATATTGCATCCGGTATTGATTACCGTAATTTGTGGACTATTGACCGCACCTGAATATAAGCCGCAGGTGTCGAGGTGTTGGAACATGAGATTTTACAGAGAAAGATTTTTAAAATGTTGGGACTGTCTGGAGGAACCCTCTGTCAGTGAGGTCTTCAACTCCCACCTCCAGGAGAGCTCCTCCCAGATCCCACTGGAACTTGGGGACTCCTCCCAGACAAAAACTCTGGTCTGGGAGGAGTTCAGGGAGGCCAGGGATGGGACAATCGGTCAGCCTCAAAGAAATTCTGGCAAACCGTCCGGCTCCTCAGGAAGGGAAAGCAGTGCGCCGCCAACACTGTTTACAAGGCGTAGAGCTGCTGACCTCCTGGTGATGGAAAGAGTACTATGAGGATCTCTTTAATACCACTACCATGTCTTTCATGGAGGATGCAGTAGCTGAAGTCTCAGAGGTGGATTCAGGGATTGTCTTGGTTGATGCGTGTCTGTAACATTTCATTGCAGTCGGAGACAGTACCTATGATTGGCAGACCGAGGTGTTGGTCCCCCTTTTCAAAAAAGTGGATTGGAAGTTGTGCTTCAACTAAAGGAGGATCACACTCCTCAGCCTCCTGGGGAAAGTCAATTCCAGGGTACTGGAGAGGACAATTGGACTGATAGTCCAATCTCAGATTCAGGAGGAACAATGTGGTTTTTGTCCCAGTCACATAACACTGGACCAGCTCAAGGGTTTGTGGGAGTTTACCCAAACAGTCCATATGTGTTTTGTGGATCTGGAGAAGGCATTCAACCATGTCCCCCATGGCATCTTGTATGGGGTGCTCCAGGAGTGTGGGTTTAGAGGCACTATGCTTAGGACTGTCCAATCCTTGTATGACCAAAGCCAGAACTTAGTTCGCATTGCCGGCAGCAAGTCAAACCTATTCCAAGTGCATGTTGGACTTCAGCAGGTCTGCGCTTTATCACTGGTTCTGTTCATAATTTAATGAACAGAATTTCTAGGGATCCGGGGGGAGTCTGGTTTGGGGACCAAGGGATTTCATCTCTGCTTTTTGCAGATGATGTTGTTCTGTTGGCCCCATCAAACCTGGACCTGCAGTGTGCACTGGAGTAGTTTGCAGCTGAGTGTGACACGAGTTGGGTAAGGATCAGCACCTCCAAACCCGAGTCCATGGTTCTCAACCAGAAAAAGATGGTTTGCCCTCTCCAGGTCAGTGGGAAGACCTTGCCCCAACTGGAGGAGTTTAAGTATCTTGGGCTCTTGTCCCAAGAGAGGGAAGGATGGAGGATGGGAAGATTGGCAGAAAGATGGGTGAAGCCTCTGCTGTGATGCAGTCTTTGTATAGGTCTGTCGTGGTGAAGAAGGAGCAGTCGTTAAAAAAAGTTCTTGACAGGTCAATCTATGTTCCTATCTCACCCATGGTCATGATCAAAAGGACAAGATATTGGATAATGGTACTTGAAATGAGTTTTTTCCATAGAATGGGTGGACACAACCTTAGAGATAGGGTGAGGAGGTTGGAGTAGAGACACAGCTCCGTGAGCAGAACCAGCCAAACGTGACTTGGGCATCTGTTTTGTATGCGTCTCTGTTTTGTCAGTCATGTTTCCTGTTTGGTTTTTGTCTTCAGTTTTACACTTATGTTTGCTTAAGTTGACTCACAAATAAGGCAATGAAGGAAAGATGAACATGAAATAAAATATCGTGACTTTTGGCTCTGTCTTTGTGCTTCACTGTCCAAACACCAGGGGGCAGTACGAGGCAACCGTTATAGACTATTGTTGCATCCTAAATGTACTTCCAGGTGTCAAACTCGATAGACAAACATGTCAGCTGTTTGACTTTTGTGTACTTTTGTCTTGTTATTGTAAATTAAAAGATCTCACCTCAAGGTACTCACCTTGACGATCTGGATCGCTTTCAGAACAACCATGGCACATTTACTGTTCACCTTTCAAGGAGAACAGAAAGCCATTGTGAGTACAAACAGCTGATTCATGGTTCAAACAAACCTTTTCTGTTGTTGGGTTCTCACTTCTCGGTTTATGCTCAAGGCTCCTACGCCGTACAGAGTTTGGGAGACGCTGTTAAAGAACGAGTCAGAAGCAGCCACATAAGCCATGTGGTTATCTTCCGGGATTTCTAGATTGTTCTCTGGGTTACCATCAGGAAGATTTCCATTCTCTGGGAATACCAAGCCCTGGAACAGATCATCTAGAATCAGGACACTCAGCTGGTGAAGTGATGTGTGCACAGCAGGTTGTTGGTTCCTCACCCTGAAGGGGATGTCGAGGCTGTGGGGCGTTGATGAGATTCTTCCAGCCAGAGAGAAGTCCATGTTGATGTTGAGGTCTGTGTATACAGTCGTCACCATGGCAACATTCTCCAACTTTTGGTTCAATTTAGGGAAGTAGTACTCAGCAAACTCACAAATCTGTAGACACACAGCTGGATGAGATGCTTTGGATTTGGATTTGTAACAGGTCAATTTAAGAGACGGGATTGCGAATGCAAGAAATGGAGAAAATGATGACTAGCGGAGGGCTGCTCACTACAGTCATTTCTAAACTACGGTGGCTCTTTTGGGTTCTGTCATGCATTCTCATATTCATCAGGATGGACTGTGAGAAAGAATGAAGGAGGAACATACCAAGCTGTTGCGCAGTTTGACGGCAACATTGACAACATTTGTTGCCCCCCTGCAAAAGAAAGAAAATAACACTGATGGCTGAACCACCTGCAGGTTAAACACGCCCTACTCATGTGAGGGGGGAGCCACCAGGTTACCACAATAATCCACTTGAGTCTGACGTTAGCTCCACGCCACTGACGCTACACTTCATCTCCATGGCCAAGTGGTTTTGGTTGCGTTTGAGTGTGAAACTGATGCTCAACTTTTCTGCCTTTCCTGTATATACAAGTGGTTTTCCATCAACACTGCAACACAAAACAAATGGTGGACATGTTTCTGATTCGGAGACACCAGAAACAACCAGCAGCATCACAGTGTCCATACGTACAATGCTTTCAAGTCAAACATCATGTCTGTGATGTCAATCTTCACAACTGAACCCTCCAGGGGAACGATAGAAACCTGATCTGAATTTAACTTCAGGTCCCTCAGATGACACCTGAGGAGAAAACAAATCTTTATTTTAATTCACGTGCTTAAATTTACTTTGTACTGAAGGGTTGTCTAGAATTTTAAATACATCATCATACCCAGGTTTAACAATATCTCCTTTATATTACTCACAAACCAAACTGGTCTGTTATGATTTGGCTCAAAATGGTAGTCCTCAACATACAAACACAATTGGTTCTGAGACATTGTTCATAACCTTAATCATTTGTAAGTTGTTATTTATTAATTTATATCTGTAAAAACCATTTGAGGTCATTTAAATGTCATTACTACTCAAAACACTAAAGTACTATTCCCTATGACTTACTGGAAACAATTACAGGACATAAAAACAACATATAACAAATATACTTTCAGGTTGTTTCCCGTTCAGTAGTTCTTGATTTTATGTACAAAGCCTGATGCTTTGAGATGCTCATAGAGACAACAGACAACAACAAGAGGGAGAGACGAGTGTCGGAGCTATGAGAACGCAGCGGTGTTGCCCCTGCTGGGGTTGGGGTAGAAAGGGAAACTGCAGGACAATAGTCGGATATGGTGAGGGGTGGGGGTTTTTTTTGTAACTCTGAATGTTCTTATTTCGAATGTTATTAAGTTGAGGACTACCTGTTTCATTTGATTTAATTTAAGTTTGATGACATCACTGTGAACTCGCCTTAGTCGTGGATGAAAAGGTTTCATCATTCTCGTCTTTGTTCATTCAAGTGACAAAATGAAAGTGTTGAGAAAGGAGATGTGGCATCTTACCCCGTGATGTGTTTGCCAAATAATTGAGCAGGTGCAAAAGGTTTGTTGATCAACGCCTCCAAAAACTTCACTGTGACATCTTTCACTGCAACAACACAACAAAACACAACACAACACAACTGATGCTCCACAAAAAACTGTTTCCATGCTGTTGGTATTTCCCATCAATGAAAATGTGGAGTTCAGGTCTTACAGGTATCCAGCCCTTTGTCGGTGATTCGGAATAAGATGCCGGTGGGTTGGACGGCAGAGACGGAAAAACAGACGACAACAAAGAGAGTAAACACACAAGAAGTCATCCTGATGTCCCAACCTGAAACACAAGAGGAGGTAGAACTATATTCAATAAAATCCAAGTCAAATAGAAAAGCAATCATTTCAAAGAGCAGTACTAGAACACTTGTCATCCAAATACGTTCCTTACTAATTTCTAATTACAATTAAAGTTTGCACCAGTTTTTTCTTGTTTTTAAATTTAATAAATATCGAAAGAGCTTTACTCAGTAAGAGTGTCAATCCAGAGTTTCGAATGTCTCAAGCCAAAAGTAGAAGAGGATTTACCTGCTCAGTGTCTCCGGTTGCTGACTTCCTCTTCCTCCACCTGTTCTTATACCGACAGGTGGATTCATGCAAACCACCAAACATTCACGATTGTCCAACGTTTAACTAAATATGGACATGTAGTGTGTAAAAGAACTGTTGTCGGTCCAACGGCCGCGGTTTATCGCTGATTGCTGATCATTTGTCGTGGACAAAGAAACATTCAGGGATCAAATCAGGTTTTTATTTCAGTATCAGTTTAATTTTTGTACGTTTAAACTCAGACAGACACATCAACCTTTGTAGAAGGGTATGAGTTTATACAAGGTTCATTTGTTCAGGTCAGAGAACCTAACAAAGAGCCAACAAAGAGGGTCAAGTGGACTCCTGGACAGGTTGGTATCAGGGACCACTGGTCAGCAGCAGGTGTCTGACAGAAAGAGATAAAATGCAACCTTCATGACTGGCCTGACGTGAGAGTATGAAAATGAAGGTGATTAAAGAACAGGAGAACGTAACCTTCATGCAAACCACACTGAAACAATGAGGTCCAGTGGTTCAGGTTTCTGAGATACTGAGGTAATAAAGTACTGTGACTATCAGCACCTCCAACGGATGTCCAATTTGACATCATATCAACACGTAAAACACTGCCTCCAAGTGTAGGGCATGGATCCATCTAAGCCCTAAGTACTCCCATAAAGAGCAGACCCACCTGAGCCAAAGTACCCCCAAAGACCACTGATCCAACTGAACCCAAAGTATCCCCATAGAGTGCATAACCATCTAAATTCAAAGTATCCCCATAGAGCACGAACTCAATTGAGCCCAAAGTACCACCAGAAACCACAGAACCCATCTGGACCCAAAGTACCCCATAGAGCACAGATCCATCAGAACCCAAACTACCTCCATAGATCACAGACCCGTATGAGCCTAAATTACCCCAGAAAGCATGGATCCATCCAACCCCAAAGTACCCCCATAGGGCACGGACCCCTCTGAGCCCAAAGTCCCCCATGGATCACGGACGCATCTGAGCCCAAAGTACCCCCACAGAGCACAGACCCATTTGAACCCAAAGTATCCTCACAGAGTACGGACTCATCGCAATCCCAAGTCCCCCATAGATCATGGACCCGTGTTAACCTAAATACCCCCATACAGTGCAAACCCCTCCAATCTCAAAGTATCCCCAAAACTCGCAGACCGATTTGAGTCAAAAGTACCGACGTCAATGAGGTTTCAATAGGGCCTCATTGTCCAGATATGGTTCACCATGTCCAGACATGGTGAAGCATGTCTGGACAAGAACCAGTTTTCTCTTAATGTACTGAAACATTAACAGTTTTCAATAAAACCAGACAGAAACACTGTTGGTTTTCTTTCAACAGATTTCAGTCCAAAACTGAAATTAAAAAAGCAGATTACTGTATTTTTTTACATCAGAAGTGTAAACACAGAAGGGTGCCAGACCAACAAGAGTGCGACTAGCATTCCCTATCCAACATATTGTATTCATCCAAACAAGCTCCAATGTGATGACATCATCAGTTTGTTGTGTCTCAAATACAAACGAAAACAGACAAACCATGAATGTGTTGTGGCCGCTAGCGTACAGATGGGTCATCACAAAATATTCTACTGTCATCAACATACAGGAAGCACACAGTAAGGACAAACACCACGTTTGTAAACTGTTTACAAAGTCAAGTCAGATGGAAAAACATTGTTACATTCAAAAGAACACAAAATATTAACAAGAGATTTTTATACATATTAAATGGCAGTGTAATGATCTGTTTTGGTGATTTAGTCCATTTGAGGATGTCTTGGTCTGGTTGTTTTAGTTCAGGTTGAGTTCATCTGGTTTTGTCTGTTAAGTCTGTGTAGTACAAGTCTGGTTTATTTCAGGACTTATGCTGGTTTAGCCCAATTCAGAATTGGAGTTTATAGTGTTTCAGTGAGACTGTCCTTGAAGAACATTTCCATGGATACCATCACCCACACCTGAACAGCAAATGACATAGATGTGTTTGATAAAGTTCATTAACTGCACCCTGAAGCTAAATTCCTTTACTTATTCATCTTACAAACATTACATTCATATTTGCATATGTTTAAAAATGTATGCTTCTTGCTCAGTTATGATACACATAAATCCATAAATTGTCAGGTTATGTTTTGCTTTACGCTGCAAGAAAAGTCATGGAGGACTCAGCCACCATACATCTGTATGTTATGGCCTGTCTCCCTATTCCAAACCCATCTCCTGCAAGAGGACCTGGATCTGGAGCTGATTTAAGCCATGGACAAAAACAAGTTCAAGGTTGTCACGAGCATGGTCAATACATTATCCATCCTGAACACGTTCCCAAACAAAGCTTTTTGATGGATAATGCAATGGTACATTACCAGAGACATGTGGCAGGTACTTTTTGCATTTTGTCCTTTTTTAGTCGAAGGACAAAATGCAAAAAGTACCTGCCACATGCCCGCTTTTCCTCCACGCATTGCATGGACACCATCTGTGGTTAATCCGACAAACTTTACACAGAATTCACGAGGAAGAGTGGGATCTGACCGTCTCATAGAGGGCTGTGACAGAGATGCATTATGGGAAACATTTTCTCTCTGTATGTTGGACTTAACTGTAGTCTGATAGGTTGTTTGTCCTCAATTGTGAGCCATAACACAAAAAGACGAGACCCAGTGTGTCAAGTGCAGCGGGGTATGGACCCAAATGCAGGACACCAAAGGCAAAACTGTCATCCATGATTTAATCAGAAACTCAAAATTTAACCAGACAGAGAAGAATTAGAAAAAAACAAGACAGATTACCAGGAACCAAACATGAGCAATGAACCAGCTCTCAGCTCTCATTGAGCCAGGCTTAAAAAGCCTTAGTCATTAGCTCAAAACAAGTTCAGGTGAGATGATCACCACGGTGTGTGGATGAGTCTCAGGTGTGGAGCCGTGGCTCCACCCACCAGCTTGGCCTCTCCCTGCCACACAGCAGCATTGCCACGCCGAACCGTGACACAGTGATGCTCAAGACTTTTATTGATGAAACCAAAAATGATGTCAATAAAGTTTTGTTTTATATATTTATTTGTCTGGAACCTCTACTGTTTGGATTCTGATAAATTAAACTTGGAGTTGAGTTGAGTTTTCAAACACGCTGCTCATCAGCTTGAGAACGCCACCCACCACCACCTCCATCATGTCAGGGCCCAACC
Organism: Antennarius striatus; assembly: GCF_040054535.1. Taxonomy (NCBI): domain Eukaryota; kingdom Metazoa; phylum Chordata; class Actinopteri; order Lophiiformes; family Antennariidae; genus Antennarius; species Antennarius striatus. The sequence goes on from NC_090791.1 coordinate 957,588, forward strand.
ACATGCTGCCGCCGCCCACCAGGTAGCCCTGCAAACACAACGCAGGTAGATGGTAGGAGGAGACAGGAAGTGGTAGGAGTGGACAGGAAGTGTTAGGATCGGGCCGTAGGGTGAGAAAGAGATACAGAGTTCAATGAGACTTTAAATACAGGATGGAGCTAAACAGGAATGGGTCAGAAGGTGATGGGTTCTAAACTCACGTCTCTATAGTAGATGTCTGACAGACTGAGGCCCAGTCCAAAAGGCAGTGGGATCTGTAGTCCTTTATGGAAACACATAGAAACCACAAGTTATTCATCAGGAGTCCGGTTAGCTCTGCCAAAACTTGCTGAATAAGAAAGAACCAATCAGTGCAGAGGAGGTTGCTTATTGGCAGGTCAATCAACCAATCAGCATCAGCTGTAACTGTAGCTGGACCTGAAAATGCTGACTCATGGAAAATCATAATCAGTCGAGTAACCACATGAGTCAGAATAAAATAAAGACTTGGTTTCCATTGTGGGACAGGTGAGTCTGGTGTGAACGACCAATCAGAACTTACCGTAAATGAACTCCTCAAGTTTCCCTGATGCTATCGAGATAACACCGTTAACCTGCAGGTGAACACCTGATTGTAAGTCTTATTATAAACAGACAGAAAAACACACACACACACACACACACACACACACACACACACACACACACACACACACACACACACACACACACACACACACACACACACACACACACACACACACACACACACAAGGGTTCTTACCACTCTGCCTGAATCAGGAGCTGTGCAGCTGAAAATGTAAAACGAGTTTGTTTAGCATGAATGCAGTATTCTAATGCAGTTTGTTTATTGACAAGTTTTTAGCAGCTAAACTTTATTTTGTGTCTGAATCAGAGTTACTTGAAAAGGTTATTGTGAAATTATTATTAATTTATTATTACATTGTCAATAGCACTGTGTTGGAACAAGACAGAGATTCACGTTTTAGTGAAAGAATAGTTGAGGGTGTGTGTGTGTGTGTGTGTGTGTGTGTGTGTGTGTGTGTGTGTGTGTGTGTGTGTGTGTGTGTGTGTGTGTGTGTGTGTATGTTTACCTGACATCCACATGGGAGAAACTCACACATCTGCCCGCCACATAGACTTGTACTTCAGTGTGACACGTCTGTTGGAAGCAGACAGTTTGATTGGACAAGGAAAAGAGGAGCAACCGACTTCTGGATGGATAAATAGATGGTTGGATGGATGGATGGATGGACATACCAGTGAAATGGACATTGAGACCAGTGGTCTGTCACTGGTTGGTGTCTCTGACGACACGTCGCCTTTGACTTTGACCATGATCATCATTCCATCCGCTGAGATGTTGATGGACGGTGCCTCAGTGACCCCTACTGAACCATAGAGGGGTTTTAAGAGATCCCAGGGGTTGCTGTGGAAACACAGCATTTTTAGTTAAATTAATAACCCTACATGTAGATATTGCATCCGGTATTGATTACCGTAATTTGTGGACTATTGACCGCACCTGAATATAAGCCGCAGGTGTCGAGGTGTCGGAACATGAGATTTTACAGAGAAAGATTTTTAAAATGTTGGGACTGTCTGGAGGAACCCTCTGTCAGTGAGGTCTTCAACTCCCACCTCCAGGAGAGCTCCTCCCAGATCCCACAGGAAGTTTAGGACATTGTTCAGAGTGGACCATGTACTCCACCTTTATTGTTGAAGGGGCTGTTGGAGCTGTGGTCAGAAGGTCTCTGGTGCCTGGAGGTAAAAACACAGGTTTGGGAGGAGTTCGGGAAGGTCATGGAGGAGGACTATCGGTCTTCCTTGAAAAAATTCTGGCAAACCGTCTGACACTTCAGGAGGTGAATGCTGTGGACCACCGACACTGCTTATACTAGAGGCGGAGAGCTGCTGTCCTCGACTGAAGGTATTGTCGGGCGGGGAATGAATACTTCAAGAATCTTCTCAATCCCGCTACCATGTCTTCCATAGAGGAAGCAGAAACTGGGATCTCAGAGGTGGACTCATCAATCACCAAAGCTGAAGTTACTGGGTGGTTGCCAAACTCCTTGGTGGAAAGTCACCGGGGGTGGATGAGATTCGCCCCGAGTGCCTCAAGTCTCTGGATGTGCAGGGATGCAGGGATTGTCTTGGTTGACATATCTCTGTGACATCGCATTCTGGTGGTGGTCCCTCTTTTCAAAAAGGTGGACTGGAAGTTGTGCTCCAAATATAGGAGGCTGACACTCCTTATCCTCCCACAGAAAGTCTATTTCTGCGTACTGGAGACGGGGATTAGACCTATAGTCCTGGTAACGTAACACTGGACCAACTCTACACGGTCCATCGAGTGCTCAAGGGTTTGTGGGAGTTTGCCCAACCAGTCCATATGTGCTTGGTGGATCTGGAGAAAGTGCTCCACCATGTCCCTCAAGGTATCTTTTGGGGAGTGCTTCGGGAGTATGGGGTTCAAGGCCCTTTTCTAAGGGCTGTTAGATCCCTGTATGACTGAAAACAGAACTTGGTTCAGTAAGTCAGACCTGTTCCAGGTGCATATTGGATTTTCGCAGAGCTGCCCTTTATCATGGTTCTTTTCATAATTTAATGTGCAAAATTTCTGGGTGCAGCCAGGATCCGAAGGGAACCTGGTTTGGGGACCAAGGGATTTGATCTCTGTTTTTGGCACACGATGTTGTCCTGTTGTCCTCATCAAACTTGGACCTTCAGTGTGCACTGGAGCGGTTTGCAGTTGAGTGTGACACAAATGGGATTAGGACCAGCACCACCAAACCCGAGGCCATGGTTCTTAACTAGAAGACTTTCCAGGTTGGTGGAGAGTCTTTGCCCCAACTGGAGGACTTTAAGTATCTTGGACTCTTGTTCACAAGTGAGGGAAGGATGTAGGATGGGAAAACTGACAGAGGGATCGGTGAAGCTTCTGCAGTAATGCAGACGTTGTATAGGTCTGTCATAGTGAAGAAGAGCTGAGTGGTAAGAAGAACCTCTTGACCGGTCAATCTATGTTCCTAACTCACCCATGGTCCTGAACTTTGGGTCATGATCGGAAGGACAAGATCTTGGATACAGGTACTTGAAATGAGTGAGTGGCTGGACACACCTTTAGAGATAGGGTGAGGAGCTCAGTCACAAGGGAGGAACTCGGAATAGAGCCGCTGCTCCTCCACCTCGAGTGGAACCAGCTGAGCTGGCTCAGGCATCTGTTTTGTAAGCATCTGTTTTCTCAGTCATGTTTCCCGTTTGGTTTTTGTCTTCAGTTTTACATGTATGTTGTCTTAAGTTGACTCACAAATAAGGCAATAAAGGAAAGACGAACAGTAAAATAAAATACTGTGACTTTTGGCTCCATCTTTGTGGTTCACCCTCCAAACACCAGGAGGCAGTATGAGCCAACCATTGTAAACTATCGCTGCCTCCCTAAAGTACTTCCAGGTGTCAAATCGGATAGTAAAACATGTCAGCCGTTTGACTGTTATGTACTTTTGTGTTGTTATCATAAATTAAAAGAACAAAACTCACCCTGATGATCTGGATCGCTTTCAGAACTACCTTGGCACATGTACTGTTCACCTTTCAAGGAGAACAGAAGGTCATTGTGAGTAAAGAGCAGCGGATTCATGGTTCAAACAGTTTGTGTTGTTGAGCTCTCACCTCTCGTCTTATGTTTAAGGCTCCTGTGTCGTACAGAGTTTGGGAGGCGCTGTTAAAGAACGACTCAGAAGCTGCCACATAGGCCATGTGGTTATTTTCCGGGATGACAAGATCGTTCTCTGGGAAACCATCAGGAACGTTTCCATTCTCTGGGAATACCAAGCCCTGCAGCAGACCAACTAGAATCAGGATGGTCAGCTGATGAACTGATGTGTCTACAGCAGGTTGTTGGTTCCTCACCCTGATGGGGATGTCGAGGCTGTGGGGCGTTGATGAGATTTTTCCAGCCAGAGAGAAGTCCATGCTGATGTTGAGTTCTTTGTATATGGTTGTCACCATGGTAACATTCTCCAACTTTTGGTTCAATTTAGGGATGAAGTACTCAGCAACCTTACAGATCTGTAGACAAATAGCTGGATTAGATGCTATGGACAAGTTGTTCTATTTACCAATCCCTCCATCTATATCCTCTGATTTTTAATTCATAAAGATGTTGAGGTTCTGAACTGTCAGAGTAATATACAGTAGTAGTTCAGTAGTACCTTGAAATATGAGTTTAATCCATCTATTAATGAACTCGTAAGTTAAACAAAGTTTAACCTTTCAAAAAAATTCCTTTTAATCCATTCCAGCCTTTCTAAAAAAGACCCAACCCCCCTAAATTATGAAAAGAATTTTTTTTTAATCAACCAATAGACATGCAGACTTTACCTGTGTATAATTATTTATAATAATTTATGTAAGCAATGATAAAGAATGAAAAGAAACGCAAAAGTCAGGAGATCTGGTCTCAGCTGATATTGCATCCATCCGCCAACTAGTGGTGGTGTATTGAAGCACGGTTCGTATCTCAAAATACTCAAGCAGCTCGTACCTCGAGGTTCTACTGTACAACAATAGACTTTATATTTGTAAAGATGAGGTCTTTGTTTCCATGGTAACATATATACAGCTCAACTGAAGAGATGGACTGTTGCGATGCAAGGAAAAGAGAAAACAAGCAGAGGGCTGCTAACAACAGTCATTTCTAAACTATTTAGGCTCTTTCGGGTCTTAAAACCATCAAGTGTTCTCATATTCATCAGGACTGTGAGAAAGAATGAAGGTTGAACAAACCAGGTTGTTGTTCCAGTTGACAAATGCATTGGCGACACCTGTCACCACCCTCCTAAGGAAAAGGAAAAGGAAATCACATTTATGGCTGTACCACATGTTAAACACGCCCTACTCATGTGAGGGGAGGAGCCACCGGCTTACCTCATAAATCCATTTGTTTCCGAGCTCAGATGCACGCCACTGATGCTACACTTCATCTCCAAGGCCAGGTGGTTTTGGTTGCGTTTGAGTGTGAACCTGACGCTCAACTGTTCAGCCTCTCCTGTATATACAAGCGGTATTCCATCGATACTGCGACACAAAACAAATGGTGGACATGTTTCTGATTCAGAGACACCAGAAACAACCAGCAGCATCGCAGCATCCATACGTACGATGCATTCAAGTTGAACATCATGTTTGTGATGTCAATCTTCACGACTGAATCCATCAGAGGAACAATAGAAATCTGATACGAATTTAACGTCAGCTCCCTCAACTGAAACCTGAGGAGAAAACAAACGTCATTTTAATGACACTTACAATTCAATCCCTGAGGAGAAGAAGAAAAAAGACTTCACAGAACTCTCCACCAGTTTTTAACATCATCAACAAAAATAGTGAGAGTCAGCTGTGGATATTGATGATCCACTGTACGCTGCTGTAGGGTATAGCATGTAGATTTTCTTTAGAGTGAAGGAAGAGGAGGAGGGAGGAGTTATTGTAGGTCATAGTCAGAGTTGTCATCTGAGAGATGGTCACCACAAACACTATTTTCCTTAGTCTTTGCTTTATCATCCATGATAAACAGACCGGTGTTGAACAAGATGTGGCCTCTTACCCAGAGATATTTTTGCCTTGAACTTGAAAAGTTGCAAAAGGTTTGTTGATCAGCGCCTTCAAAAACTCCACGGTGACATCTTTCACTGCAACAAGACAACACAGCTGATGCTCCACAGAAAACTGTTTCCATGCTGCTGGTACTTCTCAGCAGTGAAGATGTGGCATATAGGTCTTACAGGTATCCAACCCTTTGTCGGTGATTCGGAATAAGATGCCGGTGGGTTGGACGACAGAAACAGACAAACATACAATAACAAAGAGAGTAAACGCACAATAAGTCATCTTGATGCCCCAACCTGAAACACAAGAGGAGGTAGAACTACATTCAATAAAATCCAAGTCAAAATAGAAAAGCAATCATTTCAAAGAGCGGCACAAGAACATGTGTGGTCAAAATATGCTCAGTACTACTTTCTATTATCTATGAACTCTTTTTCTGGACTGGAAAACAAATTGAAAATCGAAGGTTGCACCAGTTTTGTCTTGTCCTGTTTTTAAATTTAATAAATAACCAAAAGCTTTTACTGAATAATCCAGAGTCTAGAACATCTCCAGTTGACAGTAGGAGTTACCTGCCCAGTGCCTCCAGCTGCTGACCTCCTCTTCCTCCACCTGTTCTTATACCAACAGGTGGATTTATGCAAACCATCAAATGTTCACGAGTGTCCAACGTTTAACTAAATATGGACATGAAGTGTGTAAAAGAACTGTTGTCGGTTGAACGACCACGGTTTATCTCCGATTGCTGATCACCCGCCGCGGACAAAGAAACATTCAGGGATTAAATCAGGTTTTTATTTCAGGATAAGTTTGTTGGAGCTTCAACCTCAGACAGACACGCCTCGGGTAGAAGGGTAAGAGTTTATACGAGGTTCATTCATTCAGGTATGAAAACCTGGCACAGAGCCAAAAAGGGGGTCAGAGGACTCCTGGACAGGTTGGTACCAGGGACCATTAGACCATTGGTCAGCAGCAGGTGTCTGACAGCAAGAGATAAAATACAGCCGTCACAACTGGCCTGATGTGGGAGTATGAAAACGAAGAAGAACAGTAGAACGTAACCTTCATGCAAACCACACTGAACCAATGAGGTCCAGTGAGCACCTCCAAGAGATGTCCAGTTTGAGGTCCGATCAACACGTAAAACACCAAGAAGACTGTCTCCAAGTATAGAGCACAGACCCATCTGAGCCCAGAGGACCCCAATAGAGTATGGGCTCTTCGAATAGGACTTTAACGATGGTGGACCATGTCTGGATGAGAACCAGTTCCCTCCCTAATGGACTGAAACTAACGGTTTTCATTAAAACCAGGCAGAAACACTCTGAAGGATTTCTTTCAAAAGATTTTAGTCCAAAACTGAAATTAAAAAAAGCAGATAAATGAATTTACTTACATCAGAAGTGTAAACACAGCAGGGTGCCAGCCAGGCATGAACGCAGCTAGCATTCCCTATCCAACACATTTTTCTCAACAAAACCCAACATGATGATACTATCAGTTTGTTGTCTCAAATACAAACAAAAACAGGTGACCCTGAATCCATCGTGGCCGCTAGTGGACAGACCGGTCATCACAAAATTTTTTACTGTCATTGACATACAGGAAACACACAGTAAGGACAAACGGCATCCACAAGTTACAGACAGACATGTGTTGCATTCAAGTACTGTTGTAAATATCACAATGATACAAATTGATTTTAAAAAAGGCTGAAAAGGCACGCAGAAAGTAACAACAGTCATTTGACTAATTTACAGTTAAGGTTTTTTTTCCCTCTAGTATCAGTTTGGAACCTGAAGGCAACAACATTTTATTATTGTCAACAGTTACAAAGAACCCTAAAGGCAACATAGAAACATGACATCACGTTAAAGCTGATGGCACTGTGTTCATCTTTAAAGGAGCATAACAAATGTTTACATGTAGCCCTTTAACTAGAAATCCTCCAACAACTTCCTGTTCGATTTGTCCAACAATCTTGAAATGTAATCTGACTCAGAGCCCTGGAGGATGGGGGGAAATATTGTTCACACACAAACAAACACACACTGATATAAAACACATTAAAAAGTAAATATTTCAAATAATAAATGTTCCGTAAGAATATTAAAAGCACTTACAAAGACAAGTCAGCTGGAAAAACATCTCCACGTTCAAAAACACACAAAATATTAACATCAAGAGATTTCATAGATATTAAATGGCAGTGTGTTGGTCTGTTTTGGTCCCATTTTGGACTTTTTGGTCTGGTTTGGTCCATTTAAGGATATCTTGGTCCGGTTTGGTTCAGTTCAGGATGAGTTTGTCTGGTTTTGTCTGTTAAGGCTATGTTGTACCAGTCTGGTTTGGTTCAGGACTTGTTGGGTTGGTCTAACCCAATTCAGAATTTGTTTCCGTGGATACCATCAGTCTCTCAGTGTGTCTCTGTCCAATAGGTGACCCAGTGTTTGGGTGACTTCCTGTTCCTGGATGAAGCGAATTTGTCTTGGATCAGGAAACCATCAGCATCTGTATGCTGCTGCTGCTGCTGCTCTTTACCCATAATCCTCCCCTGGTGGAGAGCCGCCGCCTGCCACTCCCTCCGGCGTGCGAAGAAACCACACTGCAAAGAAAGACATAATTCTTTTTAACAAAGCAACTGGAATGAAGACTGTAGAGAAAGGTGTGATACCCATCCTAGTCATGTCTTTACCAAAAGAATCCAAAGAACGAAAGGACAAGAAAAAGTACAGCTAGCAAAATACCAAAGTGCAATTTTGTAGACATGAGGTTCAATTAATTTTAGTAATTTCAGAGAGTTCTGGGTCTCTTTCAAGTTGGCCAGGAACTTCTGAAAGGAGGCCCCAGGAGGAACCGAACCTGACGTTTAACCACCTCTAAAACTCTACAGGGAGTTGAAAGACTGGACTGGGTGGGACCTCGACCCAACCCAGACCCAACTCCAGTTGGCGATACCTGAACTAGTCCCTCCAGGCATTTACTTCCATATGAGCTGTTCTCTCTAAATGGATCTATTACGACCTGTCATTGATGAACCAGGTCTAAGATTTCCACATTCACTAAATTTAACAACTTCAAAGTGTTAACAAGAAGCTGAAGCAACTGATCAATTGGCTGGCAGCAACTAGATTATTACACAAATACCAGGAAAATCACAAAGGATGGAAGGAGCACAACTGTAGCTGCTACAGTTGAAAAAACGTGTAACATAAGATCAATAAAATAATCATTGACAAGCTGATCAGCAGATGCAGGAAGTACAGCTGGAAAGAAGGAAGGAACGAGAGATTGGAGAGTCAGTTAGCAGTCAGTAACAAACCGGTAACTAGGAAGTGAACCCAGTAATCCGGTTTGTTCCACATTACAACAGGTATTCTCTCGCGTCCATCATTCATGTCAACCAATGGGATTCTGAACAGCCCAAACGGACCCATCAGGTTTCATCCTACCAATTTTCTAAAGTATAATCTTCTCTAGAAATGTCAATACCCAATGAGGAAAAGCCTCCTCTGATTTCATTGGCCAGTCATCTTTCCTAATTGATATATAATGGCCCTTGACTGAAGTGATGCTCTCACAAAATGCGCAATAATTTCTTGTTATTTAAATTGGCAGTAATCTGTTGTTTTTCTTCATGGACTGGGTCAACATGTATGATACTTAAAGTTGTGGGCGGTTATTTGTTTGAAATGGAAAAATGGCGGAGAGGAAACCTGATCGAAGGTGAGGGCAAAGAGTTTGGTCGGCGGTCAGATAGTAGATGAGATGCTGAGAGTCACTGATTCCATCAGACTGATCAGATCAATATCTGATGACGACGACACAAATGGTTCAGAAAAGAGTCTGGTCTGATGTCAGTTTGAGACCTGGAACACATTCTGATTGGCTGGTTTATTTAGAACCAAGTCACAGAGCCGGGATTCTGATCTCTTTAAAGTTTGGAACCTTCAGAGGAACCAGATACTAGACGGTTCCGTCTGTGTTAATATTGGCTCTTGAAGCCAATATTTTACATCATAGATTTGCAGACAAGTGTGAGCCTGGTTTAATAGACTCTCTGATGATCCTAAAGTTCTGCAGCAGTGAGGATTATCCCGTCTGGGGTAGGAATGCTTCAAATGGAGGTTTTGCGGTCGGGTTTCAGGTGGTAACAGTTAAAGTCAGCTGGTCCTTACGGCGGGGCGCTCTGGCAGTGGTCTGCCCAGTCTCAGAGCTCCTCGTCCAGCCTGTCCTTCTCTGAAGGCTGGGTCTTCACATGGGCTTTCTGGGTCTTTGCCTGGTACAGCTCTCTGGTGTTGGCTCTCCTGAAGAAACCACACTGAACAGCAAGGGGCAACACAACTGTTTACCAACCAGGACGCGACAACAACACTAATCAATGACTTCATGGAACCACATTTGGTTTGATCCTTGGAGTTGATCCTGAATATCAACCGGTTAGGAGGTGTTCGGTTCTCAGGTACCTTCCAGAGCATGAGGCATATCACAGCCAGCAGTAGGACTCCAGCCAAGACGGACGCCACGATGATCCATACCGGGGCACCGGAGTCCGCTTGCTGCCACAGCTCAGGGTAAATCAGGACGTTCATCTGCAGAAAACGTTTTTTTAAAAGCTGCGATTCAGAGAGAAACTTGATAGAGGGTGGATGTAATAAAAACTGAAGCCTCAAGAGGATGCTGGCCCTAGCTAACATTAGCACCTCTGTCGTTTGAGACTCCATGTTGATTGCTGGCTTGTCCGTTTGCAGCTTCAATGTCACCCGGCCTCGAACCAACACACTCCTTGCATCGCTATAATCCTAAAGAAGACGGAACTTCGAGTTAGCTTCTCTGCTAACAAACTCAAACAGAATCTTAGTAAATTAGCAGCATTAAAAGTGTGGCTAACATGTTAGCAAGCAGTTGTAAATCATATATCATCATTCTCATAGTATGTTTTAGTCACTTGATGAAACATTTTGAGCTTCGTTTTTGGTCGCCAATAACGTCAGTGTATGTAGCCGCTAAAGCTAAATGCTACGTATGTTCGCTAGCTAGTGTGTTTGATTTACCTCAATCATGGTGGAGTTCCAGAGTCTGGCTCGAACAGTAAGAGTTGCTGAGTTGTTCATGTTGACCAGCGGACACACGAACGTCACACAATTAGCCCCGCCCCCACAATTCTGTAAATACAAACCATAGTTAACAATTATTTTCTATGGACATCTGCACGACCCAACTGACAACAGCATGTTCACACCAAAGTGTAAGACTTCTTCCTCTGTCCCCAAAGGTGGAGGACAGGTAGAGTTTTTTCTCCGTGCACATCATTGTTCTCCGTTCCTTCCTCCTCCAAGCTCCTCCTCTTCCTCTTCTCCTCCTTTGACAGCTGAGCAAACAGGAAGTATTAGCGACTCACAGCAAAGCAGTTGCACAAGATCAAATTTGCAAGCCCCAACATGGATGTGTCTGCTGAGGTGGGTTGTGGTTGTGGGTTTTGTGAGGCAGCTGTTGCCATGGTTACCGTGAGGCTGAGAGGGTTGATGATGTTTCCTGATGGAACACAGTGAGGTTCTGATGTGCCATTCATTTGGATCTCCGTGAGGTACAGCAGCCATTTCCCACTGGCCGCCTCGCTCGGCCAATCAAACTCCACCTGCAGGTTACCTAGGCGACCCAGTGGCTTCCCATTCAAATGCACCTGTCAAAGAAAGTAGCATGTTCACACGTGGTGTAAATTCCGTGAAAAGAGTGATCTCTAGACCAACCTGAAAGGTGAACAACAACAGACTGCCAACGTCTTCAGTCGTCTTCATCGCCGACTCACCGATCACATGACCGCTGAAGAAGGTGGGGCCAGACTGGTGGATTCTATCATTGCATGAGAAGTAAAAGGAAGTGAGGTAATCTTGTTAAAGGTCAGAGTTCATAGCCTCCATGGGGTGTTACCTACAGAGACAGAGACGTCTGCAGAGAATACTCCACCAACATGGAGACCAAGATGGGATGGATTTCTGACTGATCACTGAGCCTGAAGACACAAAATGACAACTCAGTACCTGTGTGTGTGTGTGTGTGTGTGTGTGTGTGTGTGTGTGTGTGTGTGTGTGTGTGTGTGTGTGTGTGTGTGTGTGTGTGTGTGTGTGTGTGTGTGTGTGTGAGTGTGTGTGTGTGTGTCCGTGTGTGTGTGTGTCCGTGTGTGTGTGTGTGTGTGTGTGTGGCTCACGTGGACAGCTGCAGCAGCGTCTCAATCTCTCTGCTGTCTAAACTGATCTCAGACATCTGAAATATGATTGACACCTGAACCTGAAACACAAGCGAAAATGACTCGACGGATCAGAACACTGTACTCTACACACGACGGTACGAGCAGTAGTACTTCCTGTACCTCCTGGTTGCTTCTGAACGGGTTCCCCAGCTCACAAAGAAGAACCGCACCTTCAACAGAACACTCGACTATCACCGGGACGACACCCTGAAACACAAACGCATGATTGATGGGAGAAGAAACTGGGCTCAGGAAAGTTTCGGTTCTGGTACCCTAACCTTGGTCTAGGTGAGTCCAGGTCACATGGTCTCTGGGGATCAGTTCAAGTACCGACTCAAGCCATCAAATCACAAGTCAGGTTTGTGCTTCATGCTTGGGTACTGGTTGTTTCCGATTGTAGTCTGGGTCATATTGTACCACTACGTCCCTCCCTCTATGCAGATGACACTCTGCTCTACATCCCTTTCCGTTTTGCCTCCTACCTTTAGCTTAGCTTTTGCTCGAACTCCAGAGTAGATGAGCATCGGTGGGACGCTAATGTTCAGAACAGCATTGTGAGCATCCTCAGCTGGTTGGCCCGGCGACGGTGTGTTGCTAATGTTAACCTCCAGAAACAATCGACTGACGCTGCCTTTGTAGTAAAAAACCTGCCTGTCTTTCAACCTGGACGCGAAGACACATGCAAATAGAAAATACGCAAACAAACTTATGATGTGTAGAAATGATGCAGAGAAATAATTTTATTTTTGGAAGAAGGAACAGGAATCAAGAATTTTTTCTTGAGGCGGAATGGACCGACAAAACTCTTAGAGGACCAGGGGTTCACTAACCTTGGGAAAGGCGTCTGGTTCTCCTCAGTAAACTGGGCTGTCATCTGTAGGTTACTATGGCAACGATTATCAGAACCACAAGCCTTCTGGAAGTGGATCTTTGAGACAAAAAGTTGACATGTCAAAGGGGTCCGCGAGTTTGGGACAACTGTAAGTTCTTCCAAGTTCTGACCTGGGTTCTGATGGGTTGGGGGGTCTGGTTCAGGACGGGGTAGCGTCTCAGATCCTGAACTGCGTTCCTTCTTTTGGGAAGTTTTTCGTGGAGCGACACCTCCAGGGAGAACACCAGAGGTTCCACTTTATCTCGAATCGGACTCTGACGTACAAAGAACACACAGAGCAGGAAGTCAGCAACAGTTGGCATACAAGGGATTAAGGTTCTAATATTCCTGATGTCCACAGGTGTCTCTTGAGCCGCTGAGGACGGAGGCTCAAACTCCAGAGTGTCCTTGAACGCACCAGCGATAAAACAAAAGAGTGCAAGTCAAGCGAATCCATCCGCAAGGAAATCAGGCGTGATGATCCGCGGAATGACCGTCAGGAATGTAGAGTAAATTGGATTTAACGGCGTTTCGCCACCGGGCCTGATGGGACACGCGTGAAGCGTGACATCACAGGACGTCCACGCTAGCAAGCAGAAGAAATGTGGCAGAACGACAAACATTTGTCCTTCATGGCGTCTCACCCGCAGTCCGACTCGAAGGGTTTTGCACCGCTGTCTCGGCACGGACAGGAAGCCAGAGTACGCGTTCTGCCCGTTGCTATGGAAACGGAGGCGGGGGTTGAGGGCAACATCGGCAGTCACGGTGAAGTGGACGGCTGGAAAACGGAGAGTTAGTTTGATTTTATTGATCGGGCAGGTAAAACTTGATCATCCTGAGAAAGTCAAGGTTTTGTGACCGTTTTAGAGCCTGAAAGGTGTTTCTCACTTTTTAAATTTACCAAAAATCCTGGGAAATTTGTGCTGAATTTAATTCATCATTTAAAAAAGCACTCAATATTATTTTTTAATTTGTTTGCATGATTATTATTTTCTCGTTCAATAAGTGCGACTAATTCATATTTTCAGTTTTCCTCTCTTCACATTAAACATCAAATCACATCGACAGTGTTTGTGTGTGTGTGTGTGTGGGGGGGCTCTGGTGTCATAGCAACAGTGAGACCTTGTCTCTGATTGGTCACAGATGTAATAATATCAGTTGGTGTAATGTGATTTATAATTCAGAAAAACACAGAAGACAAGGACACGAGGACATACAAGGACACCCAGTGATGTGTGTGTGTGTGTGTGTGTGTGTGTGTGTGTGTGTGTGTGTGTGTGTGTGTGTGTGTGTGTGTGTGTGTGTGTGTGTGTGTGTGTGTGTGTGTGTGTGTGTGTGTGTGAGACTTCACTGATTAACTGTTGAGGTTAATTGACAGCTCTGTCCTGTCAATCAGTCAGGCTGTCCAATTAGCTGAGAGCACGCACACACACACACACACACACACACACACACACACACACACACACACACACACACACACACTAATGATAATTAACACTGGTGACCATAAACAGACTCGTTAGCATCAAGCCCTCTTAAAAACGCCATCTGTCGGGTTAGCCACATGCTAACAAGCTGCTCGCTAGTTTGGGCTCAGAGGATGACTCGAGTCGTCCTGAAGGTGCCTGATTAAAATAAAGGCTAGGAAAGACCACAATTATCTTTTAATGTAGATAATATTATATGTTTTATATCTCTATATATCATTATCCTACGGCATTAAGGAACACCTTCTGATTGGTTTATTCTGAACCACGCCCACACGGCTAGCAATGCAGGCCTCCAACTCGCTTAAAGTTGGACATCAGGTTGAGACGTTTCAGCCTGGAGACGCTTCTCCAGATAGAACCGGACCCTGAGGGACCTGGTTCTGAAGAACCTCCAGAGGAACCTCCAGAAGGTTGTAGATGGTCCCTGATCCACCAATCAGAATGATCGATTACTCACTGACATTGTCTCGGTCGCTCGTCTCTCCTGTGGTGAACGTGTAGGAGAAACATACCTCCACCTGAACACTGGACACACACACACACACACACACACACACACACGGTGAATCAGCCTGTTAGCATGTAGCGTGTTAGCAGGTGACGGGTTTAAATCTCACCAGAAGTCACAGCTGTTTGGGTCGACAATGTCCGGAGAAACTCCGAGAGTCTTATGGAGTTGGATGACTGGACGTGTTCTAAGAGGAAGAAAGTCAATCAATCAATAAATCAATCAATCAATTACTCATGAAGTAGCAGAAATATCAGGTACCTGAGCAGAGCGACGGTGTCGTCCAGCGAGCCCACCAGCAGGTCGGGGTATTTGTTCCCGTCGACATCCAGACCCCCGGACAGCGAGTATCCGAAGGTGCTGAACCTGGAGGAGACCCCGTGGCCCCAGATCACCTGTGCGGACAGGAAGAGGAGGAGTCACAGGTGTGATCGACACCGGTGTCTCACACACAGGCGCGCTCGCTGCGAGACCTGGCTCGGTTCCGTGGAGACGCCCTCGCTGCTCCCGCTCCAGATCATCACGCTCCCCGCTTCATGGAACGGAGCTCCGACGGCGAAATCTGAAACGGACACACGTCAGGGCGTCGACCCGGCGGGCGTTACCCTTCATCTTCGTCTTCATCAGGTCCTCACCCTGGAAGCCATCTTGGTTCAGGTCCCCAGCGGCAGCGACAGACATGCCGAAGCCCGAACCGGCGGGGCCCCTCAGCACCACGCTGGCCCCGGGTTCAAACGCACCTCCTGAGTTCATGAAGACGTAAACGGCCCCGCCCGCCTCCTGCTGACGCCGGAAGTAAAAAGGAGCGCCCACCAGCAGCTCGTTCCACCTGAAGGAGACAAGAAGTCTCAAATCTGGCTGTTTCCTGTCTGACAGGAAGTGACGTGAAAACCGTTACCCATCGCTGTTGAGGTCGGCGGTCGCCACGGCGTTACCGAAGTACGAGCCCGTCTGTTCGCCACGCAGGGTCTGCTGAATCGTCAGTTTATCCGCCCGTTTGACCGCCAGCAGCACCGAGCCACGGGCATCTTCTTTACTGTCCTTAGGGGCTCCTGCCAATCAATACACCAATCAATCAATCAATCAATCAATCCGTCAATCAGCTGATGAACCGATTGGATCTTATGTTCGTCCTTCACCTGTTGCTATGGTTTCATAATCCTGAGAGAGAAGACCGCGAGCCTGCGTGACCGAGTAACCTGCACAGACAACAGAAGGTGATGACATCACACACCTGAGAGGGAGGGGTGGGGCATTTAAAGGGCCAGCGCACCTATGTAGATGTTTCGGCGCTGCAGGTTGTTGAAGGAGCTCGTCTGGGTGTCGAACTCCACGTCAGGGTTCATCCAGGAGACGTGGACGTTACCTTCAGCAGACACACACACACACACACACACAGGGACATCACCCAGTCACGAGGCCGCCGCCCATCACACCGACAGGTGAGCAAATGAAGCGCACCTTGCCAGTCGAAGCTTCCCGGCGAGCCGACGATGACCTCGGTCTGAGTGATGGAGGCGGAGATCCCCATGTTACACATGACCTCACCGCTGACGTCGCCTAGGTGACTGAACACAGAAACACGTCACCACCGCGGGTCACATGACGCGTCGGACACACGTCACCTGACCCACCTGCAGGGCTGGTCCAGGTTCTGCCAGTGGAGGTCGCCGTCGTCAAACTGGAGGTCGTTTCCACGGAGATAACAGCGGCCAATCATCTGTCTGAGTCTGAAAGCTCCGTAGAGTTTAATGAAGCGGTGACCACACGCCTGGAGGGGGGGAGTTAGTTAGTTAGTCAGTCGGTTAGTTATTTAGTCGATCAGTCAGTTGGTTAGTAAGTCAGTTAGTTAGTCAGTTACTTAGTGAGTTAGTCAGTTAGTTACTTAGCTCAGTCAAATTTATCTATTAGTTCATTTATTTAGTCATCATTAAGTTAGTGAGGCTGGTCGATAATTCAGTAACATCATGTGGTCAGTTTAAATGTTAGTTATTTTAGTTAGGGTTAGTTACCGCGTCAGTCAGCGAGTCAGTTTGATCAGTTTAAAGGAGCACGATGGAACAGAATAAAAGGAAGTTTCTTTTTTTATAAGAGACACTGAATACCCACACGGATCCTTATATTTATGATTTTTGTTGTTGTTGTTGTTATTGTCGGTGTTGTTGTTGTTGTTATTGTTGTCGTTGTCTCTGGTCCAGTGATGATTGTTTGTCATTTTAAGAACTGGATGTTTACTCGCCTTCACATTAAAAGCATTCCACTGATAAAACACAAGCCGACCTTTATTGTGGAAAGGTGTCGACATGTCAGCGACAGCAGGATCAGCCAATCAGAGAGCAGACTCACCAGGACCCTCCCACCAGGCCGGCCCTGACTGGCCACTGAGACGCCCAACCACATGTCTTCAATCAGGTCCTCATCCAGGTCCAGGTCTGAAAGAAGGCGGGACAGGTAGAAAGGTGAGTGACACGCCGCAGGCCGGGTGGGCCGTCCTCCCATAAGTTGCCACGGCAACACCTGATGACCACTCAGGACATCTTTATCAGGTCTTGTCTGATAAGACAGAAACAGACCGCAGCTGTCACTGCTTACTGAAGGATGCACTACCCATAATGCATCAGGGCAGCGATAACATCGCTGATAGGCCGAAGGCAGTGGGACCTGAGTTGTGACTGCCAGGCATCACCAGACGACAATCAGGTTAAAGAGACGACATGATGTCATCAGGAAGAAGTGGTTCTGGTTCTGGTGTGGAGTTGTGAAGAGGATTTAAAAAAATACACGAGAAAATAGAAAACTTTATTTAACCTAATAGCTGCTGGATAGCATGATGCTAACGTGAAGATGTTTGGTTCTAGTCCAGATGAGATTCAGCTGGAACCAGTGTGTGTGTCGGGTGTGTGTCGGGTGTGTGTCGGGTGTGTGTCGGGTGTGTGTCGGGTGTGTGTCGGGTGTCTTCACCTCGGCCTACGAGCTCCATTCTCCTGCAATCTGACTGGTCAGCGGTGATCGGACAGGCGTATACTCCTCCTGTTCGATTGGCTGGGACATTAGGCTCCGCCTTCTCCCTGGGCGCTCCAATTAGCAGTCTGTCAGGACGAGATGGGCGGAGCCAATTAATAATGGTGTGAACTTAAAGGAACCACAGACACACACACACACACACACACACACACACACACACGCATACAGGCATGCACTGTGTGAAATGTTTCCAAACAGCTGTGAATTGATTTAACACCTTGGTGTGTGTGTGTGTGTGTGTGTGTGTGTGTGTGTGTGTGTGTGTGTGTGTGTGTGTGTGTGTGTGTGTGTGTGTGTGTGTGTGTGTGTGTGTGTGTGTGTGTGTGTGTGTGCACGCAGGTCTGACTACAGGACAGGAAATGAAACTCATTTAGAGAGCATTACACACACACACACACCAGTGTCTCAGCTGAACACACAATAGTTGATCCAGGTCTCTGATCTGATCTCAGGTGTGTCACCATGGCGACGGCTCGTAGGCGTCATTTCAGAGCTCTGACTTCCTGTTTGAGGTGATCTGTAGCCCTCAAGGACTTCAAAGACACCTGTTACTTTCTCAAGGCCACAGAACCTCGAACCTTTTAACATTCAAGGACCGCTGGAACCTTTCTGGTGATTATTGATCAAG
Source organism: Antennarius striatus (assembly GCF_040054535.1). Taxonomy (NCBI): domain Eukaryota; kingdom Metazoa; phylum Chordata; class Actinopteri; order Lophiiformes; family Antennariidae; genus Antennarius; species Antennarius striatus. The sequence continues at coordinate 975,972 of NC_090791.1, forward strand.
TATGGATGATCAATCACAGAGGAAGAACCAATCAGATGACACGATGACCCCACGGCTCCCTGGGGAACCACATTACGTGTGTGGTCCATTAACAACCAATCCAATTACAGAACATAAAGAGACGGTTGCCATGGTGACACAGAGATAGACAGCTGGGTGACCTCTGGGTGACCCCTGTACCAGATGTTTCAACACTGTGGGACAGGGGAGGAGGAGGGAATGGTCATGTGACTTTGGGGTCATGTGACCTCAGGAGACAACACCAGCACGCACGCACACACACACATAAACACACACACACACACACACACACACACACACACACACACACACACACACACACACACACATACACACACACACACACACACCTTCCTTGAACATCCTCCATTGAGCTCCAAAATGTCTGCAAGGACTGAAAAAAGTTATTCCAGGAACCCTGGAATTTGGAGTAGCCTTTCCAGGACCGCCTTCAGAACCACTTCACACTTCTCAAGGACAACTCAAGGACCCTGGAATCTCCTCAATGACTCCCTGAACCTCCTTGAGCCCAAACATCCAGCGGTGCCTGATGTTTTCTCAGCCTTGAGGAGATTCTCTAAGCGTTATTAATGCTGCAGGGCATTCGCCTCTGTGTGTGTGTGTGTGTGTGTGTGTGTGTGTGTGTGTGTGTGTGTGTGTGTGTGTGTGTGTGTGTGTGTGTGTGAATTCCTCCTGTGTAACAGGTTTAAAGTATTTTTCGTTTAAACTTGTGAGGTGAACCAATGATGATGATGATGATGATGATGATGATGATGTTCGGGTCACAGATTCTGGTCATGAAGGTCCAACAGTCCTGATAAAACATCCCAAAGAAGGAGTTCCATCAAAGAGCTCCAGAACCCCTTGAAGGAACCAGAATCTCCTTCAAGGACACCTTGATTCTTCCAGACCTCAGACCTGGAACTCAAGGACGCCTGGAACGTCCTGAAGGACCTCAGAGCTGTTTCTTTGTTGTCGCTACATTTGTGGAATAAATGAGGGGCCGTCTGAAGGACGGAACACACACACACACACACACACACACACACACACACACACACAGAGGACAGGAAACAGACAAAGACACACAGAGGACTTTCCTGTCATTAGGTCATGTGACCTTCAGCTCTGATGAGCATCCAGCGTCTCAAAATGACCAGAGCATCTCAGACGAACGCTAACAGGCTAACATGCTAACAGGCTAAAGCTGGTTTGAAGGATGAACAGACAGGAAGTGAGGTCAGAGCTTCAGTACGGTGGACACACGCTACCGACACACAGACTGCCTCAACCACTGCTGGTAACAAGAGACGGGAGACAGGTGAGAGACAGACAGGTGACAGGGAGACAGGTGAGAGACAGACAGGTGACAGGCAAACAGGTGAGAGACAGACAGGTGAGAGACAGACAGGTGACAGGCAGACAGGTGAGAGACAGACAGGTGACCGGCAGACAGACGGGTCTGTACTCACTGGTAGCTGTCTGTCTGCAGGTCCTGGTGCAGGGCGACCGACAGCCCAAACAGACTCTTGTCTCCGCCCGTCTTCAGCAGTGGGAACGACGTGTCGAGGTTCAGCGCCGCGCACACGCCAACGCTCAAAAGCACCAACACGCCTGTCGCCATGGAGACGCACACCTGACAGGACGACAACAAGCAGCTCATGAAGGGGGGGTGGGGGGAGGTGGAACGTCCCATACATCAGCCGTTGGAGGTCACGTGACCTGCTGATTACTTTGATCATCAAACCACCTGAAGATGTCGACAGTGCCCCCCAAGGGAAACACATGACCCACGTGAACCCACGTGAACCCACGTCACGTTGGAACCTCAATGATGATCGCAAACTATTAAAACCTCACTGCACAGAGCGCTCCGTGTTACAACAGAATAACTGTCAGTGAACGCATCACAAGAAAACCATGATGATAAAGAGGAAATAAAACGTCCAGAATTCACCAGAAAATGTTTCTTCTTAGTTCGATTGAAATAAACTATTAATACAAGTAATAATTCCATTAATACTACCAATAATACTATTATAATAATAACAGAGCTGAGACATTCTACCTGGTTCTCCTGATGTCTGATGAGCCTCCACAGGAAGTGGCCTCGCTTCTCGTCTGTCTGCTCGCCGTCGGTTCTGCACGCGCTCAGTTCTGCCTCTCTACCGCCGTCCTCTCCCTCATTCTCATTCTTCAGCTGTGCTCGCTCGCCCTGAGATGAAATCATGTCTCTCTCTCTGCGTTAACCCGCCCACACGTCTCACACACACACACACACACACACACAAGTCAAATGGATTCAGGACGTTTGAGTGTGCGAGGGCACCTTGATTGTCTCTCTCTCTCTGCACACAATATATGTTTGTGCGTGTGTGTGTGTGTGTGTGTGTGTGTGTGTGTGTTTGACTAACATTATGAGGTCTGAACTTTGACTGCTCTCTCACACACCCCTAGTATCAGTTTCCTGTATTTGTGGTGTTTTTGTCTCACACATACAGGAACACAATCACACACACACACACACACACACACACCACACACACACACGCTCCATCTGTTAGCAGAAATTCAAACATTTGTTTGTTCCAAAAATCACAGGAATTAAAGAAAATGAAATGAGGATGGATCGACCCCGCCCCTCACTGAGGCCCCGCCCCTGAGCGTACAACATGACCATAGTCTGGACTTCCCTGGGCTAAACAGAAGAAACCCCAGTTTAAAAGACCCTCTAGGGGGCGTGGCCTGTGGGCGTGTCCCACTGAGAACAATGACAAATCTTTTTAAATTGAGTCACTTCCCAGTTGCTCCATTTCCATCATGTTGACATGAAAAGTCTGTCAGTCAATCTGTGCTGCTGCTAGCGATGCTAATCTGGAAGCTAACAGATGTACACTTCCTGTTCAGGGAGGAACAACAGGAACTCCAGCCAATCAGCTCCATTTGAACCTGGAGCTGATGGAGGAAAACAATCAGAAGGTGGAATGGTCACATGTTTAATTTCATCCAATCAGAACACAGATCTACTCCTCCTGGTTCTGCTCCTGCTGCTATTGGACCAAAAACCTAAATATTTGAGTAAAAAACAAAACTAAGACAAAAAGAAACGACTGCGGCATTTCTTCCTCTCCAGTCGCCTAAAATCAGTTTATCTGATTCTGCCAGGTCCATCTACAATAGCCAATCAGCATCCACCATCTGCCAACCTGAAACAGTCAAAGGGAAGGTGATTAAAGGCTTCCTGTCTTTCATTACAAGCTGCACTTGAATGCATCACGAACCAGCAGGACTTAATTTAACCATTTGTTGTCCGTTTGCTGATTGGACGGGAAGCCAAGGCTAAAAAAGTTCCTGCTGCTGGAAAATGAAAACAAACTGGGGATGAATCTGATTGGTTGGGATGAACAGCCAATCACACAGCTCGTTTTTAGAACATAACATCCTTAAATCTGCAGACTCGTATTATCTGATCCTTTATCTGCTCAATTTATCCTTATTTAAGATGTAAACCTTTGATGTTTCACCGGAGAACGCGACGACACTGTTCACACGTCAAAATAAACATTAAGTTTATTACATTTCTTTAATTTACATGCAGAAACACCATTTAGATAATCACATGACCCCTGAAGGCATCACCACCAGGACTGATTCTGATTGGATGATTCTAACGACACAATCATTAAAGTTTTACGCTCAGCGCAATTATTAGAGAACAAAACCCTTTTCCTCCAGTTAGCAGAAATTTCCATAAAAATTTAAAGTGCAAAAAAATTTCAGATTTATTCATAGTGGAATAACAATTACAAAATAAATTCAATTTTATCTCCTCATATTTATATTTATTCAATGTATTTGTTACAGAAAGGCACCATAAGTTTTAGCTTTAGCCTAGCCTGCGGCTAACTCGCTAACTACGTCCCGTTAGCACGCTAACTATTCACGTGCGACACATTCAAGTGCAGTAGTAATTCTGAGTTCCATGAGTTTGCAATCGTCAGCCAAACGAGAGCTGCACATGCCAGGTAGAGTTACAGGTTAGCTGATGTTCTGGACACTGCTGTGTACAGGTGTGAGGGCGGGGCTTCTCCAAACCCTCGTTCCAGTCTGATCCGGTTCCATCCGGACTCAAACGTTGGGTCGGATGTCGGCGTAGTTTTTCACGACTCCGGAGAACCTGATGATGTGCATTTTGGGATCTCTGGGGTGAAAGTCCTGCCACAGGTACTCAGGCGAGAGCACCTTGGTGGGTTTGTGGATCCACATGTACCTGGAAACACAACCAGCAGAAGATAAACCCCTACCCCCATCTAGGTGAGGCCCCCCCCTCCAGATCAGGTGGACACCACCTACTTGTTCAGGTGACTCTCCTCCTGCCACGCCGCCTCGATGCCTTCCCGGGCGTCGGCCTCGAAGTTGTGGCGACAGGTTTGGGTCAGCAGGAGCACTTCCTGGACGCTGCCTCCGAACGCCCCCCCGCAGTAGTAGAAGTCCCCGTCTTCGGGGGCCATGTAGGCTCTGGACTGGGGCCGCCGCTCATACGGTAGCCGGCTGCGGCCATCCTCGTAGTACCCTGAACGCACAGGTAGGAGGGGTTACCTGGACAGGTCAAGCACACTTCAGACCCAGCAAATCGATTTCAGAGACTCTGATTGGCTGAGGACGGTGCAGCAGTGTGTTGACTGACCGGGATGCAACACGGCGACCAGTCCGCTCAGTGACTCCGCCCCCCAGCGCCCGTGGAACTTGGAGTCAACGTCCAGGCAGAAGATGTAGTCGGCATGGGCGAGGAGCGTCTCCTCGATCAGCGCCTGGATCAGCTCCATCCGGCGAGCCGAGATCTCCTGCCAGCGGTTGGAGCTGGGCACTGAACGCACCGTCAGCTGGACCAGGAAGAGGGAGGCGGGGTTTAAAAGTCTACCAGCTCCTGACATTCTCTGGTCGCGACCCATCACCCGTTTACCTGTCTGCCATCGGCGATCCGGACGTCCGGGATGGCGTCAGGCTGATCGGTGAACACGTAGACGTGCACGTCAAAACCGACGAAGAAGAACTGTTCCGCCGTCTCCAGGAAGTTCTTCAGAAACTGGACGTACCTGTCCAGGTTATCAAAGAGTGAAAGCCGGAATGTTGCGTTCAGGTGAGCGAGGAAAATGCAGCTTCGTGATGTCGTACTTACTTCCCGACGGCAAACACGGTAGCCGCGATGCTAACGTTCTGTCGCTGGTAGATGCTGTCGATCAGAACTGGGTAGAAGGTTCCCTCCCAGACGACGGGCGCCAACCAGGGCGTCACCGACACCACGTCAGTACGACTGCAGGGAGGGACACAGAGTGGAGTCATCGACAAACAACAACAACAACAACGACAACAAGAGGAGACGCTCACCCGTGAACGACGCTCGGCTGTTTGTACCGGAGACTGGAAGACAACAGGTTTGTCATCAGAACAGGAACGCAACACTGGAGTACCAGTAGCATTGTTAGCATTGTTAGCACTGTTAGTAATGTTTGACAGAGGTTTTATGTTGAGGGCAAGTTTGACGATGTGATTTTGCTTAAATGGAGACGCTTCATGGTGGTAAATCATCCCTCCCAGAATCTCATGGAGGCTGATCAATAATCTATCACTGGGTTCCAATCGATGGTAGGTAGCTTATCAATAATCCTGTTTGTTTAGCTTCATATTTGTTCAAAGTTTACCTGATGTTCAAATTAAAACAATAAGTTAACCAACTGACACTGGATGAAAGGTGATCGAGAGGCTCCGCCCCCCTCGGCCTCACCCGTCTGTCACTACGAGAGAGGATGATGAAGATACTCACTGGTCAGGAGCGATCAGCTGGACGTCACAACTCCTAGACTGTGTGTCAGAAGGTCTGCAGGACACACACACACACACACACACCATTGCTGCCAGCAGGTGTCACTGATCACACCTGAACGTCTCCTGACGTCTCTGGTTTTTGTAGTTTTGAATAATTTTTCACAAGTTGAGGCTAAACATTTTGGTTTTAAATGAAATTAAAATTTTTTAAAGGTTTTAAATGAGAAAAAAACCCATTTGCTCTTCTTTTAGTTTCAGGAATAATTTTCATTTCTTTGTCTTTGACTCCCTCTGCTGGAGGGAATCTGAACGAGCACAGAAGGAAAAAAAAAAAATTCCAACTGGAAAAACTAGAAGAACCTTCAACTTGTTCTGCCCTCTGAATGACCTTCAAACATTCCCTTTCAATGTCAACGCCACACCTGAGGTCAACAACGACAACAATACAGACAACAGGTCACACAAAGGACGTCACACCGTCAGAAAGACACCACTGTTCTCCTGTCTGCTAACAAGAACACTGAGAGCATTCAGAGCAACATGATGGATCATCGGAGACCAGGAACCAGTCCAGGTTCACGGAGTGAAACGATCCGGTTTCACGGAGTGAAACAGTCCAGGTTCGCACAGTGAAACAGTCCAGGTTCACACAGTGAAATGCTGAGCAAATTTTTGCTACATCAAATCTAGTCGTCGTTCAGATGTTAGTTGTTGTTAGCAGGATCCAGTTCAGTGGAATCCCGTCTACTGATATTACTTGTGCAGACGATCTAGTGATGTTCTCACTGCTGACAGAACTCTTTACACATTTCAAAACACAATTTATGCATAAAAACTTCTTGCAGAAGATAAAAATGAGTTGATAAAATCATTGTGAGGAGGGCAGCCGGTAAAGTATCCCTCTGTTTTCCCACTTCCAGCTCGTCAAATCAGTGCTGGTGCTAATGCTAATGTGGAAGCTAAGATGTACACTTTGTGTGTGCGTGTGTGTGTGTTACTAACCTGCTGTCAGCTGATATCTTAGTCTCCTCCCCCAAAGACTCGGTTCTGAAACAACAGACGACCGGGTTCAGTTCCGTCTCGTTTGTCCGGGCAACCGTAGGATTCAAATGATTCCAGTCTCCTCTGGAGGGGGGGACCGGCTGTGCAGGACGTCGGATGCCTGTGGTGTCCGACATGTTGGACGGCGATCGACCGGTCGGTCGTAGAGGTCGTGCCCTACGCCATCCTACCACCACCGATCAAACAGCACACGACCCCACCCCGACAGGGGGCTAGTGTGTGTGTGTGTGTGTGTGTGTGTTACCTGTTGGACAGGGTGTAGTAGTGCAGCACTCTGTGGGTTCAAACAAACACAATCAAATGTCTTTATCAAGATTTCACATTTTTTTACTGATGAAAAGAAAAGCCAGTTTTATTAGTTTTTAGTAGCTTTAACTAGTTACAGTAACTAGTTACAGCTACTAAACTAGTTAACCCTCTCTTTCAGCTTGCTGCCAACCGCTCTCTAATTTTCTGCTTCAAGTCACATGATCAATCGAATGATCGATACGTTATTAATGGTGAAGGGAATTATGGGAGTCAGCCCTTCCCTGTCACCTCCACCTGGCTTATCTGGTAAACATTAGTTGCCATAGTAACATAGTGACAGAGCTGTGATGAATTTGCGGGCTTAAGATGAGCAAACAGAAGGCGAGTCAGATTAACCTGGAATAACCTGGAGTAGACTGAAATAATCTGACACCCTTATCAATTTTCTATTGATTGGTGACTGATTATATTATATAGCAGACGTCTTTCTTCTGTCTCCTGTTGTCTCTATCTCTCTAACTCATACCCAGACTGACTCTCACTTATTCTCTGCAAAATGACGAAACCAAAAGTAAAATCAGAGGATACTAAAGACCAGATGGTCTCTATGAAAGAATTAAAGGGTGAGTTAAAGAGCAACTTTGATAAGTTAGGGAGTGACTTTGATAAAAAGTTAGAAGAAAAGCTCAAACCAGTGCTAGACGCCTTGGAAGAAATGAAGGACAAAATGAAGAAAATGCAGAAAGACATGGATGGAAAAGACCGAAAAATTGTTGTCTTGGAACAGGAACAACAAAGAATGGATGATTTGGAACAAAGCATTCGTATAAATGATGTGATTATCACTGGAATCAAAATCAAGCCGAGGAATTACAGAAATGCTATGGCTAGCGCCGACATTGAATCTCTGGAGCAACAAGTGAGTTCTCAACTGAGGGATCTGGAGATAACTATAGATCCGGACCAGATGGAGACATGTTACCCATCACCATCTGGAGGTAGGAGACCACCTGCAGTGTGATAAAATTCAACAATCGTAAACACAAGATACCTCTTCTGAAACAAGGCTTCAAACTGAAAGGAAAAAATGTCTACATTAATGAGAATCTCACTAAAAATAATGCCGATATTGCCAAAAAAGCTCGACAACTGAAGAAGAATGGACTGATCGACAACACCTGGACCAACACCTGGACCACCACCTGGACCAACACCTGGACCAACACCTGGACGAACAACTGCAGGATCTTCATCAGAACAAAGGGGCTTTCTCCAGACCAGATGAAAACAATGGTGATCAGGAGAGCAGAGGAGTTGGCGAAATACGAGCAATAAAGACGGACAAGAGTTGTTACTACACCAGAGATCAGTACAACAGAGTCACTTCAATAGTGGAGCTCTACGATTTTGGACACGTCAAGTATTTCATAGAACAGTCAAAAAATCTACACCATTGATGTCAGAAACATGGATTAATGAACAAAACAACAACATGTATTCATGATAACATGGGATAACATTAACTTGAGACCTTAAAGAGCATGTTGATATCTTCTGACAATATAATACCATGTGGAACTGTTAGCGTGTAACAAACTGGTTAATTCTTGTATAAACACTGTCTGCTGAGGGAGGTTAATATGATCATTATATTCTTGTGGAGAACACTGGTAAGGTCAACGTCTAGTTTTGACTATCCATGATGTTAACAAACCTTGTGTTCCTAGGAAGAATGTAAACATGGTTATACTCTAGGGTAAAGGCTAATGTCTGGAAGTGGATAAGGGTATGAACGTCTGTCGGAAGTCAATGTATGAGCTGGTTGAAGACTTTTAATGTCTGAGTTTGTTGATTACATATTCTAATGACAGATGTTTTTGTTGATAATTTAGGGGACGGGAATTTTACCAGCCAATGGCTTCTACCCATTAACCCTTTTTTTTTCTTTTCGGATGTTGCTGATGATGTTTCAACACTGATGAAAGTGAAATATGTTGTAATAACATGTCTGGAAAGAAGAAAAATGAACTGAATAAATAAATAAATAAATAAATAAATAAATATTAATTGACAGTCAAATGTGACTATTGCCGTCTGCGTCCTGTTTGGTCGATAGTGGTGTGTTTTATAATCTAATCTGCAGCTGACACCCGTCTCACACTTTAATCTGACTGTATTTACTGAACCGGTTCAAAACCACCTCAAAGCACGACGCCAAAGTTCATCCGCCCCCTGTGACTGGGTTAGGTTAATTTAAGTTCTGGTTTAAGTTTAAGTTAGTACAAGTACTAGCGTGAACTCACCCGAGCAGCAGTCCCGCCAGCAGGATCACGGCGACGGCCTTCCTGGTTACCCTCTCCATCCCTAACCAACCCCTCAGCTCTGGTCCAGTCAGCTGATCATCAACCAGGAAGTGAAGGTGGGCTACAGGTGGGGGTGGGGGTCGACATCCCATCAGTGTGATCAGATCAATACACTTCCAATCAATCAATCACACAACTCAACCCAGTCTGGTTATGGAGGAACCCGATCAGTGTCAGATCAATAATATTAATATGAGACTATCGATTCATCAGAGATCAGTCGGTAATCGATGCGTCTCGTGCGGCTCCGGTCCAATCAGAGGACGTTACACGTTACCGGACAAACGTCACACCCCATCAGGGATCGATCGTGGACCCTGGCTCGAGGATCTCTCCTTGACACACACACACACACACACACACACACACACACACACACACACACACACACACACACACACACACACACACACACACACACACACGAAGTCTTGACGGTGGGCACGAGACGCACAAACACATCAAACACACCGAGCATCAGACCCACCTGGCCGCGTGCCGCTCCTCGCGCGAGCTCGCTGTGACTGGACCACCACGGGCTCGCGCTGCATTAACGGTAGACAATCAAAGGCAGGTGCGCGAGTGCGCAAACATTTATGCTCTGCCCCTCACCCCTCACCTTCCAGGTGACCACCACCGATGACGTCAGTGAAAACGTCTCCTTAATGACTTCTGATGGGCGCGCGCTGTCGCGCCACAGCCACAAGGTTCCGGATTGGAGTCCTGCATGTGCCCCCCCCAACCCCACCCCCACCCCTACCCCTACCCCTACCCCTGTGACGTTTACGCGCGTGTCGTGTGAAGATGGAGTTATTATCTCTGATAATCAATAGTCAATCATTAATCAGGTTCTAGGATCTACTCCTCTCCTGACATTTGAAACTAATCCACTCCCATATCTGATCGATTAGTTCAAGAAACGTAAATGATGTCAAACAAGGTGAAATTATTTAACAAATATGAAACTATGAAAACAAATCCTGACGTCCTCTGATTGATGATGACGTCATCGGGAAAACTGTCTGGAATCTGTTGGAATCACGATCAGGATCGTTCTCCGGTTCATGATAAGATATCTTCAGCATGTTTAACCCCCCCCTCCCGACCCCTGACCCCCCCCCCCCCCCCCCCAACGCCTGACCCACCCAACGCCAGCTGAACCAAACCACGGAGTGACGTCACAAGGCGACCAACTGTTTCAATCCTGGTGACCGTTAGCAACGCCTGGCGGCGGTTTGAGGAACAGCAGGAACCATCCATCATCATCCATCCATCCGTCCATCCATTCATCCATCCAACCATCCATCCACGGATGAGTCAGGTTGACCTATCTGGCGGAAAAGACGGGTGGATGGATGGATAGAAAGAGGGATGATGGATGATGGATGATGGATGATGGATGATGGATGATGGATGATGGATGGATGATGGATATTAGATCAGTTCTTTGATTATGACTTGAACAAATAGGGTTAGGGTTAGGGTTAGTTAGGGTTAGGGTTAGTTAGGGTTAGGGTTAGTTAGGGTTAGGGTTAGTTAGGGTTAGGGTTAGTTAGGGTTAGTTAGGGTTAGGGTTAGTTAGGGTTAGGGTTAGTTAGAGTTAGGGTTAGGGTTAGGGTTAGTTAGGGTTAGTTAGAGTTAGGGTTAGGGTTAGTTAGGGTTGGGGTTAGTTAGAGTTAGGGTTAGCTGTAAAATTCTCTTGATCTGATTTGTTAGTTTTTTAACTGAGTAATTTTTAAAATGCAGAACACACACACACACACACACACATCTGAACTACAGGAGGATGAAGTTCATCTATCACTCTATTTGTCAATAGAAACATCAAAATAAATAAAACTTTATTTCAGAGCCCAGAAACAAAACAAGAGCACACAAACAAACAAACAAACAAACAAACAAACAAACAAACAAACAAACCAACAAACTCAAACATCTCCAGAAGCGTTTCAGTTCTGACCCGGTTCGGTGTGACCGTGTGTGACGTCATGACTCTGACGACTTGCTGATGCAGCAGTTTCTGGTCTGCGGAGCTGAAGTGGAAACTGATGGCGTCTCCTTCTGTTTCTCTTCAGGCGGGAACCGAACGTCCCGCACCCCCCCCCCCCCCGGCGGGTCACGTGTTTCCGTCCGCGGTTCGGATCCTCGACTCGGATTTCTTTCTATTCTGTCTAAATGCAAACTGAGCCCAGCTTCCGTCTCCGCTCATCGTTCTCCGTAAATGTAAACCGAACCTCAGGGGGTTAAACCGCATCCTGAGTCAGGACGCGTGACGTCACCGGCGCTTCGCCTTTGAATCAAACAGAAAACAATAAAGATGCGTGAAACGGAACCTACAGCCTCTGTTTGAGATGAAGTGGAAACGTCACCGAGCTGAAGTCACAGCTTCAGTCCGGTGTTTCCGACCGCATGAAGGCAGAACCACAACCTGTGGCCCCCCCTGGGTCATCTGTGGCCCCCGCTGGGGCATCTGTGGCCCCTGAACCGCAGGCTGAGACCAATCGCCAGCTTCCTCACAAATAAATGAGTTACTTCAGGATGTTAAAGTATAATAATGATGATGTTAAATTATAATAAATAATCATAATAATAATATTAATAATAATGTTATACTTTTGCTTTTTTCAAACATGAAAAACTGTTAAGAGCCCGAAAAAATCTCAATTCAAAATCAGCGTCCAAATACTTTTGTCTAGTTCATGTAGCAATTACTAGCTAATAGCAATCAGCAGGTAGTAGCAATTAGCAGCTGTTATGAGGTAGTAGCAATTAGCATCTAATTCAAAGAAGAACACAGCCAGGAGTTACTTTTCTCCGTCCACACAAGTCGACATTTAAGATGTTGTTTGTTCAGTGTAAACAAACAAAAAAACAGACTTCCATTGTGACCTTGAATCCTATTGGTTGGTCATTCTCAAACTTCTGGTGGCCATATTGGATTTAAAGTGTGTGTCCACATACTTTTGGCCATTGTCTTCCAACGGCAGGATGGTTCAGGGTTCAGGATGGTGCTCAGGTGTCCACATACTTTTGGACACATGGTGTCTGTTCTGAAACGGTGCTGCTCGCCTCGTGTTTGTGTCACCAGTCATACTGAGATGCTCACAGGGAACCCACACTCTGTGGGGGTGGAGGCTGCGACGAGTGAGGGGGGGGTGAGGTAGGGGCCAAAAAGGGAAATTTCCAAATTTCATAGAATTTCTTTTTTTTTTTTTAATTTGTTTCGAAGGCATCAGAGTTTCATTTTCTTTCCATTCAGGATGAAGCATTATTTAAAGGACAAGACAACAGAGATGCTCATCAGAACCAGCCAGGAGCAAAACCTCCAGGACCACCAGGACCACCAAAACCTAAAAAGACCTCCAGAACCTCCAGAATCTCCAGAACCTCCAACAGAAGGTAAGGCGGTTTCATCTTTTCACGTTCTGATGGGATTTTCAATCATAAAGTTGACTAGAGTCTAGAATTTCACGTCGTCGTTCAGATTTAGGTACAGCAAATTTTTAGGTTACGTTTAGAAATGAACAAATTTTAGTTGCAAAACTGTCCAAAAATTTCATTTTTTTAATTAACGAAAAACAGATGGAAGAGTTGATTTAAATCTTAAATCTTAATTTAGGCAATCTGCAGAAATGTTGACTTTTGTTTTTTTGCTTTATTGTTTATACAATTTCCTCCGGGATTAATAAAGTATCTATCTATCTATGAATACACGACTCATCAAATCTGTTGATTTCTGATAGAAAACAATTTTTTAGGGATCGCAAAATTGTGCCTTAAATTATACCTCGAACTTTATCAACACTTTCAAACATGTAGGATTGAATTCCAGTGTCTTCATACTTTTGGCCACGTGGTTTAATTCAAAGCAGGTTTCAGGATACTTCTGGCGATGTGGTATTTTAGGAGCAAGCGTCCGTTTACTTCTGGCCACGGCGTTGAGGACTTTTCTGTGATTATATTTCACTTTTTATTCTCCTTCTGCAGTACTTTTACTGTGATCGAGTAAATTCACATACTTTAAATACACTGAATACTTTTTATAGTCAGAAATAATCAGATCGGTTGAATTCGGACCCAGATGGCGACGGCCCGCCCTCGCCGATAATTTCCACGCCGTTGCATTTCCTCGCTCGCCACGGTCGGAAACATCCGGCACATGTGGAAACATCCATCGACCAATAAGACGAGAGACGCGAGCCATCAGCTCCGCCTCCGCAACGTGAAACTCTGACCGCTGCCGATCTGGAAAACCGAACGCTGCGTCACGCTTTGAGTCGACCGATAGAATCGCAGGGCGGGGTCACAGCGGTGTGGAGTTCTGACTCAAGTGATGCGTCTGAGGTTCTTGTGGTTTTAAATGTTCGAGGGTGAATCGTCGTGTCGTCATTGATGAACTCATAAATTCCGTTTTGGTATATTTAGTCAGTTAACGGCTCGATAGCTAAAGTTAGCTAAGCTGAGCAAACTGGTAGCTAGCATCATCAGCGATTCAGTTCAGAAACCTTCTCTTTGGTCCGACACATTATTTAAAGCTCTTTTCATCTGATTTAGGTACAGACCCAGTTGGGTGGCAACCAATCACAGACAGACAGGAAGCCCCGCCCATATAGAAGTCTTTAAACTGGACCTCCAGACAGGGTCCAGCTCTTCATCGCCATGGAGATAGCTGTAGCCATCGTCATTAGCTAAACTAGCTTTACCTTCACTGACCATCAGGCTCCTCCCCTCCCTCCTCAGCCAATCACCTTCCAGTAACCCTGTGACCTCATCCCAGACTCCGTTCTGTCTAAATAGTTCGTTCAGGCTGCTGGTTGGACCTGAATGAACCTGCAGGGACTCGCCCGTCCCGGTCCAGGTTGTGGATCAGAGCCACTGTGGTTGGATGATTCACGTAGGTAGATGGCCTCTGATTGGCTGATTGGTTCTGACAGCCAGCCAATCTTCTGCTCACTGGTTTCCAGGTTTCCTGAACAAACCCGTGGCTCCGACTCAGGTCAGACCGGTGCCGGGGCTGGAACCAGAACCTGGGACAGGAAGTCTCACCTGTGGAACTTTCTCTAACATCGAGTCTCTTGCAGAACCTGAAGAACCGGGACCAGCTGAGGACTTCCTGAAGCACCAGAACCACAACGATGCTGCTATCATTGGTACCCATCATCCTCCAGGTTTGCATCCTCTCGCTGACAGTGGTTGCTATGCCGACCTGTCAGCTGCAGGGGGACCTGGTCCAGTCCGCCCATCACCTGCTGCGAGATCTGGTAGGTTCTGATTAGCTTAACATTAGCCCGCTAACCCCGCCCTGCTACGAGCTAGCTGCTGAAGGTGTTTTCTGTTGGTCCTGAAGGGAGGAGACTTTCCTGTCCACTGTGTGAAATACAACGCCAACATCTCCATTCCAGGCTCCGCCTTCCCTGCTGCAACAGCCAATCAGCCTCAGGTAACCCTCTGACCTCATCACATACTCCAGCTGTGGTTTCACACTTTGACTCTTGACCTGTTGGTTGGAAAAACTGACGTCTGATTGGTTGTCTGCAGTGCCGCCAAGCATTATGGGTGGTGTATGAGTCGCTGTCGGAGGCGGGGACAGTGTTTGATGATTATGAAATTCCTGTTGGAGAGGGCGGAGTCACCTGGGACGAAAAGAAACTTGAAGATTTCCAAAACCTCCAGTACCGACTGCTGAAGCGAGCAAGCTGCGTGAGTACCTGTCTGTCTGTCTGTTCACCCGTCTGTCTGTTCATTTGTCTGTGCATCTGTCTGTCTGTTCACCTGTCTGCACACCTGTCTATCTGTACACCTGTTTGTTTACCTGTTTGTTTGTTGACCTGTCTGCTTACCTGTTTTTACCTGTCAGTTAGTTTACCTATATGTTTGGTTGTTTATTTACCTATCTATTTATTTACCTGTTTGTCTGTTTGTTTACCTGTATTTCTGTCTGTTTACCTGTCTGTCCTCTCCCTCCAGCTGGCCCGTGTCGACGGTTCGGGTGTTTTGTCGTCTTACTTCAGAAACGTGACGTCTCTCCTTCAGCAGGAGGTAAATCATTATAACCTCTAACTATAACATCCAACTTAAACAATATAAACTAATAGACCAGTGGGGGCGTGGGGGAGTGTCGACCCTGGGTCTCGTCTGTCAGGTACGACATGCTAAGCTAAATTCCGGGCTGTTAGTTTGGTGGGGCTGGACGCTGCCTTCTGGCTGATGTGTTGTGGTTCTGATGGATTCTGTCAGACTGAGTGGGCGTGTCTCTCTGTGTGTCACTCAGGACAGCGTTGCCTGTGGTTGGACGGTTCTGAGGCGGGACCTGCTGGAGGTTCTAACGTTCACGCTGCAGAATCATCGCAACTGCTACGTCTGGAGAAAGGCCCAGTGATGGATGACAAAAAATATATCTATTTATAACTCTATTTATTTATTTATTCTTCCACATTTGTAGTTATTTTCATATATTTATACTTTCATATTTGGTCAAGTTTTATAAATCACGTCCTTTCCTGCTGTAATATTTTTGATCAGATTAAAGCATCATGAATCGTTTCTGGGAGTCTGAGTTGGATCACCAATCTGGTTCTTGTAGTTCTGGTCTGAAACACTCAACACCTCACAAAAGACTCTCAAACTGATTGATGACAATTAGATTTCTAGGCTACCATGTTAGCGAAGGATGTTTTTTAAATTTAGAATGCTGGAATAAACTACTTTCTAACCTACCATGGTCATGTTGGCTATTTTCAAAAGGTTAGCGTGGTAGATTGTTTTCAACAGCCTTCAACAAATTATTTTTAAATGCTAGCACACGCACACACACACACACACAGTATATAACCCTGCTAAGCCCGAACAGTGAAAATCTGAGTTATGACTATGGCAGAAAAATCGTATTTTTTTAACCTCATTTAGATTTTAATTTTTGTTCAGACACAATGAGACTGTAAACAGTGACTCAGTCAGTTGCCTTTAATTCATAAAGTCTGAGTCAGACGTTCAGGTACAAGTAATCCATTAATACCACAGAGTCAATTCATTCCTTTGTTCATTCCTGCTCTGAGTCAACAGTGGAGAAAAAAACGAGCTGGACTCAAACGTGTCAGCAGATTCTGATAATTTACTTCACCAAAGAATAAAAGATAGATACTTTATTAATTATATATATATACTTTATTAAAAGACAAGATGAGAGGTCATCCCCACCCCCTTTGGGCATATTTTCACCATATGTTAACATAGAAACGTGACTGAAGTTTATACTGGTCACCAGATATGAGACCTTTTATTTTGACATCAACAACTTAAATCAACAAATAAAAAGTCACAAATTTAATATGCAGACAACAAAATCATCTACAGTGCAGCTTCTTTAAACCAAGCTTCAGAGTTTTCATTTCTTTCATTGTTAAAACTAACAGAAGATTCTTCACTCAGGCTGTTGTTCACACTGTTGTTTTTGCTGTTTATTGTCAACTACAGTAACTTATCCACATACATCTCCAGCATTCTGTCCTGATATTCCATCAACATCAGGACCAGATCCACCAATCAGAGACTTTCTACACCAGAGTGAATTTACTAGACTCGATTTGTCTCTAGAACATGTCTAAAGTTTCCCCTCCAACCAGCAGGAGACGCTCCAGCTGTGATGATGAGGAAGCTCTCACTTATCTACGTAGTAATATCAGGACACAAAACACATGGATGTCAAAGTATAAAATGGTAGCTGTTAGCATCAGCTTGAGCATACATTTTCATTTGACACCAAATTTTGTCACTCATAGCCATTTAATATAAAAAAAAACACAAATCAATAAATAACTCATAATAGTGTAAAATAATGATGGTTTAAGCCAAATAGTTAGCATTTAGCATGGTGAGTTTGAATTCAGTGACAAGTTATTATTGCAATTAGTTAGGGCAGCTTAGTTAGCTAGAGAGCTACTATAAGAGTACAATGTTGCTAAAAAGCAAATTATGCTAAGTAAATTTTGAAGCACATTGCTAACAAAGCTATTTACCTATGGTTAGTTTTTAATAAACTCCACCCTTTTCAGTTTGTGTAGATTCTAAACCATCCATGTCGTGATGTCATCAAAGGTTCAATCAGAACCAACTGGACTTCCTCCAGTCCAACTGAGGAAGACTCTGGGATGAATGGTCTTCACGCACCAAACTGAAGTCCAGTTGCTTGTGATTCAATCTTCAAAGCGTGCACCTGTCTAACTCCTCCTCTAGATTGTGATTGGCTGCTGGTACCAGGCCTTCTTCTGGACTGTCAGTGTGTAAAACTTTAGTAAATTCTAACTTTAAACCCGACGTCCCTGTGGGTGGCTGGGATGAGAACCAGTTCATGAATGCACCTTTACAGCTGAATGGGAAAAAACTAGACCAGGTCCCTCACTCTGAAGTCCCACCTGTCCAAGCCTCAGGGGGCGGGACTTCCTCCACAGCTTCCTGCTGGTTGGGGTCAACGTATTCGTGGCTAAACGTGACAGAATCAGCTCCCAATTTAAATTTGTAGACAGCCAGCAGACATTGGACCGCCTGAAGATACAAAGAACAACCAGATGACAAAGTTTATCCTGTTTGCCATCACCTCCAGTTAAAAAATATCAGTTAACAAAGATAACTGTGCTAGCTACAGTGGGAAAAAAAGTTCTATACCACGTCTTTAACACAAGCTAATGTTAGCTGATGTCAGTTATGATTAATGTCAGCAAACATCAGCCATCGTAGTCAATGTCAGCTGTCATGATTAATGTTAGCAAATGACTAATGTTACCAACATCAGACATCATAGCTAATGTTAGCTGTCAGAGAAAACTGATAATTCATTGGAAGAGTTTACAACTTTAATCTGCACAACCGTTTCATTACACATCATTGATGAAAAAAAGAACACCAACTGAAACGTCATGACATCATCACAATTATAATAAACAATAACAATAATAACAATAATAATAATAACAGCGACACAAAATAACACTGAGAAGTTTAGTAAATTAGCTCCAACCCATCTGAGGAAGAAAAAGGTCACTCTGTCACCGTGGTAACAGTAAGGCACTTTTGGCACTTAGAGCAGCCAATTGGAATGAACTGGAAAACAGAAAGCAGGAGAAGGCTGGTCTGTGATTGGCTGAAGGAGAGAGGTGGCGTTAGGGATGCTCGTGTGTCTCAGGCGACCGCTGGGCTGAACAGTTTGTTGTACTCTTCCTCAAACGAGACTCTCTTCAGACGCTCCAGCGACAGCAGAGTGAGACCTCCCTTTACACGCAACATATCACACACACACACACACACACACACACACACCAACACACACAACACACACGTGACACAAACAGGAAACTGTTCAAGTCAAACTAATAAAACACCACAAGCACATACAGTCTGCGTTTGTGTGAGCTAATCTGCTACAGCTACAAGGGAGCTAATTGCTAATCATGACACAGGTTCACGATCACTGGTATGAAAGCTATTGATGCTAGCAATATTAGCAATTAACATCAACCTGAAACCACAAGGTTCAGAAAGGATTGAATCAAGTTGACCAGCAAACAGAAACACTGCAACTGATTAGCACAGATATCTATCTAGAGTTATTATCTAGAGTTATATATCTAGTTATCTATCTACCTAGAGTTATCTATCTAGAGTTATCTATCTAGAGTTATCTATCTAGTTATCTATCTACCTAGAGTTATCTATCTACAGTTATCTATCTATCTACAGTTACCCATCTCTCCATCTATCTATCGTCTATCCATCTATCCTCTGCATTCAGAAGCTAACATGCTGTGGAGGGCTAACAGCGCCTCCTGCTGGGAGGAGGTGTGACTGCACCCTGGTGAAGACAGGATGGAGGCTCAGCGACTCACCCAGGTGAAGACAGAGATGAAGGAGAAGACGATGGACGCTCTGGCGGCGTCGGCACCTTCGTTCAGGGGGTTGTCTTCTATCTTAGAAACCTGCCACTGATTGGCCAGAAAACAGAAACCCACGAACCAGACCAGAGACCAGAGAGCTGCATTGAACCACAGGTTACAGTTAGTAACTAATCAACCAGGAAATGACAACACAGCCAGGGGGCGGAGTCTCACCTGACACCCCGATGTCGGCCATGACGGCCTTCTTTCTGTCCTTCACGCCGCTGATCTGAGGAAAGTAAACGTCCAGCACTATGAAGGCGGTGCAGCACAGGAAACAGAGCGTCCCCATGGAGACGGCGTATGTGCAGGCATTCTGGTTGCGGTTGAAGATGCAGAACTCCTCGTCTTCCTCCGGGCGGTTGGTGTAACCCTCGTTGGCGACGCAGCCGAGGATCACAATGGAGAAGAGCTGCAGACAAACAGCAGCTAGCTCATGCTAACAGACACACAGGTTCTCAGTAGGAGAAGCTAGATGCTAACATGGAGGCAGAACATGAAGGTTCTAATAACCGGAACAGGTTCAAATCACACAGAAGAATCTTTGTTCAGTTTGCAGATGGTGAATCATCCAATCAGGGCAGAGCTGTAGGGTCAGGAGGAGTCTTGTGTTGAACCTCAGGAATGTTAAGGCTAGTCTCGTGACACACACACACACACACACACACACACACACACACACACACACACACACACACCACAGCTAACAGAATGTAACTCAACAGGCTGACCATCAGATGAAGTAAACAGATGAGCTAGGGTTGATTAGCCAACACTAGTTAGCGTACATTAGCCTCAGAGTAAATTAGCTAACCCCAATGCTAACCAGAGACTAAACTAACATTCATCAGACTACACAAACCCACTGGTAACCAAACATGAAGCGGACTAGAGCACAGCCAAAATAAGTCTGTGATTAGCAAAGCCAGCCAGCGTTTGCCCATAATCAAACCCTGGGGTCACCTGTGTGACCTCACAGGTGGGTGGTGATCTATTAGCACCACTAACCTGTTAAAGGTCACCAACTCACCCAGCAGAGGATCCTCACGAGGGTCTGAGGCTGTCTGAAGAAGGTCATGGGGTCAAAGACCCCCCCTGCCTTGCCTGCCCCGTACGCCTGGAACCCATCCATTCAGCTCAGACCAGTAACGACCAATGAGGAAGTGAAGTTCTACAAACTGATCCCAGTCCAGGATGCCCAGTGCGCCCGTCCCAGTACATCCAGTTTGGTTGCGTTTGTTGGAGTTGGTTGAGGAGGTGGTTCTGGTTGTGCTCTCTTCTTCTTCTACTGCTGTAACAAACTATAATCTGTTCTAATCCTCCTCATCCTCCCTCAAACACTGTGGATAACTTCCACCCTGAACTCTGTCTCAAAGGCAGCGGTCGGCCTTCAACCAGCTCCACCAATCACGTGTTTTCATTCATCCCTTGGGGGTTCAACCACCTGAAAGACTTTACTGAGGGATGGGTAATCTTTAAGCCTTAAACTGTACATTTATTTGGTTTTGTCTGATTTGTGTTGCATAAACTCAACTTTAACTCATTTACTGTTGAAAAAAACTTTAAAGAAAATCTTGAGAATTAAAAATAAATAAAAACAAGAACATTTGTGCAAGAAATAAATTTCAAAAAATCATAGTCCAATAGAAATTCAGTCGGCACAAAAAGAGCAGAATAATTCAAATTCACAGGTTAAAACTGCTTAAGTGAATCAGTGAAACCTGCATTAACAGAACTAGTAGTGGGGTCAGGTATTTGTGGGTTAATCCCCCACTAACTGTAGTCCTCTTTCCCTCCTCCGGCGCCTCTCTATATGCTGTTGCACACCGTGACCACACGGAGGCGGTGTTTTACAACCGGCGCGTCCGCTCCTAAAAATACCAACGAAGAAGACGACGACAAAGCTAACCAGCGTAGTTAGCTTGTCACTTGTAATTATATAAGAAACACGAACACGGTAAGTGACGCTCTGGAATATAAAACATATATTTATTAAAGTGAGTCGTTAACGTGGAGATATTTGCAACTATTGATTTAACTCGTTGACCACAGAATTCATCGTTTGCTTAGCAGCTTAGCTAAAAACAGCGAAACAAGCGAACCAGGTGAGCAGCGGCTCAGCTAGCTGCATGCTAATAACGCTCATTATTTAAATAAAGGTAGCATTAGCGCTTTAGCCCTCATGGCTACCATAAACACTGGCTTGTTTCCACCGGTTAAAGCTAAAATAACGTGTTTTGGCGTTAACCTTGAAACGAGCCACCCTACCGTAAACAGAGCTGACACAGAAGTCCATATGAAAAAGCACAAATTCAGCTAAATAATGTGATTCAGCGGCCATTAGAAGGTAATAATACTTTATTACAGTCTATTAGGATCCCCTTTTTTATTCGGCGTTCGTACAATGAATGATTCAATTCACTATTAAAAGTTTTAGCTGTTCAATCATTTCCTGACTCCTGATCACCAGGTCTTTGGTCTCTGACCGGAGATGTCGGCTGATACTAAGATCGCAGAGCTGCTCACGGAGCTCCACCAGCTCATCAAGCAGACGCAGGTAAACCCCTCCCCCCCGGGAAATACACCTGGACAGGTGAACGCATGATGATGACGCCATGTCTGTCCTGACAGGAGGAGCGATCCCGCAGCGAACACAACCTCCTCAACATCCAGAAAACACACGAGAGGATGCAGACAGAGAACAAAAGTCCGTCACCATGGTGATTGTATTTCTAAACACTGATGAAGATGATGGTCTGTTCTCACTGTTCTTCATCCTTCTCCTCCAGCGTCGCCATACTACCGCACCAAGCTGAGGGGGTTGTACACCACCGCCAAGGCCGACGCAGAGGCGGAGTGCAGGTGGGTCATCCCCCCGTCCCACATCGGAACCAACACAGGGTTGTCAATTTCATTTTTAAAAATGAAACTGTACAGGGTTGAGCTTTTATTTCTGGATACAGTAGAACCTCGAGATACGAGCCGTTCTGTTCATATTCTTGTTTGACATACGAGTTGAAATCTGAGATACGAGTCGTGCTTCAGGACCACACCACGTGTTGGCGGATGGATATGACATCAGTGAGACCGGATCTCATTATTTACCACGTGTTGGCGGATGGATATGACATCAGTGAGACCGGATCTCATTATTTACCACGTGTTGGCGGATGGATATGACATCAGTGAGACCGGATCTCGTTCTTTACCACGTGTTGGCGGATGGATACGACATCAGTTGAGACCGGATCTCGTTCTTTACCACGTGTTGGCGGATGGATACGACATCAGTTGAGACCGGATCTCGTTCTCGTTGGTGAAGACGTAGCTCGAGTGTTCTTGTGAATTTTGCTTTTTTAATTTTTCATGTAACTTATATATAATTAATTGTACAAAGGTAAAGTCTGCGCATCTACTAGTTGATAAAAATGTTTTTTTTAAAGAATTTAGGGGGTTTGGAGCTTTTTCCAAGGCTGGAACAGATTTAAATGATTTTAATTCTTTTAAATGTTTGACTTACAACTTTAACCCGTTCTGTCACTGAACTCGTATCTCCAGGTTCTCCTTTAGGTGCTCCTGTATATTTCCTGAGGTTGTTCTGTGTTTAAGGTGAACATCTAGTCGTCTTTCTGTCTCTGCAGCATCCTGCGACACGCTCTGGATAAAATCGCTGAGATCAAGTCTTTGCTGGAGGAGAGGAGAATCGGTGAGTCTCTGGGATCCAAACACCATCAGAACCGAACAGATTTAGTGACTGATCTCCTCCACAGCTGCTAAGATGGCGGGGGTCTACAGCGACAGCGACCCCCCCAGGAAGACGATGAGGCGCGGCGTCCTGATGACGCTCCTCCAGCAGTCGGCCATGACGCTCCCGCTGTGGATCGGCAAACCCGGGGAGAGGTAGCAGCTGCTTCCTTTCTGATGTCCAGTCAAAGCTGGTGGCGCTACGGCCGCTAACAGCTGTGTGTTGCCCCCCCGGCAGCCCCCCCCCTCTCTGCGGGGCAACCCCGGCCAGCAGCGACTATGTGGCCAAGCAGGGCGACAAGGTGGCAGCAAGGGTGAAGGCCGTGGACGGAGACGAGCAGTGGATCCTAGCGGAGGTGGTCAGCTACAACCACTCCACCAACAAGTGAGTCCCAATGGGGGGGGGGCAGGAAGTGACATCACAGACCTGACTCTGCCTCTCCCTCCAGGTACGAGGTGGACGACATCGACGAAGAAGGCAAAGAGTGAGTTTTGTGTCGTCTCAGTCGTTTGCTTTTCATTCGTCATCCGTTAACGGATTGGACGCCGCATGTGGGCATCGATCACATGACCATCACACGTAAACGCCATTGGCTCCTCCCCAGGCGCCACACGCTGAGCCGGCGGCGGATCATCCCTCTGCCTCAGTGGAAGGCCAACCCGGAGACCGACCCCGAGGCGTTGTTCAGCAAGGACCAGCTGGTGCTGGCGCTCTACCCCCAGACCACCTGCTTCTACCGGGCCCTGATCCACACACCCCCACACAGGGTAAGACCCCGCCCCCTGCCACCACCGTCTGACCTGTGATTGGTTCTCGGGACGTCCCGCTAACCTGGCCGTGTCTGTCCGCAGCCGCAGGACGACTACTCGGTGCTGTTCGAGGACACATCGTACGCCGACGGATACTCGCCGCCACTCAACGTGGCTCAGAGGTACGTGGTCGCCTGCAAGGAGAACAAGAAGAAGTGACCGCCGTCTGGAGCCACACCCGTTCTGAATGGTCAACCCGCCGTGACATCAGAACGTTTTCTACGGTTCTGTGTCGATCAAGAGAAATCCATCCATCCTGACTGAAAAAT
Source organism: Antennarius striatus (assembly GCF_040054535.1). Classification (NCBI taxonomy): domain Eukaryota; kingdom Metazoa; phylum Chordata; class Actinopteri; order Lophiiformes; family Antennariidae; genus Antennarius; species Antennarius striatus. Next base: position 1,000,242 of record NC_090791.1, read on the forward strand.
AAAATCCTCGTTTAAAAAGGAGTTCAGCGTCTCTACCGACGGTTAATGTGGGACACATTTTACCCACAATGCACTGAAAGAAGAAAATGATAAACATCGATGTTTTGCTGTCGACTGCAGATGTAGCATGTTAGCATCCAGTTAAGCTAACGCCGCTTTTCCGTCAAGGTTGGTTTATTTCCCTTTTTTTTTTTTTTTTTGATAAAACATTTTAGGTTCAGGACAGAATTTACTTTTTGAAACTTTTGGCAAGTTTTAACATTTTCATTTCTTTTAACTCTGAGACTTCAGTGTTTTATTGATGATTGACCTTCCTCCTGGGGGTCAATAAAGTTTCAGATTTTACACACTGATTTATTTCATGTTTTCAGGTACAAACAAACCTTTTGACAACTTAACTGTTTATTCAGAAAAAAACAATTCAAGGTCAAGAAACAAACTGATTTTTAAACATTTTTTTAAAATCCTGATTTTGTTTATATTTTTATATTGTTTATAAGTTTCTGTCAATTGAGATCTAAAACCCGTTAGTAACAAACACCTGTGAACTGGGAGGAAACCAGTAAAAGCAGCACGAACCCTCTGGAATAGAAAACGGATCAGGACTCACACTTTTTTGTTCCGGACGTCGGGAATGTCGGCGTTCCGGTTTAAACCGGATCAAAAATAAACGTTTTGGTAAATCTCCAGTTTGGGTGGTGAACCTGGATGTTCGGCTGATTCCAGATCCGCTGGAGGTGAGAAGATCCCTTTAAGTCCCAGATGAACGACGAGCGTCGAAAACCGACAAAATCAGAAAAGTCAAGTTTCTGGGAAAATATCAAAAATTACATAAAAAACAGCCCAGAAGTCGTCGGTTCTGTTCTCGTCCTAAAAATAATTTAAACAACCACAGGTGTAATCAAACCCCGGCGGCTCCCCGGCCTCAGATCAGGACGCTGGACACCGACACTCGGGTGGACCGCCCACTTTTGGGCACAACGATCGGCTCGTCGTCTGTCAGCGGAAGAGAGAACAATGGATTCTGGGTCAGAATGGCATCAGATCGGTGAACGTTTTCAGCCGCCGTTCGGCTGGTCTCACCTGTCGTGACGCCATTCTCCGCCCGGTGGCGGTCCCTCTCGATGTAGATGGCGGTGGCGAGGAAGAAAGCTCCACCCGCCACAGACACGAAGGCACAGAGCAGCAGAGAGAACTGCAGCGAGCGGAAACGCCACAGGAAGGAGTTCCTCTTCCTCAGGGAGTCGGAGAGCTGGAGGAGAGAGACGGACGTCACACGGAGGCCCACGATTGGTCGAACCAGAGCAAAGCGAGGGGCGTGGTCACAGCAGAATCACGGACCAATAATCAAATTCAACATTAACAAAAGCACGTACCACTCCGATCAGGTAGGGACTTCCTGCGTCTCCCAGCAGGTGTGAGATGACGATCTGCAGCGCCTCTGCAGTGGAGCGGCGGGTGGGAACGACCACGTACTGACAGACGGACACAGGCGTGAACGGTTACGATGTTAGCAGGATGCTGCCTGAGCGTTAGCACAGAGGCGGGACTCACCAGCAGAATGTCGGCCACGATGGCCCAGTTCATGGACAGGAAGGTCTCCCCAAAGAAGATGAAGACCTGGAGAGAAAAGAAACGACCGTCAGATGTCCCGGCGCTCAAATGGTCACCCGCAGCGCGTTGTTAGCGCCGCTCAGCTGCTAGCCGTTAGCGCTCACGTATGTAGCGACAGTGCTGGTCTTAGCAAACACCACGGCGAGGTAGAGGAACGGCGCCGACATCAGCAGCCCAGTGGCGCAGACCAGTGGGTCGGCGCGGGGCGTCCTCGTCCTCAGCTTGCGGCTGATCATCACGCCGCTGGCCACACCCAACACGCCCGTGATGCAAGTGATGATGCCGAAGATCAGGCTGTTAGGAGAGACAGCGTGAGGGCGGGGCTCCCGTGTGAAACGTGATGGCGACGAGGCGGATGTGGACGTTACCTCTCCGAGGAGGCGCAGTTGCCCTTCTCGCAGGGGTCCTTCACGTCGGCGAAGACGGCGGCCCGGAAGAGGAAGGTCGGCGCCCAGAGGGCCAGGGAGCCGGTGACGAACGCCACCGCCGTGAAGCCGAAGGTGGACAGCACGAAGCTGTAGCTGCACGGGAATCAAAGGACGGGATTTAAACTCAGGCGAAAACAAGTCGGAGTTAAGTTTCAGTCAGCGCCGCCTTGCTGGCGGGACGCTGGACCTACTTCCTGCTCAGAGCCTGCAGGTCCATCAGCCAGCTGGTGCGGTGCAGCTGGTGCTCGGGTCGCGCTTCGACACCGCCCCGTTTGGGCTCCTGAACCACCGACAGCAGCAGCACCACGGCGACCAGTCCGAACCCCGGGGTCACCTGACGACAGACACCTGTCAGACATCGGCCACGCCCACCAGCGCCTGCCAATCAGCGTCTGGCTCACTCACCCGCAGAGCCCAGTGCCAGTCCTGAGCCACGCCCCCCACCTGGGAACCCACGATGTAGCCGAGACCACTGGGGATAGAACCAGAGGTTAGCCACTGGCTAGCAGCTAGCATTTGGCGTCAGGCGCCAGCGGCTGGTCGCGCCACAGGAAGTGGAACCCACCTGCCCACAGGAATAGCGAAGTAGAAGATGGAGAGCATGTTGGTCCTCTTTTCCTTCACGTAGAGGTCGGCGATGATGGTGGGGGCGATGGTGGAGTAGCTCGCTTCTCCCACGCCAACGAGGCCGCGAGTCAACAGCAGCAGCCAGAAATGCTTCAAGACAGAAAGAGTCGAGTGAAATGTTTGAAACAAGGTTAAATCCACGGCGACGGGGGCGGAACTCACTCCTTGTGGCGTGTAGGAGCTGCCCAGAGTCACCACGGACCAGAACAAGATGCCGCCGCTCATGATGTACTTCCTGTTGTACCTGTCGCCAAGGTAACCAAAGACCGGCGCCAGGAACATGTAGCTGCAGATAAAAACTGGAGGGAAACAAAAAGAGGAGGAGTCAAAAGGGTAAAAACAGAAACGTCGTAACCCGATCGTTCTGATAAACTCGCTAACGGCGAGTCATTCGGCATCCACAGCAGCAGGTGGCGCTGTGACTCCGTCATAGCACATGACTGGTTGATCATCGCATCAATGAATAAGACACAAAACACAAGTTTACATTCCTGAACTTTATAAGCGCACAAAAAAAAAACAAATTAACCACAAAAACAAAAATTACTGCAGAAAAAATTCTAAATTTCATAAGTCTCATCTTTGGGTCATTTACATGTTTCTGATGTTGACTGAATATTAATTCTATGATGCTGACAAAAGAGGCGGAGCTTCTCACCTGTTTGCAGTAAACCAGATTCCCCGTCCTCGATGCCAAAGTAGTGTTCTATTCCAGGAAGAACACCTGAGGGGTGGGGGGGGACACACAATCCATTAAACCTCGACTCGATCTACTCAATCCTTTCATTTGCTTCCTCTCCTTCCTGTCTGGAGGTCATGTGATCAGCATCTCAGGCTGTGATTGGCAGATGGTACCTGCCACGGTGAACCTGTCCATGTAGTTGAGCAGGTTGATGTAACACAGGATGGCGACGGTCAGCGTCGCGCGCACGCCGGACACCCCACTGCCAGACTCCTCCCCCGGCCGCTGATTGGCCGCCATGGCGCCCTGCTCCTCTGCCTCCGCCTCGCTGTCATCGGAGAGGAACGGCGCCGAGTCGGATGTGGGCTCGCCGGAAGCCATGACGCCGCTGGGGGGGGGGGGTTAGACATCACAAACATCTCCTTTATTAGTTTAAAATCAAACCGATTGATCAGAGTTGAACAGATTCCCTCCATACACAAACATAAACAATCCCTCTGATTGGTCGCCGTTGAAAACTCTACACAATTTATTAAACGTCGTTTTTATTATTATTATTATTATTATTATTATAAAGAGTTATTTTAGATTGATTTTATTTAAGTTTGTGATTTATTTTACTCATTCCTGTTTTATACAATCATTATTCATTCAGTCTTCATTCGGTTTAAACGTCGACACGAGTTCACCTCAGGTGAACTCACCGTGAACAGAGTCACGCGGGGACGCGGTTCATCCGGTTTTCTGAGATCAAGCGAGACTGATGGAGAATTGAACACATGACCAGTCGATCTGATGATATCAACCTCCGTATCGTCATCTGTTGGACGTACGATGATGACGAGGAGGAGGATCCGTCTGCAGGAGACGTGAAAACTGATGATTCTCACAAAGGAAGAGAAAGGAGAAGCAGCGATCACATGACCGAGTGTTAGTCATGTGATCACAGAAGTATTGACAGTCTAATCAAGACAAAGACGTCTTTCCTCCACGCTGGACATCGTGTGAGGAAGTCCGTCTGTTGACAGAACTGTCTGGTTCTCCTCGTCCTCATCAGTAAACTTCAAACAGAGGCTCCTCCATGACTCACCTGATGATGGGTCATGTGATCTGTTGTGGGTCTTTAAGAATTGTCACGTCTTCACAGATTCCTGTGAGACATTGTTGATTTAATCTTAATCCAGTTTAGAAACAAACTGATTAGATCTAAACCCGATCGGTGGCTTCGGTCCTGAATGTGATTCAATCAGTCTGAACAGGAGGAAGTGGAAAGCTGCAGCATGTCAATTTAAAAAGATTTAAAAATAAATAATAATGTTTTTAAATTATATATTTATGTTCATTTTAAAACTATTTAGATGTGACGCAAAACATTCAAAAAAGGGTTAAATCAAAACAGAATTTTGATCGGTTTTCAGCTAAAGCAGCAAACAAACAAATAATCGTCATCATAATAAACATAAGTTTATTTTTAGTTTTAATAATAAAGATTGGACAGAAGGAGTCACGTGTCGTTCAAAGCATCTGTCGGCGGGGCTCGTGAGCGCCGCGCGCGCGCCAGGGGAACAAAACAAAGTTTGACGTTTACGTGACGCTAAAATTAACGCCGAATTCGAGATTAATTGAATGACGTCATTTGATCCAAACACATAAATCCCCACGTTTTACTGACCTGTGGGACAAAACGCTGACGTCACACTCCACTGTCTTGCTAACAGTTTATGCTAGCTGTCGCGCGCCGCCTGTTAGCTTGTTGTTGACTTGTTTACCTGCAGGATGAGTCAGACCGTCGCTTCTTCCTGCTTCCGGGCCGCCGCTCCAATCACAGTTCGACCCTCACTCGGTTCTCAAAGAAGCTCGAATCCCATCATGTTGCTCAACGGCTCAAAGTCCCCCCCCCTGAAGTTTAAATGTCTTCACTCCAGACCTCCTCCCAAATAAATACCGAACCGCGCCGCCATGATGGAATCGTCATGATTTACCACGTGACGTACGAGCCAGTCACGTGACGCGGAATCGAAATAAATCAGTCTGCAGTACTCTTTTAAATTTTTATTTATTGAAATTCACAATAAACAGTTAAAAGAGTAATACAAATGTGTGACCAACATAATGGAAATTACAAAAATTAAAAAATAATTTTTTTAATTGTATGTCAGGGCATGTGGGAGGAGCCATCTTCTAATCTGTAAACAAACAAATTCATTATATTCCAAACATTTTTCAAATCTGGATTGAGGTAATAATCACTAGATTTTAGATGATATCAGCCCATTCCCCATGTTCTGGAACGTTCCTGATCAGACGGTTCTGAGCTACTGGAACCACGTTAGAGGTTCCGACCCCTGCAGGGAGCAGGAGGACATCCAAACCTTCAGTTCCATCTGATCGCGTAAAAAATGACCTTTAGGGTCATGATTTTGACGTGATTATTCGCCGTCATGGAGATGTTTGAAGGAGACGTTCTATCAGAACAGGATTGACGTTTGTCAGCAGACAGAACAAACACCCAACGACCTTCTGCTCAGGTTGGCGTGAAGGACATAAGATCCATCTCCCACCTGCTGGGGTATAAATATTATCTGGAAAATTTTTGTTCAGCTTTACAATTAATTAGAAAATTTCAGTGTAAAAAGTGCAAAAATATGACGCATCCTCTCCACAGGCGGATGGTCGGCGTCTTGATTCCCGTCGGACAACATCAGAGCTCAGGTCCAGACCTCGATGAGGTCTCCGTCCTCCATGTCCAGCTCAGCTGGCGTCTGACTGTGTCTCACTTGGGATCCATCGAATTGGAAGCGGGCCGCCATCCCGGAACCGGCAGACATGCTGGACACATACTGGGAGAAGATGGAGCCCAGCGGCGAGTCCTGAAACACAAAGGGGGGTCGATGACATCACGGGCGGCGGACGCAGACACAGATGATGGAGGAGGAAGAGGCGGAGCTACGAACCCTGAGCAGAGTGAACTCCTGCAGAGATTTCCGGTCTTTCCCCTGCAGCCTGACAGTGATGCTGCTGCTGCTGGAAGGAACGGCTTCAGCTTTATCCTCCGCTGCCATGACAACACACTCTACTCAGGGAAAGAAGTCAAAGGTCAGGCGTGAGCTTTGATGTCATGTTGTGTGAAACAACGATTGCTGATCCACTAGTGACTGTCATGAACCAGTGAACTGTGTTGCTCCATGAAATGCTACAGAGAAAATGGAATTTTATTCAAGCGATGAACACATTTTGACCATTTCAAACTCTTAAAATAATTTAACAAACACTCTGAATTAAATGTCTCTTTAAAATGGAATAAAAAGCTGAACTAAAACGATTCGTGAAGCAAACAAAAGACACCGTTAGAAAATCATCCACGTATCGCCTCTGGGCTTCAAGAGCGTGTAGCAGAGCCTTGACCTGAGGTTAGAAAATAAATTGAAACGAAAAAAAAACTCTATATGACTGAACAATGAAAAATAAATAACTGATAGATATCTGCATAAATATTTCTTTTACCTGGTTAATGGGACTTCTGCTCCGACAGGCTTTCAGCTAGTGTGACGCATATTTTGAGCAAAGGCAATATATTTTAATGTTTCAAGATCACTATAATCTTCCAATTTACAACTACAAAAAAATTAAATTAACACAAATAAAATACATGTATTTTCCCAGGGCATGCTGAGCCGCTGCATGATTATGAAAGGGCTGCATGTGGCCCTGGAGCCACAGGTTGCCAACCCCTGACCAAGAGTAATAATCCAAATAGTAAATAACTGATCTTTTCTAAGTTGCTGCATCTTTAAAATCCCTACTTCACTTTTTTCTGGCCAGCTATCCAGAGTTTGGTTTTGTGATCAGAACAGAAACATGAAGCTGGAGATGATTTCTCACCAAGAGAAGAATTCCTTTTTGGTCATGTGACTCACCGATGATGTCGGCGATGCCGATGCCGAGCTCACTGATGGTCGAGTCTGTCGGAAGCTCCATGTCTTCCCTCATCAGCAGGAGGCGAGGAGGAGGAACGCCGAGGATGAGCGACAGCTGGGAGACGACGTCCCTCAGAGGCACCGACTGAACACACAGATCAGATCAACAGACGAAGACGAAGATGAAGATGAAGACGTCACGGCGTGGAGCTGAAAGCTCAGCCGGTTTTTAGAGCGACGCACCGACAGCACCGGAATCTTGTGGATGTCCGCCCGGCAGCGGATCTTCAGCGGGATCTCCCGCGCCACAGAGCAGTACGGTGAGGGAGGCGTCACGGCAACCGTCTCACCACTATCACTAGGGGTCATCACGATGACATCATCATCACCGAGGTCATCAGAAGAGAGCGGAGATGGGCGGAGTCTGGACGTGTGCTGCTGTTCAGGCGACAGGAAGGAGTTGAGCTCCTGGAGTCTTTTGTCGACCTCCCTGAAAAAAAAAAAACTCTTTCAGGTCAAAACGTTTAAGAAATCCAGAAAACTGCGAGAGGATGAAGAACCCAGACTGACCTGATCTTCTTCTTCACCTTTCTGGACTGTTTGGTGACCGGACTCTGAAGAGGCGGAGGAGACGGACAGCGAGGACTGTCCCTGATAAAAACCAGACATCAAATAATTTAACTCTTTCACATTTAAGTGTTTTCAGGATGAAGCAGCTTCCTGGTGTCACCGCTTACACGTCTGTTTTCTTCGTCATACGCTTTTCATCCTCCTCAGAGTCACTGAGGAGGATGACGTCCGATGGATCTCGAGATGAAAACTGAAACCACAGACTCTCATCAGCAGCGTCATCTGTTCAGAGACAAATGATCAATGAAGACAAAAAGGAAGCAACGGCACAGGTTTAGAGCCAGACGTGATAAAAAGTCTTCAGGCTCTACCTTTGGGTTCCTCCTCCATGAACGCCGCTGCCCGCGGCTTCAGCTGCAGGCTGCTGCTCACCTGTAACAACCACAGGCTGTAAACAGTCGTCGAGCAAAAGGACTCATCTCTTCTGAATCTGATTGGTTCCTGCTCGACAAAGAGACGACGCCTCTTCCTTCCTCTGGGGTTTGTGTTGCAGAGCAGACAGAACAAACACCAGGATCTGTTTACCTTGTTGGAGTACACCGGCACCGGGACGATGGCTGAGGGGTCGAGGATGCGTCTGCGTTTGGGTGGGGGTTTCACCGGCTGTGCCTCACCGTCACACACCTGCGGAGCAGACAGTGACGTCATGTTCAGGTGCTGGCTATGTCAGGTGGTTTTAAGTGGACAATGACGGATGGAATTCTTCATTCAAGGAGGTTACAATGGTCAGAGTGGTGTCAACACCGCGTCACATTAAGGCGTTGTTACCGTTCGATGACGACATAAGTAAATAAATTTTAAACATCTCAATTTCATGTAATTAGCATCAAAACAACAACAAATATGTCGAACTAGTGAGAAATTTATAGTAAATTTCTGCTTTGATAAAATGCAGTGATTCAGTTTAATGTTTTTTAAATGGTGAGAGCGGAAGTTAAGATTACAAGTTAGTTAACTACGCGTTAACTACTACTTTTAACGATCCACTTGATTTGATGGTTAAATTGGTTATTATACGTTGATAGGTCACTACCGTATCAAAACTAAAGTAAAACCTGAGCCTAAACTAACCGCGATCGCCTCTCGATTCATTCCGGGCTTTTATTTTGAAGAACAGTTGAAACAAGCTAACATCAAACTGACGCTAACGTCCGTTTAGTCTCTCTGGCGGAAGTTTTAAGTTATTTTTCTGACTTCCGGCTCAAACTCTTCTCTTTAAGTTTTACTACAACAGTTATGTACTTGAGACGTTTTGTTAAAATGACCATATTCATGGTTTTTAAAACGATTTACACAACAAATTCAAAAAACACTTACCGGGTCAGCCATATTTGTTTCCTTTCCGCACGCCTGACCAGTGTTACATTAACTTCCGTCCGTGCGAAACAACAACTAGCTAAGAACCAAAGTACGTTGTAAGGCGCAGCAGTTAGTGTTCCCCAAAATATCGATGTGGAAATTATTGCTATGTAAAATTGTATTTTAAAAATATTCAGTAAACGAAGTGTATTTATAAAAAAAGAGAAAAAAGTCAACTAATCCTATTGTTGAATAATAAATTAATACTTTATTTATCCTGTAGAAAATGGAATAAACCCTCTGCTCACAGACATCCACACATACCACGGAGAGCACAACAATGAATGAACAAATAAATAAAAAATAAACTTGTGAATACACAAAAGGACACAGGAAATACAATAATTACACTAGAAATATCAACTTCAACCATCTTCAAACAGGTGGACAGAACTCCATCTGACGCCTGTCCTTCAGTGATGGGGAGGTTCTCCGCTCTGCCCCCCCCCCACCCCCCCACCTATCTCCTCTCCCCTGCTGTTGTCTCTCGACAGAGGGAGTGAAGAGGAGAAGGAGGCTTCCTCTTCTCGGTGTGGTTTCCTGTTTGTAGGTGGGAGGATGTTGAGACGGTTACAGTGTTCTCGACACCCGGTGGAGCTCTGAGGTGTTCCATCCCCTGATTGGTTGGAGGTGTTTGTGTGAAACTGTTTCTGGGCCCCCTCTCTAATTTCCTCCACCAGCTGCTTGCGAGGAGGAGGAGGACGGGTTGATCAACCCACCGGCTGGTTGGTGAGTCACCGTGATCTTTGGTTATTGATCATGTGATCTATCCAGTTCTGTGGACGGAACATCTGAGGAACATCTGAGGATCTGAGGCGACCTGAACGCCGGCGTCTCGCCGTAGAAGAAAGGGAGGGAGGAGACGGAGGAGGAGCTGGAGGTGCCGACACCAGATCAGATCTCCAGACAGGAAGCGCCACACGAGGCAGCGTCCTTCAGACATGGCAGATGTTTGGTGACAGACGGCATCTCATGTGGACCCGACGCCTGCCCCCAACATCCATCCATCCTCCGTTGTCCTGCTCGCTAAGCAACCGCCCCTCCCGTCACCGTCGCTTCTCCTCAGGTGAGTTCACATCACGTTAGTTTGATTTCATGACCTGATGGAGGACACTCAGAGGGTTCCCAGCATGCACCTGGGGGGGCAAAGGGGGAATATGTGTTCATTTTGAGATGAATGTTTTACGCCCCACGGCGGGCGAGCAACGACACGTGGGCTGGAGGAAAAGAACCTGAGATGATCGAGGATCCCGTCCAGATTTCACCTCAGAAAGAAGAAGAAGAAACTTGATTTGTCAAAGAGAAGTCTGAGGTTAGGGTAGATCCTGAACGCATCGCCATGACCTTTTTGTTAATGGTGGGGGGGAAACCAGAGGAAACCCATTCAGACACAGAGATGCAAACTCAACCGGATGGAAATGAAGTGAATTCACTCTAGAATTCAGCTTAAAGGAAGAAGTTTGCTTCGGTGTGTCGAATTAAGTTAGAAACCCTTTTCTAGATTCTAATTTTAACTTCATGAAGGGTTTCCAGGGCGATCAGAGGTCGTTTTCAGGTCATTCTCTCTTTATCTTCTCGCCACACGTCCTTCAGGAGACAAACCCACGCTGGCGGGTCGATCAGGATGAGTTTGTTTGTGTGAATAAAGTTTAAAGGCGTTTCCGTCCTGCCGGGTCAGAACACGACTCTCGATCTCTGACGATTTCATCTAGAATGTCAGTCCATCAAACCTTTCCTGTCCCACTTCTTCCACGCGTCGGATCCTCCATCTCAGACGCCTTTCTATTGGTGGGTCGCCTCCAGTGAGACGCTTCTCAGAGTTTTGGTTTATATTTTGGCTGAACTGAGGAGGTTAGACGTAAGATTTCTACGTGAACCTTGTTTCCAGAGTCAGGCGCTTGAGGCTCACGCGTTACTTCCTGTGTGACGCCGCTCTGCAGTCGATTCTGGTCGCGTTCCGACGCCTCAGGAAAGTAAAAACCAGATCTTTAAGAAAGTAGGGCGGCTTGGCTTTCAGACATCCTGTATGTTTTTATCTTAGCTTGATTTTAACCTCCGTTCTGAGTTGTTCTCACCTAAACTAATGGATTAACCTGTGTTTGACTCCGCCCCTCCTGTCATCAGGTGAAACATGGCCGTCAACTGGCTCCTCGTCCTCTCCCCCGCCGCCATCTTCATCTCCATGGTGATCCTGGCTGTCGTCTGTCTGCGCTGTAGGACCAAAGGTGATGATGATGATGATGATGATGTTTACATTTGAATTCAATTAATTTTTTGTTTGTTAATTTGTATGTTTGTTTCCTCCCTCAGTCTCCATCAGACAGGCACATTCAGACGGGTCCGTCTCCTCTCGTCCAGACGGGTGAAAGTTAACCAGTGAAATAATTCTGCTTCCTGTTTTCAGTGAAATTAAAAAAATTTTTGTTTCTTCTAAATCAGATCCAGTGAATTCCGAGTCGTTCATCCCTGTAAGTCAGAAACTCCTGAAACCATTAGACGAACATACAGCTCCATGTCAGCTCTATGTCAGCTCTATGTCAGCTCTGCGTCAGCTCTAAGTCAGCTGCATGCAAGCTCTATGTCAGCTGTATGTTAGCTATGTCAGCTGTATGTCAGCTATGTCAGCTTTATTTCAGCTGTATATCAGCTATATGTCAGCTGTATGTCATGTATTTAAAATATTTTAATACATCCAATAGTTTGACTTCATATTTATGGTTGTAACCATGACTTTGTACTGATTTTGACTTGTGTTTATCTTGATCTTGATGATGATGATGATGATGATGATGATGTCTTATTTCTGTCTTGAATGGCAGCCCAGCTGACCCTTGACCCCTGTAACATGACTCCCTCCAACCTGCTGTCATCTTAGTGAGTCACATTCACACAAACGCTCAGGCCTTCATCATCATCACTGTTGATGAAGGTTCAGTTAGTTCCAGCGCTCTGATTGGACGAACTCTTCTCTTTGAGGCTCTCACTTCCTGTTTTTCCACCGTCAGTGGATTCAGGACTTGTTTTTCGTCGCCTCGCGTCGGGTTTTGATTTGTTCTTTATTTCCTGCTCAGCTCACCTTCAGACGATCCAGCAGCTCAGCGGAGACATCGCTCCTTCACCCTGACAGAAACCGGTGACGTTTTCCTTCCACTTACATTTATTTAGTCAAATTAATCGTCAGTCAGGATTTAATCCGTATTGATCATGTATTGATCATTTCCACATGATTTCTTCCGTCCTGCAGAGAGTAATCCCAGCTATGAGAATCCAGCTGATGGTAAGATGCATTCCAGGAGAACCTCGACCGCCTCGATGTCCTCGCTTCTGTCGCTGCGTGACGTCAGCTGGTCGGACAATGGTGAACGGGTGTTTCTATTTTCCAGGATCTGATTCCATCCACGGCGACAGCGACGCAGACACCGGATACATGTAGGTTCTCCTCTGGACCAACGAGGAACTGTCGTCTCGTCTCCCGTCTGTTCATCCTTTCTTCTTTCTTCTGCAGACACGTTCTTCCTGGAGACGAACCTCTCCCGACCAATCAGAGCCGAGCTTCCACGCCCAGTTCAGGTACGAGTTGAAACCAGTCGTGACTTTGAACACCTGGAGATCGTCGATAGAAACCGTTTCCTGTCGTCCACAGACGTTCGACATGGATATGAAAATGTCCCTCAGGACGGTGAGGATCCATGATGGACGTCACGTCTTTCATTTTGATTGACTGATTGATTGATGCTATAATCAATAATCAATCCGTCCTGGTCTTGCAGACATGACTCCGTCCGACCCGTCATCCGTCCGCCAGAGCCCCACCCGCCTGCCTGCTGATGGAGAAGGTGATCCGTCACCCCTCAGGGGTTCTTCTGCCCCCCGCTGGTTGTAACGTCTGTCCTTTTGTCTCCTCAGAGGACAAAGTCTACGTCAACGTCGACCCCAAACACTTCCCCGGTCAGTTTCCTGTTTCACTTCCTGTTTCATTTCTTTACACAAACTGATTGATGTTTCCATCAGGAGCAGCAGAGTCGTCGTCGTCGAGCGACACAGACGATGAAGACGACGACGTCGGGAACTACGTCAACGTCCACGATGGCGTCTGGACGGATCCTCCGTCCACGATCCTCCGCCTTTAACTCAACTTTATTTAAAAGAGCTGACGGACTGAGAAAAGAACTGACTGGCTTCTCAAGGTTCTGCTGAGGGACCGGTTCAGGTGGGAGATCTTCAGGTCGTTCAGGAGTCTGACCAGAAACCGTTCAGTTTCCATCGATGGACGTTCTTTAAAAATACATTAAAAAAAACAACCGCGGACGGCGGAACTGAAATTGAAGTCACGACAGTCATTTGAGGTCGCCTCAGGTAAACTAGTACCTCGAGATACAAGTTTAGTTCGTTCCAGGCTCGTAAAAAAGCCCCAAATTCCCTACATCGTAAAAAACAAACATGCAGACTTTACCTGTCGATCATTAATTATATTTAAGTTATGAAAATAATGATAATGAAAAACACAAAAGTCACGAGAACACACGAGCTACGTCTTTACTCCACCAACGAGAAAGAGATCCGGTCTCACGGATGTCGTATCCATCCACCGGTGTTAGAATTCGTATCTTGAGGTACTACTTTAGCATCAGCTGCTCGACTCTGAACTATTTCACTTTATGAACCTGGACTAACTCCGTTCTGAAGCAGCTCCTTCCCTTTTTAAACCGTCAGGTTTTCCTTTCCTACATGTTTGAGCTTTACTTTGACAACTCCTGAGAATTTTTTCTTTTAAATGTGTTTAAGCGTTGTTAGTGTTGCCATAGTTACCGTCTGTAATCCATTTATTGGACTAGAAATCCTACAATTCAATTAAACTTGAACAAAACCTCCATCCGGACTCGTTTTTCTTCCTTCCAGCTGATTTTGTTGAACCGATCGGATGTTGTGACGCGGCGGCAGAACAAAAGCAGCAGAAACATTTTTGGTTTTTCAGTGTTTTTATTATTAATGAACCGACTGGTCTGTAAAACGACAGGCTGGGCGGGACGAACGGTTTCCACGGCGAATCGCCTTCAGTCCAGCGTCACGTCGACGAGTGGAAACCGTTTGTCAGGACTTAAAAGCTTCCGTCTAAAACATGGAGGGTAAAAACAAACGCGGCGCTCGTGTGACGACAGGAAGGGGAATGTTTCCTGGTTCTTGGGGGGGCGGGGTCATCACACGTTAGCGCCCCACTTCCTGTCTGCTGTCAGTTAGCCGACGGGTGGAAGGACAGCTGCTGGGCGGGGTGGGCCTGGACCTGCACAGCTGGGGACATAGAACCCGCTTTAGCCAACTGGCTACTGTAGCTAACGCTAGCTCATGCTAGCTAACAACAGCTGGAGGCGGAGCTAAAACCGGCCCGCCGCTCCCATTTGGATTGCGGCTGATGGAAAGTCTTACCTTGAGGGGGGCCGATGTAGAAGTGCTGCGGTGCCCCCTGCTGGGGGGTGGAGCCACTGCCCTGCTGGGACGGGACGTAGTGCAGCATGACGGGCGGCAGGCCGTGACCAGCAGAGTGGTGGGGGCCCGACATGCCCCCCGCCACGTGAGCCTGCGAACGGAGAACACGCCGTGTGAGAACCGGATCCAGATCTGAATTAGGAACCAGATCCAGATCGGGGGGGCCCCGGGTTCACCTGTGACAGCTGGCTGATGGACGGGAAGCCGTGGGACAGCGCCTGGTGGGCGGGGAGGCCGTAGCCCTGCATGGCATAGGACGCCTGGGGGGAGCTGTGGCCCGTCGGCAGGTTGGGGGGCGTGGGGGCCGACAGACCCCCCGAGTGGAACATGGACGGGGGCTGGGGGCCCGTCTGGCTGGACTGAAGAGACGAGTTCGACAAAACTTTATTTAGAATCAAATAAAATCATCATAAACTCTACTCTAAGCCCCGCCCCCCTCACCTGGGTGTGTCCGGGGCTGGGGGCCGTGTGCTGGGGGGGCTGACTCCCGGTGGGGGTGCTGGAGGGCTGGGGGTGGTGCATGGAGGCTGAGTGGTGGGAGAACGACTGAGCTGCAGGAAGAACGTTCAGACGACCTTTCAAAATAAAAGAACGCCTTACAAATGAACCTCATTGGACGTCGGTTCTCTTACCATACATGGCCTGTTGGGGCCCCGGCTGGCCCTCAGCCGGACCGGGGTACTGCGGCCCCGGGGGGCCCATCGGCTGGGGGGGGGCCCCGGACGTCAGCATCCTTGGCCCTCCCTGCAGCATCGAGTAAACGGCCTGGGGACGAAAAGAATTCAAAAATTCAGAAACGTCCTGCTTTAACCTGTGAACCTGAAGGGGGCGGGGCTTCCACAGGAAGGGCTCACCTGTCCGTGGTAGTGGGGGGACATGGCCGGGATCACCTGACCGTACTGCAGGTAGGATTGTGGGTAGGGAGACGCCACCAGGGGGGGCCCCGCGGCCGAGGCAGCGGCGGACAGCATGGGGGATGCGGGGGAGGGGTGGTGCTCCGGGCGCGGCCCCACCACCGGACCTGAAATGGGGTGGGGGAGACGTTAGGTGGGCGGGGCCTCCCGAGACTTCCTGTCGGGGGGGGGGGGGGGGGTGAGTGAACCTGAGCTGACCTTTGGCCCGGGGGAACTTGCCCTGATTGACGGTGGACATGGCGTACTGGTACATCTGGGGGGCTTGGAGGGGGGGTCCCTGGATGTGGATGGGGGAGACATAGGACAGGTAGTGCCCAGGGGGGTTGCTGTAGATGGCTCCGCCCCCTCCGCCACCACCTCCTGGCTGTCCAGGGGGAGGCAGCACCACGGAGGGGCTGGGAGGCGTCGGCCGGGGAGGCGTGGGTGTCGGCGCAGGTTTCTATGGCGACAGATCATATGATGCGTCAGAAGCGGGTGGGCGTGTCAGGCGAGCGTCGGGCGGGGTTGTACTGACCAGCGCGGCGTTTCCTTTGACGGGGAGGAACTCTTTGGCGTTCGGATTCAGCGTCGAGTTTTTCACCTGCCTGAAAAGACAGAATATGAATATTAATGAGGACAGGAAGCTCATTAGCATATTTAAATCTCAGCTGAGTTTCCAGTTCTTACGCCGCCGCGGCCACCTCCGACCGCTCGCCGCCCTCTGGAGACGCCTCCTCGCTACTGCCGGGGGCCTGCTGGGGCCCCTCCGGCCCCAGGGGCTGGGGGCCGGGCGTGGTCGCCCCCGGGGTCTGCGGTGCGTCTTGGGCGGGGGCAGGGAGGGGCTTTGGCGGAGTCGGGGAAGACGAAGAGGAGGAGGAGTCTGTGGACGAGGGGGAGGAGTTTTGGGGAAGATCTGCAGAGGTGGGGCTGGCGGAGGGGGAGGAGCTTGGCTGCAGCTGGGGACAGAAATAACTAATCAGAGCGAGCCCCACCCAACTTCCTGTTTCAAAATAAAAGCATCAGAATGTCGTATTTTTTACCCGGAACTCTTTGCCGAACTTGCGGAGCTCCTCCAGCTGAGACCTCTGCTGGGCCGAAGGAGCTGAGGAGGAGGAGGAGTAATCTGATTACCAGATATCAGGATTTGAGCAGGAATAATCAACAATCGATCAATATCTTACGTTTTGTGGTCTTTGTCTCCGGTGGAGCCACCAGACCGTCGCTTCTGTCTTTAGCCGCCGTGTTCAGGATCTCGTTCACTGCAGACGACAAAAACAATTTAACAAAAAAATGTATTTTATTTCACTACGAATTTAAAGAATCTTTAGATAAATTTGGAAATTTTAAATAAATAAAATGTAAAAAATAAGGTTGTGGATGTGCAGGAAGCCTCACCATCGATAGGGAACAGCGGGGTGGGGCCGGATGGTTTGGTGGTGGTTGCCGTGGTGACAGTGGAAGGGGAGGAGTCCAAGAAGGCGGGGCCAACCAGGGGGAGTTCCTGGGGAGGGGCGTCAGGTTTTGGAGGACGGGAAACTGAAGGGTGGAGAGAGAGAGAGAAGACGTCCTCATGCCAGCCAAGGCTAGCTCAAGTTTACTGTTGCTAGGCAACAGGATCTAAAGGGGGTGGACCTACCGGCTGGGGACGACTGGGAGTTCAAAGGTCGCTGGTTCCTGTTGTTCTGGAGCCTCAGAGCCTTCGGAGACGTTCTGGATGGAACTGAGAGAGAACGCACGTGATTGGCTGCTGTCGTTAGCATGCTAGCTAGCACAGCTAACTCAAGCTGTTGTGGGCGTGGCCACATTCTGACATCACTCGCACGAGACGGTACCTCCGTTGACGGGGGGGCGCGTGGCTTCGGCCAGCGCCTGTGGGTGGGACAGGGAGTGGGGCAGGACGTGATTGGTGCAGGGGGGGCTACTGGCGGACGGCGAGCTGCTCTGTGATTGGTGGGGGGAGTAGGCGGTCCTGACGGCCAGCGGGCTGCTCCTATCGGACGGCTGCTTGGGGGAGGACGAGCTGGGGGGGGCGTGTCTGGAGGGGGCCTGCGAGGCGTTCCGGGCGGCGCCGCCGGGCCTCACGCCGCCGCCGGGGAGGGCGCCGTCTCTCACCCGCTGGGGGAGGGGGATGTATTTACCCTCCCTGGAAGACGAGGAGGAAGAGGCGTGAGTGTGTGTTTGTGTGTGAGACGGTGACCTCAGGGGGCGGGGCCAGAACCGACCTGCCGCCGGCGCCGAACCCGGGGCTGGAGCGCTCGTCTCGCACCACCGAGCTGAACTTGTCCTCTTCGCTCCGGCCGTCGTCGTTCTCCAGGGAAACCCGCCGGCGGTACTGCAGGCTGCCCTCGATCTCATTGGCTAAACGGGCGGCGCGCGCCTCCCGCTGGCGGTACGCCTCCGAGGTGCCTTTCTCTAGAGGCATGCTGGGAAATCAGACGAGAACAACCACACGGTCAGAGTCGCTTAAAAAAAGGAAGCGTGTTCACGCCGTCTGAGACGACTGGGGGGGTGGGGGGTTTGATCAGGTGACCTCGGTCGTGGGGGGGGGTCACATGACTCACGTGTACATGGAGAGGCTGGAGTCGTAGGTGGACTTGATGCCGTACGCCTCCTCGTTCAGCCGGAACATCTCGTTGGCGTCCCAACCGTTAGACTGAAAGGACGGACGGAGGTGAGAACACCGCACACACAACCTGTGTGTGTGTGTGTGTGTGTGTGTGTGTGTGTACCGTGTCTGACTCCAGATCAAAGTTTTCTCCGTTCCCGTTCCCCTCCCACCGCTGCAGGACCTTCTCCCGGTGCTCGCCGTTCACCCGACCCGAGCTGATGGCCGTGTCGGTGAATGTGTCTGAGCGGAGACACAAACACAGATTGATCACAGATTGATTACTGATTGATTATAGATCAATGTATCCCTCTCTCACCTCTGATGGCGAAGCTCAGGTCGACGTCACGACAGGTCATGGTCACCAGGTCGGACGGGCTGAAGATCATGGTGTCGGTGATTTCCTCGATCCTGGGCGGAGTCGACCGGTTCCCTCCACCTCCCCCATCTCCATCGCTCTGCTTGTGAACGGCGTCCACAGCCAGCTCACACTGCCCCACACACACACACACACAGATCACTCCGGTTGCTTTGAGAGCGCTGATCGCCGATCAATAATCGCATTTCTACCTGTGAGCTTAAAGTCTTGAAGACCCCCTCGTACGACGAGCCGTTTTTCACCCTGATGTCACACGTCGAGCCCTTCAACGAAACAAAAGTCAGCGTCTGTGAACCGGAACGCGACCACAGATGGACAGACGGACGTCCGACTACTCACCACCACGGCTGTGAGGAAGTGAAGCATTCTGGCGTTGTTGTAGACGCCTTCAAACATCTGCAGACACACGAGAAAGAGGGGAGAACTGTTGTCAAACCTCCTGCTGTCCAAACAGAATAAATACGTTGAGTTAAAGGATTCAAGCAGAGCGTCTTCTTCAGGGGTCAGGAGTAAAGACAGAACACCAGCGCCCCCAGTGGTCAAACAGGAGAACTGCAACATCCCCAAGTTTCTCTCAAGATCCTCTTCAAGATGTAATTATAACTATACAAAATATATAGACATATTCACACAACCATATACTGATCAACAAATAACCCGTATTACTGATAAATTACTCATTTTGATAGATCATTTCATGGTGTTACACATTTTCTTAATTTATTAAAGGAACGGGCTAACGGGGACCTTCAGAGAGGTATTTTGTACTGTCCCGTGTGAAAACGTGCATCAGCATGACGACTAAAGATCCAATTCTGATTCTGAATGTATAAAAGTAAATCATATGCAATAACTTGACCCAAGCCTGCCCAGATGCCCATAACATGACAAAAACTACAAACACTCATATTTGTGTGTGTGTGTGTGAGGGGGGGGGTATCCGTCCCGAACCCTCCCCAAAAATCTTTGCAGAAATCTTGCTGATAACCAATAAGATTAACAATATTAAGCTTCAAGTTTAAATAACAAATAATAATAAAAAAAATGGTTCAGGAACATCCGGGTCTTTCTGGCTCAGGTCCAAACCCGCTAAACTTTGTCCTGTTTGGTTCAGGGCGTCCAAATGAGACAAGAATCCGGATTAAAAACAGCATGACAGCTCTTTAATCCGGATTCTGATCCTGGTTCTGGTCCCGGATAATTACTGGAAGCTGCTTCCACTTCCTCCCGGACCAGTCACGCACTGATGCGTGACCAGCGGGGGTGACAGCGGCCACACCTGTCCGAGGACCCCCGTCAGGTGAGGCGGTCGGGTCTCACCGAGCTGCTGAGAGGAGCGGACTGGTTCTGGTTCTGGGACGGCGGCTTCATGGTGCTCCTGGTCCTGCAGGGGAAACACAGGTTTAATGGTTCCGCCGGGGGGGTGGGGTGGGGGGGACAACGAACACCGGCCGGCGGGCTGCTTTCTACGGGATGACACGACGTGGAAACACCGGCGTGGAGGTGAAAACACCGGAAGACTCTCCTTCTCGGTCCGACGAGCTGCGCGTCGCGCCGCAGAATAACAATAAGCAGCTAGCTGGTCGGCTAACGCTGCTAGCTCAGCGCAGACGTCGAGTTGTATCACAAGACACTTCCGACGCGGCAGAAACGATGTCGTCATCACCCCGGAGAGCGACGCGTGGAGCGGCTGGCGTCATTAAAAACCTACTTTTTCGTCATGTGCATCACGGTTCGTCCCGTCGCGTCGTCGCGGTCGAAAGTCACTCGGTTTGACAGGCCGAACACGACACACCGCTGAAAAACAACAAAACATGCGAACAGGGGCGCTGGATTCACTTATTAAGGGGTGCGAGTATCACGTGATACAGGTTGGCTCCGGCGGGCGGGGCTGTATCCAATACAAATGACGTGTTCGTGTGAGCAACCCGGATCAGCCGAGACGTAAAATGAACAACCCTTTAGTAAAACCCGCCTACTACTGTACGGCAAACTCTGATTGGCGGATTAGTCTGTCAATCATGAATAATCTGCTTCTTCATTGGCTGGATTGGATGTATGTCATTTATGCCGCTTCCCCAAAGGTCATGTAAGGAAACAGACGCCGGGGTTGGTTTGGCGGAGAAACTACAAAGGAAGAGAAGCGTTCTGAATAAAATCAGATTAACACAACACAATCCGTCTATTTACGACCTTTTCTAAAGAAATTACAAATTATTTAACACATTGAAGTTTTTTTTTAACACATTTTATGTGTGATGTCATCATTTAACAATCAGCCTCTCCTATGTCGGGAAGCAATTCGATCACAAACTCCTTTATTTCCGCCGATAATCCAATCAATTGATTACATGCGCCTTACTGTGTTGGTCACCAGGTTTCGATTAGGTATTGTGTTTGATCACTTTGTAAAGATTGTAACTGGTGTGTCAATGTGATCTGAACCCAGGCTGAGGTCCACTGTATCACTGTGTGTGTGTGTGTCCTGATTTGACACCAGTCTCCTTATTTTACCACCTTTTGTTAGAGTTGACTTTATAGCAGATTCTGATCACTGATCACAATTATAATGACTGCAATTAGTGCATTCAATAATTATGACTTCCCCTGTTGTTGACCTTTAAGGCTACACTCAAAAACATGCCCCCCCCCCACCCCAGGGAAAAAAAATACCACACAGCCTCCAGTATGTTTCACTATATTTATATTATATCATTAAATTCAACGTAGTACCTGAAACTAACCACACGTGGTGGACAGAACTCTGCCCGCCCTCGACACAACGGTCCCAGCAAAGAGAGAAAAGAGACAGAGAAAGGCACAAAGAGTTCTGAAACTGAGAGGACACAACATGATGATGATGACCGGGGGGGGGGGGGTGCATACAGACAAACACATGAGCAAAAAGAACAGACCGGGAGGTGAGCTGGCGGGGGGGTGAAATGGACGAAGACACGGATGCAGGCGGATCGACGATGGACACAGAAAGGCACAAGTAGAAAAACGTTTCCTCATTTCTGCTAGTTGTAGACGTGACAAAGGGGGGGGGGGGTGAGGAGGAGAGGACAGCATGAAGAAGACGCCGTCGCCTTGACAACGAGGCCTTTTTGACAACTCATATTTTTCCTTTTCTTTTTTTTAAATCCTAAAAATAAAAAAAAGGCACAAACACATATTCCTTTTTTTTGACTGAATTAACAGGATGGAGTCGGAACAAAGTCGTAAGAATACGAAAGAAAAGAGGTGTCGTAAAAACAAATAAAATTAATACTATTATTCTGACCGTCATTATTATTATTTCCATCAATATTATTTTATTGGTATCATCGATAGTTCCTCTCTGAATGAAAGTTCAGTTTGTGTCAGAGAGAGAGAGGCTGAGTGTCTGAGGTATTTGCATCCGACCCGATCCGTCGTCTGTTGCGCTGAAACGACGACTCGACTCCGTTAAAAAAAAGCAGTTTGATTTGAATCGAATCTTTAAATCCCTTTTTTAAAAACCAAAAATCTGCTGTTGCTAAAACTTTAGAGTTTTTAATGCCAGGAAAGTTTTAAAAATGCCCAACAGTTTTCCCAGGGCTGTAGATGAAAGTTTAAAACCGGCGTCGTCGGAGGAGTTCCCCGTTTTCAGATGACGGACGTCCTCGAACGCACCGTCAGGGTGGAGGCGGGCTTCTGGGCGAACTGCTCCAACAAACCTTTTTTAAAAAGGGGTGTGTCGTCGTTTCTGCGCCAATCAGAGCGCGGCGTTGCGGGTCTACCTGCCACAGTACTGTGTGTGTGTGTGTGTGTGTGTGTGTGTTTGGCTGTGAGGTATTGGGATCGCTGGTCGGACCAGTTTTAACCGGTTTGGACTGGGTCCCAGCCGGCGCCTCCTGCGGCGAGGAGCGCCGACCAAAACGAAGCTCAGCTGATGAAATGTGTACCGTTAGTGTTCTGGCGTCTGATTGGTCGCCTCTCTCTCCCTCCTGTAGTGTTAGTACCACCTCCTCCGCCTCGCTAACGAAACAAAAACACTGGTTATGAATGGCTATGACGAGCGCCGTCTCCTCCAATCGGGCGCTCCGGGCCTCGGCGCCGTCAGAAGAAGGAGTACTGGTTGTCGACGGCTCGCGGCGCCCTCGCCCCGTCCCTTTCCTCGCCCTCCGCCGCGTCCAGTTGGCGGAGGGGCGTGTCCCTGTCCCTCTCCTCCCAGTCCTCCACGCCTCCGGCGCTCCCGCCTCCGCTTCCTCCGCTTCCACCTCCTCCTGCTGTTGTCATGGTTACCACAGCTCCTCCTCCTGCTGCTGCTCCCGCCTCCGTCTCGTTCCCCCTCTCCTGCGGGGGGGTCGGCGGCGGCGGCCTGCCCGGCGGCAAAGGAGGAGGCTGAGGGGGGCTACGGGGTCTGCTGGTCAAGTCTGCATGGAGGATAAACGGATGGGAGGAAGAGGAAGGACGAGGAAACGAGAGAAAATGTAAATAAAAGGAGGAGGAAGAGGAGGAGGAGGAAGAGGCACAAAGTTCAGGTGACAGTGCAGTCGAAGAAGGGAGGGGTGAGTGTCGGGAGACAAGAGAGAATGACAGTGAGTGGCCGGTTAGGTGGGAGGAGTCTGTCGTCATGGAGTCCATGGGAGTGATGGGGCGGTCCGACCCCGGGGAGCACGCACGCCGTCTAACGCCGACGGTAACGACACTGCAGCACGCCTCACACCATCACACCCACCGCAAAATATTATCAGTTACCAATCCGTCGTTTAAAACCTCACATGTATATATTTGTTTTTATTTTAATTGTATTTTTTAAATATTTGATTGTTTATTTTTATTTTCTATATATTATTCATTATTTTATTTATCTTAAACATGACTGTTAGTATCATTTATTTCACATTAAGGAAGAAATCTGACCAAAAACTACTTTACCAACGTCTCTTCCAATGAAACCCGCTCTGATTGGTTGGTGAGAGTCACATGATCAGAACACCCCCCCCACACAGCAGCAGACACTTCCCCACGCAGATCCGTTCATTCACCCACTCAGCCGGCTCCGGTCTCACTTACACACAGTCAGAGATGGGGTTTGATGGAGAGTCAGGATGGCGCGTGGTGATGACATCACAGACTGTGGGCCGACTGCCTGCCCTGTCGCGGCCTGCAAGGAAGGAGCCAACGGATACAACAACAAGAGGTCAGAGGTCAGAGGGCGACGGAGCAGTGAGGAGCTTCTGACCGACAGTTACTGCAGCTGCTTTGACTCATGACATCATCACTGCAGCTGCTTTGACTCATGACATCACCACTGCAGCTGCTTTGACTCATGACATCATCACTGCAGCTGCTTTGACTCATGACATCACTGCAGCAGCTTTGATTCATGACATCATCGCAACGGCTTTGACTCATGACATCATCACTGCAGCTGCTTTGACTCATGACATCACTGCAGCTGCTTTGATTCATGACATCATCACAACGGCTTTGACTCATGACATCATCACTGCAGCTGCTTTGACTCATGACATCATCACTGCTGCTGCTTTGCCTCATGACATCATCACAGCTGCTGCTTTGACACATGACATCATCACTGCAGCTGCTTTGACTCATGACATCACTGCAGCAGCTTTGATTCATGACATCATCACTGCAGTTGCTTTGACTCATGACATCACTGCAGCTGCTTTGACTCATGACATCACTGCAGCTGCTTTGACTCATAACATCATCACTGCAGCTGCTTTGACTCATGACATCACTGCAGCTGCTGCTTAGACTCATGACATCACAACTGCTGCTTAGAATCATGGCATCATCACAACTGCTTTGACTCATGACATCAAAGCTGCCGTTTCAGCAATAGCGAAATTTAAATGTTGAAAACAGGATGACTAAAAGAATCAGGTTTTCCCGTTTCTTGGTGTTCAAACTGAGATGTTTTTATCGATATCGTTTCGTTCTGGTTCGATAAACAACGGGTCCAATGGGGGACGAGTCAAATCCAGGACCTGGACTCTGACTCTGCTGTGAGGCAGCAAGAAGACACGACCCCGAACCTGAATCTAGCTTTAATGGAGGTCCAGGTTACCACGGTGATATTATGGTCTGTCGGTGGTAACAGGTTGACAAATGACTGATGTCGACTGATTCCACCTTTGAGGCTTTTGTCCAATCAGATGTTTTGAAACCAGCAGCAAATCAGAACGAAGATAAATTCAGGTTGAAAGACGATCAACGATCAGCCAATCAGAGCAACGGATGAAGAGTCAAAGATGACGTGATGGGGGGAGGAAGATGAGGCTGACTGTTCAGCAGCTGTAAATGTCGTGTGTGTGTATGTGTGTGTAGCAGCAGCTGGCAGCACACACACACACACTCTTACAGAAACACACACACCGGAATCAGGCTCGCTGTGCCTCTTCCTCCTCCTGATGAGGGGCGGTCCTACCTGGCTGGCGGATGGCGGTGGCGCCCACGAAGCTGATGAGGGTGACGTCGGAGGCGCCCCCCGACTCCAGCGGGATGGGGTGAACCCGGAAATGTTCCAACATGTCGAAGATGGACTGGAACCACAGGTGCTGCACACGGCACTGCCCGTCCTCGTTCAGGGACAGACGCAGGTGCTGGGGGGGGGGGGTGTCACAGGTCAAAGGTCATCGTAAGGCGACCTCTCAGCTCTGGCTGATCCCCCACACACACACTCACCTTGGCTTTGCCCTGGAAGTTGAAGGTGAGGACGTACTCCCCCCGCCGAGTCTCGCTCTGACGCACCAGGAAGACGCCGTGGCTCGCCGGCCCTCCAGCCAGCACCAGCTGCGCCGCCTTGAGGCGGGACAGCGTCCCATGGAACCACTGGCACTCGCTGAGGGGGTGCTCCACCGCCTCAGCGGCGGTCGTCTCCGAGAACAGGAAAGAGCCTGGGCGGGGGTGTTACACACACGGTTGGAAACGGAAACGCTCGGCGGCGACGAACCGACGGGAGGGGGGGCTCTCACCTGTGGCGTCTGGGGTCTCGGCGAAGGGCGTGCCCAGACTAGCCCCGCCTCCAACGAGGATCCGGCCGTCCGGTTCGTCCAGGGGGGCCCGCGGCGGCAGCTCCGGGGGGAGGGGGTCCATCAGCGGCGAGGAGCCCCCGATGCCGCCGTAACACACCTGAGAGAGACGGTCCACCATCTCCGGCGTCCCACTGATGTCCAGCGGGGCGGCGCTCATGCCTTCAGCGTCATCCTGTTCACTGCGGGAAAGACAGAACCCCCCCGTTAGAGCGGCGTCACGTCACCCCCCCACACACACACACACGTCGTCTCTACCTGAGGCAGATGCCATTCCTGATGTCGCTCAGCCAGGCTCGCATCTGAACGGCGTCGCGCGTCTCGATCACGTACTGCGCCGACCCGTCCAGCTGGGGGTGGGGGGGGAAAGGAGGGTCAAGACGGGACGACTCGTCCCCCTTCCCACCAACCGGTGAGGAGGGGGAGGAGCCACAGCCTAGAGGGGGCGTGTACCTGCAGCAGGAAGGTGTTCTCCTTGTCGGGGACCTCCAGCGCCGTCGTGCTCCGAACGTCCACGATGGAGCAGCAGGAAACCGTCAGCCGCGGCTTCGACGCCTCCAGAGGCATCATGGGAATGATTAGATTAGAATTATTACATAATTACAATAATTATTATAATTATCATTCAAACACAACTTTATACGCACACGCGACACGATCTCAGCGCCATAACTTTACAGTAATTTAAACGTTCATGAACCCCCCCCCCCCGCCACACTGATATTAAACCACCTCCTATCTGTATGACCTTGAAAACACTCTTATAGACTGTTTAAAGCACTGTTCTATTCAAGAAAAGTTTCTTTAACCCACGGTAGTGCTCTGTGTTCCATGAGTGTCTGAACGCAGCGCACTACTGGATACCGTCAGCCAATAGAATGCGTGTACGGTATCACATGACTACATAAATCAGAATAAAATACATAATTATTAGCCCCTAACAGTAACAATATAAAAATGTCATTGTACTATTTGTAAGACGACAATTAAAGCTTCTTAATCTTAATGAAGTCAGTTTTACACACACACACACACACACACACACACACACACACACACACACACACACACACACACACACACACACACACACACACACACACACACACACACACACACACACACACACACTTACTTTGGGTGGGATGAAGAACTCCAGGTAGTACTCCTCCCCCCTCTCGCCCCCCTCCCTCTCTCGCTCTCGGAGGACCAGACGACATTTATGCCAGCGTCCCCCCCGCCACGGGACGTTCCCGCCGCCGGCAGGGGGGGGCGCCGTCTGCGCGGCTGCGGCGTTGTTGTTGTCCGTCCCATGATGCAACAGGCCAAAGGAGAAGCCGGGGAAGGCGTGGCTCGCGCTCAGCTCGTCATTGGACGAGCTGACGCTGACCCCGCCCTCCCGCACCAGCTTCCCCACCTTCCTGGGGGGGCCGACGGCGGCGGCACTGCTGGGCGGCAGCGAGGAGGAGGGGGTGTGGATGCCGACGGCGGTGGGGGTGAGGACGGGGGGGGGCGAGCGCGACAGGCGGAGCTTCTCCAGGCGGTGGCTCCACTTCTCCTTCTCGCCCCCCTCCCCGTTGCTCCGCCGGCGGTCCCGCGCCGCCGCCTCCGACAGCGACAGGGAGGTGGCGCTGCTGGACGAGGAGGGGGGCAGCGAGGACGAGGACGAGTGGGGGAGGGACAGCGGCATAGACAGCGACACGGGCATGGAGGAGGAGGTGGGGGTGGGCGGCTGCGTGCTGGAGTTGCGTTTGGGGGCGGGGGCCGCGGCAGCGGCGTCCTGGACCCCCGCCGTGTAGCTGTAGCTGGAGGGGAGGGGGCTGTGGGCGGAGTCACTGGAGGAGCTCCTCCAGTGCAGGATGCCGCGGACGCTCCCCCGCACGCTGCGCCCCACGCTGCGCAGCGAGAAGCGCTTCTTCAGTTTGTTTTTGGATGGGGGGGGGGCGCTGCTGCCGCTTTTGGCGCCGGGCGGCGGCGGAGTGGCCGAGGAGGGCGGGATCTGAGGGCCGTGGGCGGGGTCCACCTCCGCCGATTCTCCTTCCTGCTCCTCCGGTTCCGCGTCCTCCCCCACCACGGACGCCGTCCCCCCTAGCCAGCTGTCCTCCTCTTCCTCCACGGGGGCCTCGCCGTTGCCCGAGCCGATGGCGGCCCCGCCCCTCTCCTCACGCCGCCCGTTGTTCCCCCCCACCGAGGAGCAGCAGGACGACGAAGACGACGGGGGGAGCGCCTGTCCGTGGGCGTACGAGTCCTGGAACCGGTCCCCCCCCCCGCCGCGGGTCTCCAGGACGAGCCGCGTTGGCGCCGGTTTGGACGCCGCCCGGGCGGCGTGGGTGACCCCGCCCCCGGACGCCGACAGGGGGGAGACCGCCTCCTCTTCCAGGGAGGTGGCGTCCGACTGGGGAGCCCAGCTCACCAGGTCGTCCCTCCCGGGGGGCGGCGGCGCCCCCTCCAGTTCTGTCTGGAAGTGGCGCACG
The DNA here is from genome assembly GCF_040054535.1 of Antennarius striatus. Taxonomy (NCBI): domain Eukaryota; kingdom Metazoa; phylum Chordata; class Actinopteri; order Lophiiformes; family Antennariidae; genus Antennarius; species Antennarius striatus. The sequence continues at coordinate 1,028,362 of NC_090791.1, forward strand.
AAGCGGTCGGTGAAGCGGCGGCAGAAGGCGGCGGCCGAGTCGGGGGGGTAGTGGGGGTTCTCCAGCAGGAACGCCCGGAAGTGACGCGCAAAGTCGCCCGCCGCCACGCGGGCGTGCAGCTCGCAGAACTCCGTCCAGCTCAGGCAGGGGGAGGGCGACGGCGTGGGGGTGTCGGACAGGGAGGATGGGTGCGCCTGGGGCGGGGGGCTCACCAGCGGCGGGAGGGGAGGGGGGCGGGGCGACAGGGGCAGCAGGGAGGGGGAGGGAGGCGATGGAGACGGGGAGGGCGAGGGCGGTAAAGGGGAGGAGTTAGCCGCCCGCGGGCTGGGGGGGGTCAACAGAGAGCCGTTCATTCTCCTGACGCGCGATCCAATCAAACGTGCGGGGGGGCCCGACGGGGGCAAACACGGCACATGGGGCAAATAATCAACAAACCAGCGCGAGCTGGTGGCTTTGGCCCCGCCCCCTCTACGGTGACGAGATGACAGAGAGATCCGATTGGCCGAGCAGCCGCTACATTATTTTGTGGAGTCGAATCGTTTCGGTGCTTCAACAGGAAACCAGGAGATAGACGCGTCCGAACGACGGTGTGGGGGTCAGAGGTGAGGAGCGGGGGGGGTTGGCCTCGTCTTCACCGGCTGTCAGACATCCGGGGGGGCGTGACCTCATCCTGTGGGGCGGGAGAAGGTTATTGGTGGATGGAATTAAGAATATAAACGTCTAAAACACATGTGTCAAACTCAAGGCCCGGGGGCCAAATGTGGCCCTCCACATCACTTTATGTGGCCCGCGAGAGCATAAAGGGTCAGAGTGTCTGAAAATGAATAGGTCAAAAGTGTGCTTTGAGCAAAACTACATTTCCCATAGAGCAGTAGTTCAGCCCATTTTAACTCTGACTAAACGTAGTGAACAAAGTTAATGTCTTAACTTGTGTCTGATGTTATTTTTCTTTATTGATTGATAGTTTGATCCTTGATTGATGGAGTTCTGTGGGTTTAATAACCTGACAGATTAAAAGGATTTATGTTAGAACAGAGAAACAAACAAACGCGTTTTTTCTGTGCATCTGTGATGTTTGTAACTTGAATAAGTAATAAATTCAGAGTTATTAAACATTAAGGAGTAGTTACATTTAGTTACATTACATTTAGTTACATTTATTTACATTAGTTACATCTGGCCCTTTGACGACAGTCATGATGCTGATGTGGCCCTCGGTGGAAACGAGTTTGACCCCCCTGATCTAAACACACATTTATAACCAGGACTGATGTTAAAAGAACAGAATGAAGTCACTGATGATCTGATGTCAAAAGTTCACATAGAAACACGTGATGATGTCACACAACTCATTATGATTCAGGGTTTATTTAATCCCACCATTATGACCACAATGACCTGCAGCTGCATCATGATGGACATTAAAGGATCAATCTGTACTTCGGTGACAGAACACACTGGAAATAAGTAGTACGATACATAAAACACAGATGAAGGGATTCTTCAGGATCTGTTTCAGGAACTTCAGATAAATGTGAGTCCTGTTTCAGCTCCAATCGGATCCCTTGTGAGTCTGGATCATCTGTGACACACCTGACAGATTAAACACACACTCCTCCAGTAAACATGTCAATAAAATCTGTCAACATGACATATGGGGGGGGTGTTAAACTCCAAGTATCCTTAAATACTTTTACATCGTTTGTGTTTCCACTTTTATGATTTGGATCTTCTTTCATTCATCACAAATCGAACATTTATTCTCTTTAAAAACATTTTTCTATCTCTTATATTTTGTACTAAAACAGCTGCTTAGTTTTATTCTGAGGCTCCATCCTGTTTGTTGTTGCTGTTGTTTGGATCAGTCATTATCAGGCACGAGCCATGTAAATAAAGTCACGAATTAAATAATAATTAACCAACTAATTATCTTAGTGAGAAAATCAAAAGTAACGTGAGAAAAATACGTTACTCCAGGTAAATCCTCGCCCTGCACGCTAACATGCTAGCATGAGCTAGCAGCAATGTGAGTCCGGCTCGTTCGGCTTTCTCCACGGACGCGTATCGGCTGCTAGCGAACAAAAGCTCCGGATCGTCCACGTTCTATCGAACCTATCGATCCGCATCTTCATCCCATCGTTAATTCCGTTCGACTCCCGCCAGCTGGCGATAACAGCTGGAAGCTTTAGCCGCGAACATCGACCCATCCGACGGCAGCGACCAGCAGAGATTATTCGTGGGCTATGCTAACCGTTAGCCAGCTAGCTAGCTATTAATAAACCTGCTAACTAGCCATCAATTGGACTTTCCGGCGGCGCGGCGGGTTTTCTCTACCTGTTTATCGAGGTTTCGTGTTTCCATCCGCGTCTTTCGGTGGGAACGGGACGCGTTTCTTCACGGTTTCGGGCTACATAACGGAACCACCGTGAACGAGGAGGTTGTTGTTGTTGCTAAATGTGAATATTGCTATGTCTTGCCTGGACCCGTTCTTCTCGCACCACTCCAGTTCTCGCGAGATTTCGAGGCCCGGAGCCCGAGATCTGGAGCGACTATAAAAAGTCCTGTTTTCAGGAATAACGGAGGAAGAGAAATGGATCAAAATACACGGAGTCACTAAAAATATCCAAACATGCAGAAACAAACAAAGGGTCGGGTAAAAGCAAGTTTAGTAGATCAATTAAATCGATTGATCAGATCAATTAAGTACATTTGACACAAATATTTTCGAGCAGTAAATAAAAGTTTGCAACCATTTCATAGATGTGATGAAACCATTCTAGCCATTGATCCTTCTTCCAATCAGATCAGCGGTTTATACATCAAACAAACAAATGACTACAAGAGGAAACCCAATCACCTTAGGAAAAGTGATTAAATATTGATCAAACAGTAAATAGAATTATTTTAAGGTAAGGAATATCAAACCATAAATACATCTCCTGGATTGCCATCAGGATCTACAGATTATTCCCTGAGAAATTTTCTGAATTTTTCTGTTTCCTACAAATAAAATCTAATCAGCCTGTTGAAAACACAAAAAACAGTCTCTGTTGTTTCAAAAGTGTTGGAAGAAAAACATTTTGTGTGTCGACGTGTCAAAGAAATTCATTTTTAAACACTGATTTCTCTCAGTTGGTAAAACTTTTCCACTTGTTGATTTAAAAATGTTGCTATCATTGATCCTCTTCAGATTGTTGGAGGAAGGTTCACTTCTTGAGGAGGGGAACCTCTTTCGTGTGAAAATCTTTTCTCTTCCTCCTTGCAGCTTTGCATCTGTCAGTCCGTCCGTCCATCCATCCTCCCGGTGAGACGTTCAGCCGTGACAGTCATCTTTAGGGGCGGATGAACGTCCTGCCGTTAACTGGCGGAGGGCCCCCCGGCAGATCAGTGTGAACCAGTAGAGCTGGAGGGGCCACAGCAGGGCGGCCCCCAGGTTACACTGCCAGGGGGCCACAAAGGGGACCGAGTAGACCGGGATGGAGGCATACCTGAAGCACACAGGTCATTACACACATGTGTAAAAAGTAAAAGAGTCCCCAACAACACTGCAGTACTAGGTACTGAATTACTGGAGTACTGAGTTACAGGAGTACTGAGTTACTTAGTTACCTGCTGTAGGCGTAGTACAGGTAGGGGAAGAGCAGAACCCGACAGGTGAAGAAGCTGAGCAGCATCAGGCCTCCGTTGACTTTGTGTAGCAGCGTGTGCTGCTTCTGATGCTGAGGTTAAAAACAAGACAAGAACAAACATTTAAAAAACATCTTGTTTTTCTCAGTATATTGAATTAAATTAGTTGATATTGATATCATAATATTATAAGATATCAAAAGTTACTTAAATGTAAGTTTATCCTGTTCGTATTTTGAGGTTTCAAAATAAATGTAACACAATTATATAATGTGAACAAATAAACATAATTTATTTTCATAATTAAAAAAGACATTTTTGTGATAACAGTAGAAAAATACTTTGAAACATGAGATCTGAGCCTGAAAAACAAAATCAAGATGTTTCCAACAAAATATCAAAATGTTAAGAAAGCAGCTTAATTTTCCTATTTAGTTTTTTTATTTTAATTAAACCAAACCTCTTCTTCTTCTTCTTATTATTATTATTATTATCATTATAAAAGATTCTGTCTTATTTCAGGAGATGTCATTGTTAATTTCAGATCAAAGGAAACAGTCCAGGTTCACACAGTGAATGCTGCTCTGGTCGATCAGTGTTTTCTTCTATGTCAGTTGAACGTCAGTGACTTTGGTCAATCCTTCCTGTTTCCACTAGAGGGCGCACCTCAGTAACACTAACATGGACCCACAGGGGGACGCGACGCTTTGTGTCCAGCATGAGGTCGAGTCCCATTCAGCTAAAACCTAAAACGTGAGGACTCTTACCCGGATCAGGACTTTTCCCAGGCAGACGAACGGCGTGCTGAGCTCAGCAAGAAGCAAAACGCCCTGGAAGAAATCACCTTTCCCCTGCCGCCACAGCTGACACACACACACACACACACACACACACACACACACACACACACATATCAATCAATACATCAATTCATCATCTATTCCAGTGTAAACTATCTCCGTTGCCATGGTTACCAGAGAAGCGGGGCAGCAGAACAGCACCATGAAGACGTGATGCAGCACCAGGAGCATTTCTCTGCGGAGGAACCCCACCACAGCCCCCCCCATTGACCTGACGGCACCCCCCTCCTCCTCGTGACCTTTGACCTGCAGCTTGTGCCTGTAGCACAGGAACATGGCGTAGATGTCGTAGGCGAAGTAGGGCGTGGCAAACAGGATGTAGGCGTCAGTCAGCCAATGCCTGAGCAGGACACAGACCGAGACAGGAAGTCAACGTTCGGTTACCACATCACCAGCTGGCCTCCCACAATCCTTTGCTGCCAGGTCACTGATTTGATAAACAAATGAGTGTCAAACAGACGTTTCCTCCGCTTTGACTGGGAAATGATGCTGCAGGACGAGACCTGGGATTGAATGAAACAACCCCCCCACCACACACACACACACACACACACACACACACACACACACACACACACACACACACACATACACTCATCTTCATCACCTCAGCCCCCATCATCCTCGGCGTGGAGGATTAGACATCTGTGGAGCGTCTTAGAGACACAAATAGCTCCACTGCTGCCGGCGAGTTGGGCTCAGATGGGTAATTAGATTACAGCCCCCCCTGCCCCCCCAAAAGAAGGGAAGCCGAGGTGAGGAAGAGTAAAAAGAAAAGTGTGTAGAGAGGAACTCACTCACCGGTCCTCCATGACGTCCCTGCAGGACCAGACGATGACGCCTCCAGCCGACGTTGCCATGACAGCCTGAACCGACGAGACGAGACTGAAGACAGAAATCAGTTCAGGAGGAAAAGAATCTGTTCATCCTGAGAGCCGGTTGTGTTTATTTATCACAATCATCAACTGGATTCAAAAAGAAAAATGTTCAGCTCGACAGTTCTGGAATAACAACGGTGGAAAAGGAATAATTCAGATTTGAAATTATTTTTAAACATCTGAACCGTGAATAAAAGTGTAGCTAAAGGAATCCAGACGATGGATTGTTTTCATTGTAAAGTTGAATTTAAAGAAATAAACTCCACAACCTGAAAACACCAAGCTGCACAAAATTTTATAAATTTTGTATTTGAGTTGTTTTATTTTTCCCAAAGAGGATAAATAAAGTAGATTTTAATTTTTCTTTAATTCTTTGCACTGTGTTGACCCCTCCAGGCCACCATACCTAGATCCCAGCATCACCATGACAACAGCTTCCTTTTTGCATCAGTAAAAATTTTAGGAAATTTGAAAAATTTCAAAATCAACAAAGTTTGTAATTTATTCTGGGATGTTTCCGGTGACATATAAAGGCATCGGCTCTGGTGGGGTTCTTACCGCGTGGCCGTGATGGCGGCGTCCCCCTCGCTGCCCCCCATCAGGCGCCTCAGCCCCCGTTTGGACACCAGGTAGAGACCCGGGAAGAAGATGGAGCCGACAGCCGTGAGGGCCGACATGGCTCCAGGGCATCACCTGAGCGACTGAGGGTGGGGGGGGAGAACGGACTTCTGGGAGCTCAGGGGGAGGGGGGGACCAGGGGGGAGGAGCCTCCTGACACCACCTGACAGGAGGCGGAGCAACGGCAGGACGAACACCGCGGTAGGAAATGAACTCCATCGTTCTGATCATTCAAGATCTGATAGTAAAATCAGACATTATGGGATGTCTGTGCTTCAGCTCTCTGGTCAGACAGCCTGCGTGTGTGGCTTAACATGCTAATGAGCTTAAACCGGCCCCTCCCTTAGCAGGAAGGGGGTGTGGCTTCCACAGGTGAAAGATGAGGAAAGCAGCAGAATCGTATCCAGTGTCCATTTATTCATCATCCACTAATTTAAGTCTAAACAGTTTTTAAGAAATTCAAGTATTTGTTGGGAACACAAGTCAAAAAAAACAAAACAAAAACCTGTATGCTAAAACGAAGACAAAACATCAGTTTAAAACATCATATTTAGAATAAAACACCAAGTTTCTTTTCCACAGAAGAAAAAAATGCGTCTAATCTCTACAGAGCTTCTGTTTCTGCTTCGCCTCGTCCTGCTGAAGCAGAAACGGAAGCTGATCTGTGAACAGTGTCGGGAGAAGAGCTCACCTACAGGGTGTCACCGAACAACGGAAGAGAAAGAAAGAGTCCACAGGTCCGACCCGTTGTTCCCTAAAGCCACGGGTTCCCTCAAGCTTTAGTCTAGAACACAAAACCAGTCAAACTAACACCCTCCGTTTAAACAAACATTTACCAATTATGGGATATTTCGGGATATTATGAGCATTTTTTAGGGAAATTTGACACCTGGATTCAAAAAGAAACATGTTTAGCTCAGCGGTTTTGGAGTAACGACGGTGGGAATAAAACAAATTTTAAATTCTTTTTAAACTTCTGAACCGTTAATAAAAGCGAAGGTGAACGAATCCAGATCGATGCTGTTTTCACTGTTTGTGGTCATCAGTGAGATCCGGACCCAAATATGGATCCAGACGTTTTCCATCTCTGAGTTCTTGTTCCAAACTATAAAGGCTGGGTTCCATTCAGCTCTGATGTGATTATTCCCTTCCTGGTTCAACCAAATTCTGGATCCGGTTGATTCCAAACCAACAAACAGTGGGAACACGACGTCCTCCATGGAGGCAAAGGGTTAAAAAAAAAAAGCCACTATACATAAAAACAGATCTGATTTGAAGCGATCCGATTCGTCCGTCTGGGGACCAATCAGACGCTGTCGGCTCGCTTTAGGGAACAACCATCACGACGTTCTCTCGGCTTCCTGTTAAAAATCTAATTAATCACAACAAACAGAAAAAAATAAAAATAAAAAAAAGCTTCTAACAAAAATCACTTCCTAAAAAGAATTTAAAAAATTACCACAAAAATGTACGTCGCCGTCGACAAACTCAACCATTGCACAGCATTCAAAGCCAAAACGCTCTCCTGGGGTAATAAATATACACATGCAGATTATACAAGTCGGGGGCCCACACCCACCAGATGGGGGGGGGACGGGACGCTGGGATCCCGTCCGCTGGAGGTTCAGGTCATGTACAAGAACAAAAAACAAGCTGAAGGACCCAACGGTTTCCTCGGGGGGGTGTTGGTGGTGGTGGTGGGGGGGTCTCCACAGAAAATAAACAGCGAACCAAAAAGTGGATCAGAAGCAGAGACGAACTCGAGGAGCCCCCGGGGGCGGAGCCACAGACCTCCTGGTTTTACTCGTTTAATCCGATCGATAAAAACTGATTGGCGCAGGATCTCGAGACGGGGGGGAGGGTCGTCTCGAGGGTCAAACGGACGAAGAGTTCGACGGGACACCTGAGCCTACGACTACGACACAGCAGCAGTTCCTCCCCCCCAGCGCCGGTCCGAGAGCCAGGGGGGAGCTGAAACCAGTCCAGAGGAATGATGTGAAACTGGAGGGGGGGGGGCGTTCAGACGGCCCGTTTCTGTTTTCTTTTCTTTTCTCCAGGCTTTGAGGTAACTAAGGGACCTGCAGAGGAAACACACTCGCCAACACACACGCAATAAGTTAAAAAATAAAAACACACATCGCCGTCCTCCTCTCTGCTGGGGGGACGAACAGGTGGCGAAAAAGAAGCGCGCCCACAGGGGGGGGGGGGGGACAAGCCCGATGGGGGGAGGAAGAAGGAGAAGTTTTTCCAACATGATTCCAGACGCGAACACCTGCTGAGCGTGGAAGAGGTGACCTCTGATCTGGGGGTCAGCCGTTGCCATGGAAACCAAAACGTTTAAAAAAAAATAAAAAAATTCAACGGACACGGGCTGCGGTTCAGACCTGCTACATCTGCTAAGTTGCATCATTTATCGTTGACGCCGAGCGGCGAAAACACAGTGAGAGATGAGTTAAAAAAAAAAAAAAAAAAGGTCTCGGAGGTTCTGGCAGGTTATCGGTTCGCCCGGGACACGCCCACCCGGGACACGCCCACCCGGGACACGCCCTGTCCCCGGCACGCCGCCGTCATTTACCCATATTGAACAGAGCTGGAATGACTTCAACGATGGATCGGTTCAAGCCGTTGTTTGGGGGGCGCCTCCGTTGTTTTGGGGTGGGGGGGGGTGTGTGTCTCCGTCCGGCACTGAGTTCACGTATTTCTCTTCAGCAGCATTTTGTTTGTTTTTTATTCAGCACCGAGGACGTCTCGAGCGGCGGCGGCCGTCTGGAGGAGTTTTTGTTTTCTGGGAAACAACAGGGAGACATTTTTCCAGGAGGAGATCGAGGCGGGGGTGGGGGGGGGGGTGGTGTCCCGTTGTGGTTGGGGAGGACGTTTCCTCCGAAGCGCCCAGAGGAACGGGGTTAAAAAAAAAAAAGACGTCAAAAATCCGGATTTTTTTTTTCAGGCGCCGCAGCCGTTTGGACGTCACAAGCCGCTTTCGCTCCTAGGGGGGCGGGGGCGACGGGGGGTGAGGAAGAGGAGGGGCGTTCATCTCTCTTCCTTCCTGGACACCTTGGACGAGTGCCACGCCGTCGACCTGCGGACGCAAAAGGCAAGAAAAACGATGAAAACGCCACTTCCTGAAGTGGGAGGAGCCAAAACGACCCGATGAGCGCGGGATCAGGTCAGAACCGGAGTCTTCCTCACCTGATGAAGGTCTTGAAGGCGGCGCTCTGGGGGTTGATGCACAGCGGCACCCGTTTCCCCTGCTGGTGCTCGGTGATGAAGCGATGGATCAGCTCTGAGGGGGACAGGAAGTAAAGAATGAGATCAGAGGCGTTTCCGTGAGGCGATGGGCGGGGCTCGGCGGCAGCGGAGAAAGAGGGGGCGGGGCTTACCTTTCCCCTGCCACACGGACAGCAGGCTGTTCTCGTAGCTGTGGCTGAACGGCCGCTCGGCCACCGGCTCGAAGTCGCGGGTGTAGACGCGTCCGCTGGGGACGGAGTAGCAGCACTGACACATGCAGGTGTGGTAGCGCAGCCGCCCCTCGTCCAGGTAGGGGTGGGACAGGGCGTCGCTGCCCGAGATCCGCTTCGCCTGAAGGGGGAAGAGGAGGTGGGCGGGGTAAGCTGGAGACTCGTCGACACTTACGTGAAGTAGGGCGGGCATTAAACTCACCGGATCGAAGACCAGCATCCGGCAGAGCAGGTGAACGGCCTCGTGGGTAGCGCCGTCCGACAGCATGTAGAGCACAGAGAGCGACGGCTGAAACACGACGGAGGCGTTAAAAGGACGTAGCGATAGCACGCTACGAGCTAACACTTTAGCTTCATCCATCCAGTAATAATCTGAATGCACTGATTGTGGTTTAGCTCCTCTAAGCTAACAGAAGCTACGTTTCTGCGGTGGGCGTGATTCTGTTGAGCCTAGCCTTTGGTGCGTTTGGCGAAGGCGGACTCAGAGAGGCGGAGTCACGTACCGGTTTGTGCGGCCCCCTCAGGATGTGGGCTCTGGCCCCTTCGCAGGCTGACGCCAGGGCCGAGAGGGGGGGCGTTCCCAGCAGGTCGGTGATCAAATCCAGCTGCGACACAAAGAGAAGACGTTAAGAACGCGGTCCCGTTCGTTTGGCCCCGCCCACTCGGCCCCGCCCTCTCACCTGCTGGATGGGGCTCTGAGCCTGGAAGAGGATGCGTCGTCCCAGCAGCTCTGCGAAGATGCAGCCCACCGACCACACGTCGATGGCCGAGCCGTAGTGCCGGCAGCCCATCAGCACCTCCGGCGCCCGGTAGTACTGCGTCACCACCTCCTGGGTCATGTGACGCGACGGGTCGGGCTCCTCCACCCGCGCCAGGCCGAAGTCGCAGATCTGAGCGGAGACGAGAACGTTCAGCTCAGGGGCGTCGGGCTTCTGGTCGGGGAGATTCTTCGTGCTTCGACTCAGCAGAACAAGGGAGGTGGGAGGCGGCCTAACGGGGTGGGAGGCGGCCTAACGGACCGGCGCCGCTTACCTTCAGCAGACAGTTACTGTTGACCAGCAGATTCCCGGGTTTGATGTCCCGGTGCAGGATCCCGGCGGAGTGCAGGTACTTCAAACCTGAGACAACAAGGGGTTTGGTTGGTGTGACGTTACGAGGACGCTGCTAATAAAGTTGATACAAAACTGGATTGTCATTGGGGATCGCTGCGCTACGACACCCCCCCCTAAGGAGGCACACTGCATGATGGGATCAGAACCCGAGTCAGTTCAGTCAACAGACGAGACAAAATGTGTTTACATACGAGTATTTCAAAAAGAGAAAACTGACGCGTCACAATCAAACAACCCGAGGCCCCGACCGCAAAAGTTGGTCGCCGTGACGACGACGCTCACCTCGGAGGATCTGATAGAGGAAGACCTTGATGTGGTCGGTGGTGAGGGGTTGAGGGGACACGATCACCTTGTGGAGGTCGCTCTGCATCAGCTCCGTTATCACGTAGCTGCAGGGCCGCCGGCGTCAAGGAAAACTCAGACAGAAACACGGAACAGGGTCGCGACCCCATCGGTTCGTTTTCTCACGTGAACAAAGGATACATTTCCTCGAAGCAGTCGATCTGCGGAGGCTGCAGAATGTCCAGAGCCGACAGAACCTGCGTGGACACAAACGAGGAGAAACGTTCAGCCCGTCTGGTGAAACTCACTCGGCTCTAATCTCACGCCGCCGCCGCCGCGTCTTCGACTTTACGTTGTCGTGCTTGAAGAAGCACAGCATCCTCAGCTCCCTGAAGACCCTCTTACAGGAGACCAGGTTCTGGAAGACGTTGGGCATCTTCTTCAGGGCCACCTTGCGGCCGTCGCGCGGATCGGTGACGGACCTGGAAGAGTCACGATTGGTTTAAACGCGCATTTCCTGCAGAACACGTTCCTGATTGCCCATGATGCCTTTGGTTCTGATCTGACTCACCAGACGACACCGAAGGCGCCGTAACCGATGGGCCGGTCCGGCTCCATCTCGGCCGGGCTGGGCACCTCGCTGGCCGGGTTGCTGTAAGGCTGGGGCACCGCCGCCCCGCCGCCGGTGCTCCCACCCAGGGCCGTGGGGTGACGTGGGGTCCCTGCCGGGGCGGTGGGGCCAGTCATGCAGGGCGTCGCGCTGAGGCCCGTGGAGGGGGCCCCACAGGAGGAGTTGACACAGAAATACTTGTGGCCCAGCTCGGAGCCCGGAAACAGGTCCCCACACACGGTCTGCCGGCCTGCGCCGTGGAACGCCATCCCCGATCTCCGAACCCCCGAATCAGTCCCGTTGGTTCACAAGGAGCCGCCGCTGGACCGGAGCTCGTCACTCAGCATGATCCAGGAGTCTGGAGGGGGGGGGCGACGGTTTATGAAGACGTTAAATCAGTTAAACCAGCTGGTAGATCCTCCAACCTGAGGGACTAGTTAACCTTTGTGTTCCTCCACTCACCAGCCCAGTGAAGCTGTCAGTTCCTCCAGTCCACGGTGACTTGATCCACGATGACTGATTGAACGTCCCACTCGATGGTAACCACCAGCCACACGAGCTACAGAAGCTAACGGACACAAACGCTCCGAATCGGCGTCACTACTTTTCCGTGTTCACTTCTCTCTGTAACCATCCGCCATCGCCACCAGCTAGCAAGAAGCTAACCCTCCGCTCCAGCTTATCGTTAACCCACTGCTGCCTATGACCCACTTAACTATCATTGGTCGCTCACGGCGACCTCGCTGAATATTTCAGAGGGGAAAAAATATCCATAATCATCCAATCTGAAATAATATGTTCATTTATATCATATTATGACACGAAAAATAAAACGTTAAAGCGAAATTGTCTCAGTTCGGGGGAGCTAGCCGAGCGGGTAGCTAGCAGTGTGATGTAGCTGACGCGCTAGCCGCAGCTAGCTTCGGACCGCTCCCTAGCTCGCCTTCGCGTCATCATATCTCACGAACAAACGTCCCCTAGAGGGTTGTTCTGGTTCCGTCCGGGCAGCCGAGTCGTGTCCAGCAAGCCTGAGCGGTGTTCGAATCCCGCCGGTGTTCTGGTCGCGCTCCCAGCGACGGCTAGCTGGCTAGCTAGTGGAGGAGGAGCTGTTAAAGCCGGGTGGAGGATTTACCAGTCCTACTATGATGACGTCAAGGCCCTCCCCTTTCTGTCTCTGATTGGTTAAACCTGCTAAACGATGACCAATCATCGCCACCATTATCTAATCTGCCCAATCAGACGACCAGGGCAACAACTATTAACCAATCAGATGTAGAGTAGGGAGGAACTTGCCTTCGCCATAGTAGTATTGATTATTTAGCCACCGGGTGGGGGAGGGTCGACGCTGTTCGCACTGCTGTAAACAAAGCTAACGTTAGCTTAGCTTTGCTGCCTTTTCAATCATCCACACAAACATTAAAATGTGAACACAAATGTTGTTTTTTTACTGCTTTTTATAATACAGTCGTAACGAAGCACGATGCATCATGTACAGTCAGCCACAGAAATGTGTCACCATAGCAACGAATTACATGGAAATGTACCTTTTTTTTTTTTTTTAGGAATTACAAATCAGTACCCAGCAAAAGAGCAAAGCAGTGAAGTTAACCTAATTCAATGTTCATGGACAATATTTACAAACGGCAATTCATTTTCCTTTACCAACTATAGAAAACTGTATTCACACGATGAGTCTTCCATCCGTACCTCAGCTCTAAAGAGTCTTAAAATATTCCTCTGTACACCAGAGAGGACGTCCTTCCACGGCGTTGAGGTCTCCTCACAAGTAAACACTGATATCATCGATCTAAAAACAGCTTTTACAAATTCAGGACAGTTTGTGCAAGTCAGTTAAAAATTAAAACAATGACATGATGGCAAATACAAAGAGCTACCTGCTAAAGCCATAGGGATCAAAAATACATGTTCGTGTTTGTTGTCGTGAACGAGTCAGTCTCTTCCAGCGGTTTTGTCTCCAGATGTTAGACGCCACTGATGGAGCTGGAAGCTAAAAGCCTGTGGAACCAGTCCCGACGCTGATGAGCGAAGAACAACACCCCCCCCCCCCCCGCCGCTTCTTCATCTCTGTCCTCATTTGGCAGTTTGTTTGTTTTGTTTTTCTAGGAAAAAATCTGGAAGGTGACAATAAAAGCAGATGATTTCATTAAAACATGTGTTCCGTCGTAACAGTCAACACACAACACTTCCCACATTGATGCAGCAGAAACAGAGGTATTATCTTTGCTAGGGTATTTTTTATTATTATTATTATTTCCTTGCCCCTTAGGTTTTAATCTTTCTTCAACATATATTTTCCCTGTTTCTGTTTGTTCTGTGTGTCTGAATTCTGCTGCAACATTTAAATTTCCCAGTTTGGGATACGTAAAGTATATCTTATCTTACTTCCCACATTCCTCTTCATAAATCCTGCTGCCTACGTTACCCACAATGCAATGTAACCACCTGGAAATCAGCTGGAAGAGGAGTTAGATGCTAAAGAGAAGGTGAGGTTTGAACTTACCTGGAGGTTCAGCTCCTTCAGATCCTCGTTTGCCTCCGTAGCACAAACTCGCCCGCGTCCTCCCCCAGTCCCACCCCTACCCACCCCAACCACCCCTCCCCCGCCCTTCTGGAATGCTAGCTGTGGGGCTGGGGGGCGATGCTGGAGCAGTCAGTGACCAGCAGGCCCACCGTGCTGGGGCTGGACACGGTAACGGCCACGCTGGTGGTGCCCATGGGGCCCGAGCTGGTGGGGTTGGGGTTGGGGGTGGGGTCGCCTTGGTTGGCGTGGGTGCCCATGTGACCCTGGAGCTGCGTGGCCGTCTTGCACTGCACCCCACACAGCTGGCAGAGCAGCACCCCGCCGGCGCCGGTCCCCCCGAAGCCCCCGCGCGCCCCCCCGCTCTCCTTCCACTCCTGGCCGTGGTGCTTCTGGGCGTGAACCCGCAGGTAGGTGAGGGTGGTGAAGCCTGGGGCGACAGACAAACACAAACAGGTCACTGTCGTGACGCTGTGGCGACGTTGTCGTGATGCCATGGTGACGCGACTCACTGCGGTTGCACAGGTGACAGGCGTGGTGCTGTGATTGGTTGTGGACCCTCATGTGGTCAGTGATGTAAGCGGCGGACAGCAGCTTCCCACAGATGTGACACGGAACCTTCTCCTCGTGTCGGATCAGGTGGGCTCGGAGACGATCCCGCGTGGCGAACGCCGACGTGCACGTCTGACGGAGAAAACAAACATCTAGTCACTACAGGAATCACAAACCGACCAGGAGCCCCGCCCACTTGCTATCTGGACGCCTCTGTAATATGAAAGGAACCTGATGCTGCTCCAGACGCTTAAGAAGACCAGGAGGAGAATGAGAGCAACTGAACTGTTACCGTGCACTTGAAGGGCCTCTCAGTGGAGTGAACCTGTCGCACGTGGCTGTTCAGGTGATCCGGCCTGAAAAGATCGACAGCGAAAAACATGACATCACCTCGGCGGCGGTCGAAACCTGCTCTGCGTGGACCCGTGAGGCGCCCGGCGCGTACCGAGAGAAGGCCTTGGCGCAGTGGGGGCAGATGTAGGGCTTCTCCACGCCGCCCTGGTGCGAGCGCACGTGGTAGCTCATGCGGTCTTTCCTCTTGAAGCGCTGCTGGCAGATGGGGCACGAGTACGGCTTCTCGTCCGAGTGCGACAGGCGGTGGCGGTTGAGGTGGTAGACGTCCCTGAAGGCCTTCCCGCACGCCTCGCAGGCGTGGTTCTTCTTCACCTGGTTGGTGCTGGGGGGCGGGTGGGGGGCGGGGTTCTGTGGAGGAGGGGGAGAACGCTGCCATGACGCACAATGATCACACACACACACACACACACACACACACACACACACACACACACACACACACACACACACACACACACACCTGCTCCATAGAGCCCAACACCACAACAGCTGCCTGGATGGGCTGGGAGGTCGCGTCCATGGTTACGGTTGCCGGGGCGATGGACACAGAGATGGGTTGGCTCTCCTGGGTGGCGAGCTGACCGGGCTGCGGGAGGATTTCCGGCGCAGCGGTGGGGGCAGGGGGCGGCTGGGTGGGGAGGGTGAGGTGGAGGAGGGAGAGGGGCACCATCTGCTTCTCCACCCGCGCCGCCTTCGCCGCGTCCTCATTGCCCCGGCTGGCGCGGTCCTTCATCTTGATGCCCGTGTGCACCGACTGGTGCCGCCGCAGGTTGTAGCTGTTCTTGAACTCCTTGTTGCAGGTGGCGCAGATGTGGGCGGGGCGGCCCGGTTTGGGCAGCGGTTTGACTGTCGGACGGTTAACAGACACGTCAGATCGACGGAGGAACGACGAGCAGCAGAACCTTCAAACGGATCCAACGAGCTGCTGGATAAACAACAAAACTCCCCATTCTGTCCAATTCCCCCATGAGGAGCCAATCAGACGCAGGCAAAGCCATGGCGTCACCATAGTAGGTCCAGGAGTTACACAAGAAATACAGATAGTCCTCAACTTACGAACAAACGTGCCGCCATAATCGAATATCATCCTTCAGTTCCCTTTTCTGCCACCACCCTCGTGGGGGCAGCACCGCTGCGTCCACGCAGCTCCAACACCCCCCCCCTTGTTGTTTGTTGCTGTCTCTGTTAGAATCTCAGTGTCAGGCTTCCTTACTTTACTATTTATCATGATGATAAAGCAAAGCTAGTGAAGATAGTGGTCGTGATGACAACTCTGACTCTGACCCACAATAACGCCTCCCTCCTCCTCTTCCTCACTCTAAGGCTAAGCTACATGCTACACGCTACAGTACCGTATGGTGGATCATCAGATCAGATGATTCAAATTTATCATAAACTAATCTGGATAAAAACGATGAGGTGAATCACGAGTGACGCTTACTGGTAGGTATTAGAACTATACGTTCGTATTCTAATATGATCACACGTTTTTATTCTGATTTATTGTACAGTAACATATTAAGAGCTTTTAACAGTTTAGTGATTTTTAGAATCCAGTATCTGTGGTGAACAGATGTAAAGTCCAGTGAAATCACGTAAACTTGAGTTTTATTTTTCTGTGTATTTTCTTTGAAAGCCGATGTATAATCAAGACTGACTCAACTCTCAACGACCTGAACCTGTATTTTATTTCATTAAGTGGTCTTTTAATGTCCTGTAATTGTTCCTGGTCAGTCTTAGGGAATAGTACTTTAGTATTTAGAGCAGTAATGACATTTAAATGACCTCAAATGCGTATTATTGTTGTAATAACAACTTATAAGCAATTCAACTCACAAACAACCTCTTGGAACCAGTTCTGTTTGTATGTTGAGGACTATCTGTGACATCATTCTCTCCAGAACTCTACTGGGCGTCTGTCTTCATCCATTTCCTGCCCCCCACCCCCCTTACCAGGTAGCGGCTCCTCGCTCAGGGCCGCCGTGTCGACGGTGGACGGCGGCGTGACGATGTGTTCTGCTGGGGGGCTCTGAGCGGCGCCGGTCAGCTCGGGCAGCAGCTCGGCCTGGAGGGGGGCCTCCGGTTGGCTCTGAGTGGACGGGGTCTGCCGGGAGGGGGGGGGGCAAAAGAACAGGTTGGATCGGAACAAAACGAGGGTCCAGGTGAGGTAGAAACACCTCAATCCTGATTGGGATGTTCACATTAGTGCCACGAATGAGATGCGTGTCTGGATCAGGATCAAATATATAAGAGACTCAAGTGTGAGTCATGAAGCTCCTGAGCTGAGTCCACCAGGACCTGGTTCCAGAGGAAGTTCTGGATCCTGACAGAAAACCTCTGGTGGGATCTGAAGAACATTTCAGAACTTTAGAGGAATCAGGAACAGGAGTCTGGGTCTGGATCTGAATGGTCTGCAGAAGACCTGGAGGTGCTGGACCTCCAGACAGACGTCTGGCTTGGATTGGTGAAAAACAGTCATTAGATCCGTTTAATCGATTAATTTAAATGATCTGCAGGAGTCGATTATTGAAAAGACAAGATCAATAATCGATTCCATCAATAAATCAGGATGAAACAGGTGCAGAGAGGAACCAGAGACAACCTGCCAACCTCACCCTGACCCCTCAGTGACCCCCTCCATCCTTTATACCCCCCCACCTCCTCTTCTTTAACCACAGACATGTCAACCCCCCCCCCACCACCACCAGCCCAAGACTCACCTGAAAGAGGAAATTGCTCCAGGAGGTGTCCATCCTGAACGGGGGGGCTAACAGCGAACCAGACGGGGAGCCAAGCGGGGGGAGGGCGGAGGAGGAACGCTCCGAGCCCCGCTACGACAACGCGATCTGCGGCCTGTGCGGCTCGTCCCCACCGGTCCGTGGGGGGTGTTGGGGTGGGGATGGGGGGGTTCGTGGAAAAAACACGACACGTCTCTTCAAACCCCGCTAAGGATCCTGAGCTAACGGGGAGACCTCAGACCAGACGGGGGAGGTCATCTCTGCAAATGCGACAAAATGGTTCGTATCTCATGCTTGCTTTAATGGTGCATTTTAATAACATTTGCTTATGTCTACTGTAATAAAATTTGTTGAAATGCATGCAGAATATAGATTATTTTATACATGAGTCGGTGGAGCCGCGCTAATCACAGCCAGGAGTCATTCATTAAAGATATCCCCGAAAAGGCCGCAGCGTCGGATCCCCAAGCCTCGGCGTTGCATACAAGGCGTCCCCGAACTAGAGCACTCCTGCCCGGCCGCGGCCCGTAGCTCCGCCTCGGTGTTTCAATCGACAGGATGACATCTTTCTCTTTTTTTCGATTTCTCGCCCTCCCTCCCTCTCGGTCTTTCTTCCTTTTCTTTTTTTAAACTCCTCTTCGCCCCCTCTGCCCCTCTCTGCTTTAAAGGGAAAGTATTTGGAGCATGCACCCTCCTCACGGACCCCGTCTCGCCTCGGTGCGTCCCTCTCGCCCCCGCCGCCGCCGCCGCTTCACGGTAGGCCGACAGATAATGAAACGCGTCGAACCGGGCCGGACCGTCAGTGGAGCCGCTTCTCCTCCGGGGGGGAACCGGCAGCAGCAGCGCTGGAGGGCAGGCCGAGCGTCGGACCCGCCCGGGCCGGACTCGAACTCAGATAAAATGGTGTCGGGTTCAGCGGAATCAGGGCTCGAGCATCTTAAAGGTAACGACGCGCGCGCGCGCAAGTGCAAACAGCTGGATGGAGCTTTAAGAGACGGGAGAGCCAATCAGCTGCCGCCGAACCCCGTTCACAAAACCTACAATTACACCTTCACGTGGACTGGGTTCAAAAAAGAAAAAACAACAACCGGAGGAACCGCTTCTGATCCATTCATCAGGAGTCACTAAGTAATTCGGCAAGAATTTATTTTTAAAATATGCATCCTGGTTCGAGGAGGGAGACTTTCTTAGTCCGGAGACTGAGAAATGTTTCTGCAGCAAAGAGCGAAAGCAGGATTAAATATTTTGAGGGTAATAAATGAAAATCCACGTTAAATATTTAAGGAGTGCCGTCAGTCACGCTGGGTGAAAGAGGAACCCATAAATGACCATAAAGTGAACTTTTTAAATATTGTGTTCAGGTCGTTATTTTAGCTGTTTTCCATCCTTGAGGACTCGCTCTTGAGCGCCCTCTAGGTGAACTGCAGCCGATGACTGGAAAGTAAAATCCTGTTTTTTTGTTTGTTTAGGGCCAAAATCAGATCAAACATAAACATGACCCGACTACTGACATCTTTCAGCTTCCAAAGTGTAATTATTATTGAAAATAGATTCCCCCTCTGTTTAACACTTTGTATACCCATAACTTTGGCTTCCTCGTCTGTGTATCCTCTTTATGTATTACAAACATGACGTCATTGTTTGAGGTAAATAAACATCTTAAACACGTTTAACTGATTATTTTGTGTCATCTGTATGTTATTGACCCTTTTAAACAAGAACATTAACACATATTTGAGTCATAGTGGACCTCATTAAAATATGAGGACGATCAAGAATTTAAAAAAAAAATTTATTTAAATTTGAAATTATTTAAATCTTATTTAAATTTTATTTACTTCAACATTGCATGATTTCTTTTCTAATGGAATAGTGACTCAATCCTGATGACTATTTTATTGGGTCCCAAACGTCTCACTGTCTCTTCTCTCTGTCGGCGGCGTCGAGGGCTGCTATGTCCTGGGCGGCAGTGACGAGATGCATGAGGTTGATGAAGGTCTTGAGCAGGCAGATGATCCCACAGAGAGCCAGCAGCCAGTAGAACCAGGCTGCAACACACACACACACACATACACACACACACACACACACACACACACACACACACACACACACACACACATACACAAACACATACACTCACACATTAGAAGTTAATGATGAGTAACCCTTGATCCACAATCTGTTGTCTGGTTCTAATGATCTTGAGACCACAGTAAAATGTGTTTAGATTCAAATCTCTTGCAGTTTGAGCTAAGATGTTGACCAGGACTCCCTTAGAAGAAGAAATCTGAAATCTCCATGTGACGTTCCTGCTCTGGACAAAGTTAATAATCTTTTGTTTCAGAGTCAGAGGAGGAGCAGGAAGTCCTACCAGCAGGTTCCTGGAGGTGATGGAGGAGGTAGAGCAGACAGAAGAAGAGCTCGTTGCCGTAGCACATCACACACAAGAAAGTCTGCGAGACATTAAACAGTATCAGATCAATCAATCAACCAAATGGGACGGTGTGTGTGTGTGTGTGTGTGTGTGTGTGTGTGTGTGTGTGTGTGTGTGTGTGTGTGAACGCCCCCCCACCCAGCTGGTGTAGTAGACCCGGAGGACGGGGTTCCCAGAGAGGTCGATGGTCTTGTGGCTGGTGGATCCCTTGATGGAGGAACTGAGGAACAGAGTTGACACTCAGTGAAACAGGAAGTTCCATTGGGGGGGGGTTGAACGTTGTGGGACAGCTGGCGTACCTGTGCATGTATAGCCAGTGGCCGGAGATGTCCAGACACATGCTGAGCTGGAACAGGAAGGTGTAAGACGGGTAGAGGAGCGACAGGTTGACCAGCAGACACATGGTGGCGCAGCGATCCGTCAGCATGTCCAACATCGCCCCGAACCTGGAGCCTGACAGGAAGCAGACGGGATGAACACCTGGATCCGTCCTCAGGTAAGGCGAGGCCTTCCTGGTACCTACATTGATCCATCGCCCGGGCAACGGAACCGTCAACCTCGTCCAGCAGGAAACTGAGCAGGTAGCAGGAGACGGCGGGCCACGGAGAGCTGGGCATTAGGTAGAAGGACAGGAGCCCCAGAATGACCCGGATGTAACCTGCAGGTGGACCCAACCAGGGGGGTCAACTCTGAACTACTTCCTGTCTGAATGCAGCGCAACGGAAATCCATTTCATTCGTTTATTTCATAAATACATACACAATACCTTCAAATCCAATAATTAAGAACATTTTCACATAACAATCCTCCGTTTATTTTATTATTTTATTATCGGGCGGATGAAAGCAGCGGTAGTAACGCACCATCACCACAGGGGGGCGACAGAGGGACAGTTCAGGCGCCCTTTTCCGCACGACGTACAATGCACACCCAAAAGCATTTGATTTTCTCAAAAAACCCACAGTGCGCTTTATGTATGAAAAAGTTTTAAAACGGGCCATTCATTGAAGGCACACCTTACACTCCAGTGCGTCTTATAGTGCGGAAAATACTGTACTAAAAAACTAAAACTAAAAGCAGGTTAATCAGGTTAGCAGGTTAATTAAGGACAAACACCACCAATAGCCAAAGCCATCATTAATCGATAGTATTGATAATATTGGCCACATTTTTTAATTATGAAGTCAAATTCAAATTTTTAAAATTATATTTTCTAATTGCCCTTTGGGGATTACGGCAGCGTAGAGCTACCACACAAAGAAAATAAAAACCGGGACGTATCACGTTATTTTGTGATAGTATCACGTTATTTTGTGATAGTATCACGTTATTTTGTGATACGTATCTCGTTATTTTGTGATACGTATCTCGTTATTTTGTGATACGTATCTCGTTATTTTGTGATGCGTATCACGAAATAACGTGATAGGACTTTTTAAAGTGGTTTCATTTACTGTCTGCTGGCCATCAGTAAATCATGGCTCCTTTACATGATGCCATTGAATTATATTTCATGCTTGGCTTGAGACATGGTGAGATTTTACAGTTATTGGGTTCCGTGGATGACATTTATATAAAGATGCGTACCCTAAGACGACACTTGAAAAACATGGGGCTATACCGGAGGAAAAACGAGTCGGACCCTCTTGAGGGTCGTTCCTCATTGATGAGCTGGAGGGACACGGCCGGCTGCATGGATACAAGCTCCATCATGTCAACATAACATTCATTCATTCATTCATTCATTCAGTCAGTCATTCATTCATTCATTCATTCATTCATTCATTCATCTTCTAAACCGCTTAATCCGCAAACGCAGGTCGCGGGTCAACATAACATTTTATCACGAAATTCCGAGATACGTATCACGAAATTCCGAGATACGTATCACGAAATTCCGAGATACTATCACGAAATTCCGAGATACTATCACGAAATAACGTGATACGTCCCGGTTTTTATTTTCTTGGTGTGGCAGCTCTACGCTTCCGTAGGGGATCACAAAAGTATATAAAATAAAGAATTATGAAGAACCCAACGACGTTTGAGGAAGAGGACGATCCAGACGGAATTCCATACTTTTCCATGCATCCCAGAAACTTTTCAAAACTCACCGATTAAGTTCGGGGCGAAGAGGAAAACGTTCTCCTGAGCCATGGCTCTGTCCGATTCTGTCGGGAACACCGGGGGGGGGGGGGGGGGGGGGCTGTTGGGTTCAACTTGGTCCCGGGAGTCATTTACCTGTTGAGACGCAACCCCGTTTGTGACCCCGCCCTCCTGCTGGTACGGCGTGTTCTCAACTAAACCGGGTCACAACAGATTCTCCAGGAGGAAGAGGAGGAAGACGACACACACACACACACACACACACACACACACACACACACACACACACACACACACACACACACACACACACACACATAAAGGAAAATGTGTATTTTAAGACATTATTCAGCAGAAACTGTAGAGAAAAAAACCCAAATTTGTTTTTCATCTTTAATTCGTATATATTTATTCTCACAAAAATCCCATCAAATATATATTAACTCCGACAGTTTGAACACAAACCTGTCTTTGTTTGGACATTTCTACTTTATGACCCTACATTCTAGGAAACCATGAAACACAGAATCCTTCTATGTTCAAATTAAACACGGGATTACAGTCAGCAGCAAGTATGTGAATTAAACCACAGTTTAGATTAAGACCCGCTGTGCTTCCCTTTCATTTCTATGCAAACACACAAAACCTTCGCTTCAACCACAAATATTAAAAAAAACACCCAGCATAAAACAGTCAAAGAATTACAATAAATCAGAATACAAGCAGAAATCTTAATGAAAATATAAAATAAAAACAGCAAACCCACAGGACTGACGCCAGAACGAACCCTGAGTGGATCCAAGAGCTTCATAATTTAATTCAAATATTTATTTCTCATAGTAAACATATAAATTTTGGCTTCTGGATTTCAGGGGTGTAGCTTCATTTTAATATTTTTAAATCTAAACTATAATGATTGAACACTGAAGGTGGATGTAAAACAAGTCGACAGGGATTTGGTTTCCACCTCCAGCAGACGCTCCGTTTCAAGAACTCCACCCGTGACAGCCTCCCGTCACCTTCACGCGAACACCTTTGACTCTGTGGCTCTGCCCCCCTGATCCCCCCTCATTGGCTCTTCTCTCTCTCGGCGGCGTCGAGGGCCGCCATGTTCTGGGAGGCGGTGACAAGATGGACGAGACTGATGATGGACTTCAGGACGCAGATGATCCCACAGAGAGCCAGCAGCCAGTAGAACCAGTCTGCAACACACACACACACACACACACACACACACACACACACACACACACACACACGTCAGAACTTCAGAAGGAGGAACATGTGATCCACGATCTGACGATGGACTTGTGAAGAACTGATGTCATCAGTTCTTCACAAGCCAATCAGAGACATCCCAGATCAGCTGATCACGCCGCTAAGCCCTTGAGGCGAACATTAGCTAGCATACAGTTGTTACGACAGGATGTTGATCAGAGGAGGAGCAGGAAGTCCTACCAGCAGGTTCCTGCTGGTGATGGAGGAGGTAGAGCAGACAGAAGAAGAGCTCGTTTCCAGCACACATGACGAACAGCACCATCTACAGGAAGCAAACAGCATCCAATCAATCAATCAATCAATTGATCATTTAAGATGGATGAAGCTGGGTGTCTGTGTGTGTGAACGCCCCCCCACCTTGTTGGTGTAGTAGACCCGGAGGACGGGGTTCCCAGAGAGGTCGATGGTCTTGTGGCTGGCGGATCCCTTGATGGTGGAACTGAGGAACAGAGTTGACACTCAGCGAAACAAGAGTTCCATCAGGGGGGGGTTGAACATTGTGGGACAGCTGGCGTACCTGTGAAGGTGTAGCCAGTGGCTGGAGATGTCCAGACACATGCTGAGCTGGAACAGGAAGGTGTAAGACGGGTAGAGGAGCGACAGGTTGACCAGCAGACACATGGTGGCGCAGCGATCCGTCAGCATGTCCATCATCGCCCCGAATTTAGTGGCTGAGAGGAAGCAGACGGTAAACAACAACAAACACAACAACAACAAACACAACAACAACATCACCGAGGTTTAAGCTTCTGTTAATGAAGGAAAATGCTGACAGTGTAACAGTCAGAGAATTCAAGCAGAAACAATAAAAGCGATGGAGGCGGGGCCTCTAGGGTCAGGTGATCCCCTCCCGGTGCCTACACTGATTCAGCGCCCGGGCGGCGTGTCCGTCGAAGGCGTCCAGCAGAGCGCTGATCAGGTAGCAGCAGACAGCGGGCCACGGAGAGACGGGCATCAGGTAGAAGGACAGGAGCCCCAGAACGATCCGGGCGTAACCTGCAGGTGGAACAAACAGGGAGGGGGAGGGTCAGCGGGGTCACGATAGGTCAGCATGACCCGTTCAGGTGTAAGAACATGACTCAAAATACTGAATATAATCAGTGTTAACTAGTTAACGTTAATCTGGTTTCAAGCTGAAGCTGTTTCTTTTTGTGATTTTCAAACAATCCACAAGTTTTTTTCTTGATTACAGTTTTTATGATGTGCAGCCCATCCTCTTCATCATTTGCCCCCCCCATTGCTTTGCATTAATATCTCTACAAAAACACTTTTTAAAAAAAACAACTTTTGTTTTGACCTTCATGCTGCAAACAGGATATTTTAGATGAATCATAAACAGCAAACGTTCACATTTGTTGACTGCTGCTGCTTTAAAGGCTTTCAGACGGAATCCTCGTTCAAAATAAATAAAAATAAATAAATCGTTCATCTGAACAAATAAAAACCAAACAAACGTGTCCACAGATTGAAGGATCCCTCCTGTGTCTCTGATGTTAGCATAACGACGAGCTAGCTGAGCTACATGTTAGCAGCAGTAAAAACCCACCGATTAAATTGGGAACGAAGAGGAAAATGTTTTCTTGCGCCATTTTTGACGTTTTTGGAAGAAACGCGTCGTTTTGTTTGTTTTTTACTTCTCGACGTCCAAATTTCAGGGTTAGGGTGAGAAAAACAATCAACAACAATGAAATTCTGACGGAAACGACCTCCTCACAACTTTGCTTGTTTCCTGTTTCCGGGGGACAACAAGGAGTACTTCCTGTAAAGTTATTTTCAGAATAAAAATTTCATTTCGATTAAGACTATGTAGCTCTGATTTGGAAAAATAAATAAATCCATTACTTTTGAACAATTCACATGTTAGAGGTTCTGCACATCTGAAAAGGATGTAAAAACAAGCTGATAATCTAATAACAGTTGTAGAACTGGACAGTGATTGGCTGAGCGTCAGTATAAAGATTTACCGTATAAATTTTCTTAATTGTTTTTTTTCCCCACACAAATGCATATTACACAGGCACACACACACACACACACACACACACACACACACACACACACACACACACACACACACCCTGTAAAAATCCTTTACAATTGCTCTGTGCCATCAAAACATACCATTCTTACCAGATTTTATTTGTTGCTGATGATTAAATGTTAAGTTCTTAATGTCAGACGGATTGAAAATTCGTGCAATTTACTTCCATTATTGCTAAAACACAGTAATATTTAAAGTTTGGGATACTCACTCTATTATTATTCAAATGCGCTCGATTTAGGCTTTTATTTTGAAAGTCCCAGCACCGGATCCTCCCTCGGGTCTTCTATTTTGAGAACGGCGGCTGCTACTGCGCACGCGCCTCCCCATTCGGGCCCCCTGACTGGCCGGCCGCGCGTGTCACCCGGAAGAAGACGAGCCTCGTCACCGCCGCTAGCTTGTTGTGTCCCGTTAGCGTCACTCGCCGCTGAGTTTGAAATGCGGTCCTAGTTTCTCCCTCCGCCGCGATGTTCTCCGCCAACACGGAACCGAAGCGCGTGGACATCCCGTCCGCGGTGCTGGACGACCTGTGCAGCCGCTTCATCCTCCACATCCCCAGCGAGGAGCGCGACAACGCCATCCGGGTGTGCTTCCAGATCGAGCTGGCCCACTGGTTCTACCTGGACTTCTGCATGCCCAACACCCCCGGGGCTCCGCACTGCGGGATCCGGGACTTCGCCAAGGCGGTGTTCCATCACTGCCCGTTCCTGCTGCCCAACGGGGAGGACGTGCAGAAGGTCCTGGAGCAGTGGAAGGAGTACAAGATGGGGGTCCCGACGTACGGAGCCATCATCCTGGACGAGGCGCTGGAGAGCGTGCTGCTGGTCCAGGGATACCTCGCCAAGTCCGGCTGGGGCTTCCCCAAGGGGAAGGTGAACGAGGACGAGGCCCCCCACGACTGCGCGGTGCGGGAGGTTCTGGAGGAGACGGGCTTCGACATCAAGAACCGCATCTGTAAAGACGCGTTCATCGAGCAGAAGATCACCGACCAGCTGGTGCGGCTCTACATCATCCCGGGGGTGTCGAAGGACACCCGCTTCAACCCCAAGACCAGGAAGGAGATCCGGAACATCGAGTGGTTCCCCGTGGAGAAGCTGCCCTGCCACCGGAACGACATGACCCCCAAGTCCAAGCTGGGACTCGCCCCCAACCGCTTCTTCATGGCGATCCCGTTCATCCGGCCGCTGCGGGACTGGATCCACCGCTCCAGGGGCGACTCGACGGACAGCGACGAGGATTCGGGCGCCGCGTCCGGTAAAGTGTCGGACAGCGTTCGGTCGAAGCCCCGGCGCGTCGCCCCCTCCGCCGCGGATGGAGACAAACACCGGCAGCAGAAGAAGAGCCAGGACTCGCCTCACGTGAGGAAAGGCCCCTGTGACGTCACCGGGCAGGTGAGGCCCAGAGACGACAGGCGGGCTCAAGCCAGGCGGCTGCAGGACAGCTCGGAACGGGACGCGTCCCCCCACGGGACCGACCCCCACCTGTCATCCAAAGCCTTCCTCAGCTTCCGGTTCGACAGAGACGCCATCATGAAGTGTTTCGACTTCTGAAGCCGCGTGACGTCACCAAACGAGCAGGTGTTTCACCTGCTTTCCGTTTCTGGAGCGTTTACAACTCATTTGTCCGTGGTTCGTGAACACATCACGTCACCTTCACGGAAGCCCGTTCGTTTTCTTGAATGAATGTTTCAACCAAGTGTCTTTATAATGTGAATTTTTTTACTACGTTGGGAGGAATGTCACGTGTTTGTCCAAAGAATAGAAAGAGACTTTTAGGTCGGTGGTAATGGAATAAAAAAAACAGCCCGGGTGTCAAATTGATCGTAAATCTGGGTTTTAAGATAAAAAAAATTAATCAAGCGTGGATTATTGCTTCATCCCCTGTGAATATGGACCCTAAAATTAATTATTAGCTGTTATCTTTATTATGGAAAGTACCCAAGTTTTTACCCACGACTGTAGAATTTAATGACACGCTAATCCCGCATTGAAGTGATTTAAACTAAATACTCAAATTAACATGCTTAGAAATAATTTTAAAAAGCCATGAAAATTCGGATTACCAAACTGCTGAATAATTCTGCAACATGTTTGAATTTAAAATTGCCTTTGTGTCAGATTATGGAACATCAATTAAAAAAAAAAAGCCAAGATGTCAAATCCAATATTTGAAATTAAAGGCTGTGAATATAATTTCCTCCTGCTGTAAATTAAGCTCATGCGACTGCAGAGATAGAAGATGTTTCGCAATTGATTAACAAACATCCTGTCAATTTCAGAAGTTATGTAAATTTGTGGTGGTGCATTCAGGGACACATCGGACCAGTTCCATTTAAGGATTAAAACTCAAAAAGTTGCAACCGTACAGCTGTCTTGCCCGTTTCCACCCTTTGTGATGTGGTTGCCATGACAACCAACGCAAAGGCCCTCTATCAGTTGTTTTTTTAGAAATATTTAATGGTTTTTAATCAGTGTTTTAAAAGCGTTTTACAGTAAATAAACTACAGAAAAGATGAAGTTTCAACATGTTTTTTATCGACACCAAGAGATACAAAAACTGACTCATCGATCACTGGTGTCGAATTTGATTGTGATTGATCCAAGTTTTTTTCTTTCCTGTATTACCAACATATTTTGCATCTTCTCTCATTATAAGCACAATTCCTCCAGGAGAGAAAACAAAGGAACATTTTAAGTATAAGAAATTGTAAAATAATGAAATCAAATATTATTTTTCTCATCGAATTTGCTAAAAACAAAATCTGTCTTTAGCAAACCGACCTGGACCGCAGAGGGAAATCACAAAAATACTCGAGAAGTTTGTTTTTATTTTTCAGAAAATTATCCCGTTACATTTCTGTACAAGTCATCCGGAACTCTTCAAACATTTGACATTGAACCTGAAAGTTTAACTCCTGCTCTTCATCCTCACCCCCACCATCAGTTCGCTACCCATCAGCAGGACCACCTGGGGGTGGGGGTGGTGAGACCTCCTGCCCCCAGAGGTCGCAGTGAAAACATTGACCCATCAGAAACATTTTAATGGAACCAGGAAAAATATGGACCCTTATTCAAAAACCAACAAAAAAATAAAACTGCATTTTGTGAACTTTGCGAAACAAAGAGTGTTAATACTTCAAAGGAGCGCCTCAACAGCTTTCATGTTTGAATGTTATGAAAGATGAAATGTTCCAGTGGAAATTTCAGAATGCACCATAGAAGACAACTGAACATTTTTAGCTCTAAAATCAACAGTTATGTCATCAGCGAATAGAATTCTGGATAAAATTTACAAAACTTAATTTGGTCCCAAATTAAAATATTCTGTAAACAAACAATTGTTTGAAAAATGACCCGAATCAAATCAAATGTTTTTCCAATAAAGGAAATTTGTTCAAATGAATTTTCAGCCAAACGGAAGCTGCAGATGAGCGTTTCCCTAAAAAGGGGCAAATTTCTCAAAATGTTCCTTAAAATTGGACATGAAAACACAGACATCCTGATGTCCCTGAACATCTCGTGTGGCTTTAACTGAACACTGGAAACAGGATGATTCTCCTCCATCATCATCATCAGCAGAAATGAGAGGAATGATCAGGCAACAAACAAAAAAACCAGCGTTGGCAAAATGAAATCTCACAATCTTGAACGTTTTCAGTTTTTTTTTTTTGAAGAACCTGCAGAGTCCAACAGTTTCCTCCAGAGCGACTCGTTTTCATCCTAAACATCTCCAGTGTCTCCGAGTTTCGACCGACTCGGCGGAGATGGAGAAATGTTCTCGACTCCGACGCCGAGATTTCCTCCGTTCAGTCAACGCCTCTCATTTGCATTAATACAGGAAAAGAAACCGCAAGTTTACCCCAAGTCTTTCTCACCCAAACATTCTTTTTTACTATCAGTGCAAATGAGGTAGACATGAGGCAGCATCGGGTCACACCGAGGTCACGTGACCTACTGACCGGATGATTTCTTTCTACCCATTCGGACTGTGCAAAACGAAATGAGGCGTTTGCTTGAAATGAAAGAGTGGAGTAATATAATACCATAAATAATTATAAGATAAACAGTCACATGAATAACTTGTGTAAAATGTGAACAAAATGTTTTTAATTATGTTTGGTGTTAACAATTCCTTTGATTATTTCACCTATTGCTAGATATTTTATACTTTTTATTCATGTGACTATTTGTTTCATTTAAAATATTAATAGTGGCACCTTTGGCCTCCGTACTTTGCAGGTTTCAGTGTTTTCGGGACGTTTTCTGCATGAGTGCAAAACATAAAATGATTTTTTTTTTTTTAAAACAACAACATGGCACCAAGTGAAAAATTGTTTCTCTAATTCGTCAGCGGACGCTACGCTTTATAATACTGGCTCAAAATAATAATAATAAAAAAACAACAGAGCGCAGCCCCGCCTATGGCTGTCAACTCCTCCCCCTGAGACCCTCATAGGAATTCTGGGAAAGGAAGTCCTCTCGTTCCTAAAAACTAAAAATGTTTCATAAATGTTTTACAGCTCTCACAGTAACGTTTACTCCCCACCTAGTGGTCAAAATTGGCAATTACATCTTAAAAAAGAAGCAAACAACATAAATATTCCCACTGCAGTAGAGGTAATAATAATAATGATAGCGTCTATTTGTAATCTATTACAAATGGGCTTAACTCACGTGACAAAATAATTGTTATTGTTACTGTAAGTCCGTCTCCGTTAGTGCTTTATTTACACCGTCAGCGCGACGCAGTCCGAGTGTTTGGACAGAACAATCTTCAGTTTACCTGCGACAGGTAGAAACGTCTATAAATAGGTTTGTGCATCTCATCCACGCCAATGTACACGAGTCCCATCATGCACCTGGTGTCTATAAGGTCACATCTTATCTACAGAGGAGGCCAGACTGACTGACACACACACACACACACACACACACACACACACACACACACACACACACACACACACACACACACACACACACACACACACACACACACACACACACACATAAAGGAGCAGTACACTTTGGGAAGCGCCGGTTTAACTGGAGTCAGGTGACGTAAAAAAAAAAAACTGAAGGTGAATTAAAAAAATTATTTTTAAAAGGAGGAAATTGTTTCGGACACTAAAGAGCTGCCTGTGTGGTGCGTTCAAGTGTTCTTCGGAAAGTCCAACACTTACTTCAAGAGTGTTCCAGGTTTCTAACATGTTTGTTGTTGTTTACTTGTTGTTTTCCTCGATTCAGTCGGTTTGACCTAAACTTTTGCATAAACCTGTTGACCCCCCCAACAGACCTGAAAATAAAACGCTATCGTCTCCTGACTCCAGCTCAACCCCGAACCTCAGTCTTCAAATTGGATGGGGGGGGGGGCAGATGGCAGTGTGTGTCCAGTCTAATAAAACCCACGTGTTTCCTGCTCGACGCCGCGTCGGTGAAACAATTCACACAAAGATAGTTTACGTTATTTACACGGAGGAATTGAAAGCACCGCTGGCCGTGTGGACGTTTCCACGGCGACGCTCAAGCTAAAAACACAAAACAAATCTAATTAAACCTTCGTTTTCAAACGCCTGAAGGCCTCGTGGCGCCGGGGGCGGAGCTTCCCGCTCGCCGACACGTCTGGAGACGTTAAAATTTCAAAACGGGAATTTCTTGGATTTCCTTTTCTCTCGTATCCTAGCAACGCCCCGCCCCCTCCCTCACGCCGTCTCCCATTGGCTCTCAGGAGTAGGACAGGTGGGAGCCGTTGGAGATGTGGGAGGTGACCGACGTGCTCCTGCTGAGCCCCCCCTCGCTGCCGCCGCCCGGCCCCCCCGAGGCCGTCCTCCTCAGGGGCTGGGGGCTGTTCCTGAGCGCCATCATGCCGGGGCCCCTCACGCTCAGGCCCCCGCCCCCGTAGCCCCCCTGCGACGACGACGACGAGGAAGCGGAGGACGGCGGCGAGGAGGAGAGGGAGATGGGGGGCGGCGGCGGCGGGGGGGGCAGCAGAGCCAAGGACTGGGAGGAGCTGTGGGAGGAGAAGTGGTGGTGGTGGTGGTGGGCCTGGGCGTGGTGGGGGTAGTGCCCCCCGCCTCCCGCCGCCCACTCCCGCGCCCGCTCTCGCTCCCGGCCGTTGCGCTCGCCGCCGTCGCGGTAGAGCTGCGGCGTGCTCTGGTGGTGCTGGTAGTGGGGGGGGAGGTAGTGCTGCTGGTGGTAGTGGGACGAGGACGAGGTGGGGGGGCCCCGGCCGCTCTTGTGCGGCTCCCCGTCGCGGCCGAGGCCGTGCGAGGACGAGACGGACTCGGCGCGGCTGAAGCCCCCGCCGCCCCCGCCGTGGTTCTGGCTGCGCCACGACGGCGTGGAGACGGAGTTCTGGACGCCGTGGCTCCAGTGGCTCCCCGAGCGGGGGACGGGCCGCGACGGCCAGCCGCCGGGGCCCGAGGAGGGGCTGGGGGCCGGGTAGCCCTGGCTGAAGGCCTCGGCGGGGATCCCGCTCAGCGCCATGTTGCTGAAGCCCAGCCTCATGCTCTCCGAGTCGAACGCCTCGATCTCGTGCGCCTGGCGCTCCAGGAGGCTCCGGATCCGCTCCGAGCGCTCGTTCTGCAGCGACAGCGTCTCCTCCTCGATCTGACGGGACGACACGGGCGTTAGCCGCCAACCAGCGCTCGGCTCACTGACCTGTGTGGGGAGGCGGGGCCTACCCGCTGCTCCAGCAGCGCGCGGCGGATGGACACGCGCTGCTCCAGCTCCTTCCCCTCGCGCTCGTGCTGCGAGTCGGTGTGGATCTTGATCTTGCTCTGGTAGGCGTTCAGCAGCTCCAGCTCCTGCTGCAGCTGCATCCGCAGCACCTGGTACTCCGCCTCCTGGGTCTCGTCCAGCCGCAGCTGGGGGGGGGGGCACAACCAGAACATGGAGGATTTTTACTTGATAAGTCGGTTTATGCCTGGAGTTTGGAGGCGCGGGGATTGATTTGTGTGAACTGTTCCTTTAATGGTGTTTGATGTGTCCGCAGTGTGTGTGTGTGTGTGTGTGTGTGTGTGTGTGTGGTGCGCGGGGGGGTCCTTGCCTTACTCACAGCCTGTGTGGACAGCATGTCGTTGATGGAGTGGTCGTACTGCTCGGCCAGGATGGCCAGCTTACGTGTTTGCTCCTCCTTGACGCGTTTGAGGACCGCCTTGTGGTCGGACTTCGGAGTACTCTCCAGCAGGTGGTTCCTCAGTGCTTTGTACTGACGCGTCTGGATCTTACAGGTCTCCTGGAACTGACGCTTGATCTGCAGCTCTTTGGACTGAAAACAAAAAGAACCCGACGGCGTTTTACTTCCTGACCTTGACCCGATCGATCATCCTGATTGGCCGCTCCTCCTCCTCCTACCTTCAGGCTCTTGGGCTGCTGCCGCACCTCCATGGTGTGTTTCTGGCGCAGCTCCTGCTCGCGGCGCTTGTTGTACTCCATCTGGTTGGTGAGCTCGGTCTGGTGCTGCGTTCGGATCAGCTCGGCCCGCGTCCGCTGCACCGAGCCCAGCTGACGGAACTCCAGCTCCTGCGTGGACTCGTGGTGCCGCAGCAGCATGGCGCACTCCAGGTCCTTCTGGGTCTGCTTCTTGTTCAGGTCCTGGCGCAGCAGAGAGACGGAGGTGTCTCAAAAGCTAAGCGGCTAGTTAGCTGCTAATATTAGCATCAACATAGAGCTAATTTACTCATAAAGCCGTAAACGTTAACATTCGCGATGAAGATTTGACCCGTTAGCTGCCCTTAGCATAAATGTTTCATGTTTTTACTGTAACGATAATAATAATAATAATAATAATAATAATAATAATAATAATAATCCTTGTTGCTGCTGTGTTTGATACCTAAGACAAATTAAGGAAAGAAAAACCAAAAAATATAATCCTGAATTACAGTAATCCCTCAGTTATTCGCGCTTTACGATGAACGGCTTCACCTCATCACAGATTTTAGTTGGTAGTCACGTGACACCGTACTCGCATGCTATTGGCTGACAGCGTCCATGTGTGCGCTGCGTTCCAACTCACATTTCCTCCTCCAACTTCTACAAAAGTGCTTTAAACAGTCTGAGAGTGTGTGAAAAGGTAACACAGATAGAAGGTGGTTTAATATCAAAATTGGGGGGGGGGGGGTTCAGAAATGTTTCAATTACCGTAAATAATAAAATAGTTTGTCGCTCTATCGCGGAATTTCAATTCTTGCGGGTTGTTCCTGGAACGCATTAACTGCGAGGAACGAGGGATCACTATTTATTTTCCACATCTTCCTTATGTTACTCAGCTGTTATCTCTTCATGACACACAGACAAACAAATATTTGTTGCTACAAACGTTTCATTGATGTCTGAATGAACGCTCGTCTTCATTTTTAGTTAGCAGACACCTTCAAGCTAAAGCTAATGCTACGTTTGATCTGATCCGTCGACGATCTACAGTTTGTGGCGGTGCTATCCCACCCCACCCACACCCCCTGCCCCCCACCTCTCTGAGCAGGTCCTGCTCCAGGTTGTGGCGCGCCAGCAGCATCTTCCTCTTGTACTGGCGACACTGCAGCTCGTAGTACTGGCGCTGGCGCCGCAGCAGGCCGGCCTCCTCCTCCGCCTGCAGCTGCTGCAGACACTCCTTCTGCCGGATCAGCCACTCCTGCTTCTCGCGCTTCGGAGTCGACTGGTTCTCGTTCAGCTCCTGTTTGGTGAAGGAGAGGAGAAAGAAAAAAGGAATGGAACCCGATCGGGTGTCAGGAACAGTGCTGTCTTCGCCTGCGGGCGTCACCTCCTTCAGCTGCTCCTTGCGCTGGCGGTACTGACGCTTCTGCGAGTCCAGCAGGCCGGTCAGCTCCTTCTTCTGCTGGCCCAGGATGTGCTGCTGGAACTTCTTCTCTTCTGCCAGAGCCGCTTTGGTCTGCAGGAGAAGCAGAAAGCAGGTCAGTGCTGATGCTGAGGGTAGGGGGGTTCATCCCGGCGGCGGAGAAGGGGGCTCGCCTCTTTCTCCAGGATGGCCTGGTGCTTCTTGACCAGCTTGTCGGCCTCGGTGGAGAAGGTGTTCCTCTGGTTCTCCAGCTCCTTGTCCAGCTTCAGCTGGTGCTCGTCCATCTCCGCCTTCAGCTTGTTCTCCAGCCCCATCAGCTGCTTCTGGTGCTGCCGCCTCATGCGCTTGTAGCCGGACATCTGCTCGCGCAGCGCCGAGCCCTGCTCGTGCTCCTGGATCTGACGGGTCACCTGGAGGCGGAGGAGCAGCAGAGATCAATCCGGGATCAGTCAATCCAGGATTAGTCAATCCAGGATCAGTCAACCCGGGATGACTCAACCTGGCTGTAAATCTGGGATCAATGCCGCTCGACCCACCAGCGAGGCGGTCCTGATGGTGGCGAAGTGGTCACGGTTGCGGTAGTACGCCCGGCGGCGTCCAGCCGAGGGCGCCTGGGGCTGGTCCATCTCCGGCTGGTAGGGGTCGTCGTAGATGTTATCCGGACCCTGTGGGGAGGGGGGGCAGATGCCTCGTTAGAACAGCCAGCAGGTTTTTAACGCCTCGTTGGAACGGGCGGCGCTGGTTACCGGCGGCCGGTGGATGATGGAGCTGTTGGAGGTGACGGTGTGCTCGCCCTCCTGCATCATGGCCATCTCGCCGCCGCTGTCGTCGGAGGCGTCGGCCAGGCTGTTGACGGAGCTGCTCTGGGAGCTGGCGGAGATGGACATGCTGGGGACGGACTGGGAGCTCTCCATGCTGTTGACGGTGCCGGTCCTCAGCAGGTACGGCTCCACCTCCTGGACAAACCAGAAC
This sequence comes from Antennarius striatus, assembly GCF_040054535.1. NCBI lineage: Eukaryota > Metazoa > Chordata > Actinopteri > Lophiiformes > Antennariidae > Antennarius > Antennarius striatus. Next base: position 1,063,623 of record NC_090791.1, read on the forward strand.
ACGACGTCCGACTCAGCTCCGGGCGACGCCCACAGAGACAACGACCACATCCTAACGTAACCAACCGCTGCACCCCTCATTCCTCACCTCCTCGTCCTCCCCCGCCTCGGACACGGGGCCGTTCTGCTGTGTCTCCTGGAAGAGGATCTTCTTCATCTTGCGGTACTGCAGGTTGTCCAGCTCCCGCACGGCGTCCTTGGTTCGTGCGATCAGGTCCATGATGACCGTCAGCGGACGCTCGCGGCACAGGAAGCGATGCTGCGAGGCAGGAAACGGGCGGTGAGCGCGACAACGCTTTAACGTTTAGCGAGGGGGATACCCAGAGACCGCAGCGGCGGGGAGGCTCCTTACGTTCAGCAGCACGTCGGAGGTGGGCCGGTCCGGGGGAATCTTCTGGAGGCAGGAGTCCACAAAGTTACGGAAGGAGTCGGACCTGAGGAGGAACCAGATTCTAGTTCACGCCATGAAAAAATAGAACCTCTGTGCAGTTAAAACTCCACAATAGCAACAAAAAGCTAACACGAGTTGGGCGGGGGCAGGATACGACCTGGTAAAGTAGACCCGGTCTTGAACACGACTCGTACGTCAGATTTTTTGCTCGTATGTTGAACTAAAATGTGGGCGGAGCTATGGATCGTATCTGGAGGTTCTACTGAGTTCAGGTTCAGCTAAACCTTTGGGAACCCCATCACTGAGGGGGGGGGGGGGGTGTCGGTGAATCGTTGACCAGACTTCCTCACCAGTGGTTGGACTGCAGGACGGGGCTTTCGTTCTGGGCGATGTGATATAAGGCACTCATAGCGTTCATGTTGAACAGGGGGGGCTTCCTCTCCGCTGTGGAAAGAAAACAGCGACACGCCGTCAGTTCGACGCTCGCGTTCGGACCCCCGGGGGCCAAACGGCGGCTCCTACCCAGCTCTATGCAGGTGATGCCCAGCGACCAGACGTCCACCTTGCCGTCGTACTGCCCCTCGTCCATGGCGAGGATCACCTCCGGGGCCATCCTGAGGAAAGATCAGCAGGGGGAGGAGTTACATATAAAGAGGTGTGGCCGAGTGGGCGTGGCTAAGGGTTTCCATCTCACCAGTAAGGCGTGCCCACGAAGGAGTTGGCCGGAGCCACGATGGAAGCGGAGCCGAAGTCGCCCAGTTTGACCTGTCCGGGCTCCGTCAGCAGGATGTTCCCGGCTTTCACGTCTCTGAGGGAGGATCGGCAGAGGTCAAAGGTCAAGGATGGAATCAATTAAAAAAGTTCCGAAACTGCAGAAGGTAAAATAAACGTGATGCAGGATGGACAACACAGCGGATCGGCCACTGGCGTCAGCTGGACCCGTGTCTCCATCAATGGAGCGAAAAGCGTTTACCTGTGGATCATATTGTGGGAGTGGAGATACGCTAATCCCTGCAGTGCACCATGGGTAATGGCAGCAATTTCGATTTCCTGGAGTGGTTTTTTGTGGACTGCGAGGGTAGAGAGAAAGCGTCAGAAATGGGAAGGGAGGAAAAAGAATCGTCGTGTCACGAGGAGAGAAGACGCGTCGAACCTTCGAGGAGGTCGGAGGCGGAGCCGAGGCAGTACTCCATCACCAGCTGAGGACAAACAACATCATCATCAACAAACGTGACAGACGCACTCAAACACGTCGATCCTTCCGACGACACCTACCCACGCCGTGTGCTCCTTCAGGTAACACCCCCGGTACTCGATGGTGTTGGGGTGACGGAGCTTCTGCAGGAACTTCACCTCTTTGATGATATCCTGCCATTTCTGCTCAAAGACAAAACCAACGTCGTCACCGGAGGAAGAAAAGCAGATTTAACAGGAAAGAACGGCGTCGTCGACGGACGGGAGAACACAGAAGCACTGAGGAAACGTTGGTCACCTCGTTGGTCTGCTTCCCGCTGTACGACATCTTCTTGATGGCCACCACCTCATTGCTGCGGACATCTCTGGCCTGTTGACACGACAACAACAACAACCGTCATACGACTGAACACACACTCGAACCAGTGTGTGTGTGTGTTCTGTTTGCTGTGTTTTACACCGTTCATGAATCTCTAGACGTCAGTGACGTTTTCCAACAGGCTCATTGAAAATCAGGCTTCTAATGATGGAATTTATCGTCATGACGACTGGTCCGGTTATGGATCCAGAAGATGGAGAAGTTGTGGTAGCTAAAGTTTATTTATGTCAGAGGTCACCCGCGAGCGAACACGGGAGCAAAACATTATGGGATTGGTCAAGAAGAGACAGAATACACAGATAAACGTCCACCGAAGGCGATCGATCGGCACGAAGCACTGGCGGCCGATGAGTTAATACTGATCGTTGGTTCCGGACTGATCTGTTTGATTGGCTGGGCCAGCTTAACGTAACCACGACATTCAAGCCATCTTAAATGAAGCAGCGTCTGATTGATTCTCACGCCAGTGGCTTGAAATATTGATCACAAATAAATATTGATCAACTACTTCAGTTTGAGACCTGACGTGATGCGGTGAGCGGTGGTTTGAGGTCGCTGCCGCTCCGCCGCTCGGAGCAGCGATGCGGCAAGAAGCAGCGGCGCTCTCGTTACGCCGACGGTCTATTTTTGGATCACATCCCCGATGGCTGTGAAGCGCAGACGTTCAGAGGGAACATGTGGAGGTGGGAGTCTACCGCAAAGCCGCCAGAACACAAGGTGAAGCCAGTGTCTCACACACACACACACACACACACACACACCGCTCCCACAGTTTGAGGACAACATGAAGACACAGGCGTCGATTCGTACTTCACTGTTTTATTCCAGGATGTAGCCTGAGCCCAGATGAACCGGTGTGGTTACACAAGCCTCGGAAACGAAAATCCGTCTTCCCGTAGAACACAGCTGACATTTCACCGCGTGTGAAGACACTATTACATCGTTTTGTTCTGTTTATTTATTCTATACATAAACTCAGCGTTTTTACTTTATTTGTTGTGTTGCTCCGTTTGTGCCGTGCGCACCGATCAGGTAGAAAACGCAAACAGTTAAAAACAGAACATGAATGCTATCAGGAATAAAACACGACGCATCTCAGCTGCCCTGTTGCATTGTGGGGCCGCAGCACTCCCATTTATGAGCTCAGTGGGGTCAACAGCTGGGTCAGGGGTGACATCCAGTGGTGAACAGATCGACGGCGATGAAAATCGATCGCTTCAAGACAAAACCATCGACACTCTGCAACATCAAGACTTTGCAACATCGAATTTTGTAAAACGTGAAGATAAATTTGGCTTCTTTTAGTTTCAGACTCTCAAACCAAATTCCTCTGCACTGAAACAGAATTCTGTTTTCTGATCCAGATTCACATCACGTCTGAAGCCGATTCTGTTCTTCTGGATCGAGCTTCAGAACGCTGGAGATTCTGAACTGTCTCAGCGACGCGTCGCTGGGTTTCTGTGATTCTGAAGTCGTGACGTTTGTCTGAGGATCAACTTCAGCCCCTCCCTCATGAGGATCTGGATCAGCACATGGCCTCATTTCACCCCCACACCTCCATTACTGGCTCTTGATTCTTATCCAGATCAAAAAAAACCCCAGCGTGATGGATTTTCCCCCGAGCCACGCTCCTCAGCGTCACGTGACGTTTGTCTTTACTTGATGGATAATCCCACACACACACACACACACACACACACACACACACACACAGACGATGAAAACATCTCTGCCTCGTACGACCGACCCGTTGGACGAGGAGAGGCTGAACGCCACAGGAAGTCGTCCTACTCACAAAGTAAACGGCGCCGAAGCTGCCGTGGCCGATCTCTCGCAGGTCGGCGAACAGCTTCTCCGGGTCGTCTTTGCAGAAGAGATCCGCCACCTCCGGGTCCTTCAGATTCCCCGCCCGCGCGCTCGAGGGCATGGCCAGGGCCTGGAAGGTCAGAGAGAAGAGGTCAAAGGTCAAGGAGAAACACGATTCAATCAGCTGATCCACATTTGTTTGTGGGTAAGACATAAACCGTGAAGCCCGGCGGCTGAATTTGATCTCTTTCTGACAGCCGGTCAAACAGCATCATCACACCTGAAGGAGGAAGATTTATTTCTCTTATCAGCCGCTCGCACCTTCCTGACAAACATCAAATATTCATTTGGAGCTGACGAACTGAGAGGAAACGCATCACCGGAGGTGTCGGAGCATCTTCCACATCCACTGGAGGAATTATCATCCGGTTACATTTGGCTAAGGGATGAGACGCGTCCGTTTCCAGCCGAGCTGAACAGCATCCGGTGGATGTGGGGATCACGCTGCTAAACCTCTTCTTGTTAGGTGACCCATTTTTCAAAAAGTCCTCATGTGCACCGGAATCAGCCCCGTTTCTGAGCCTCGCTGATGTTCAGAACGGGCGGCGAACGTCTCCTCCCTCCTGTGATGTCACAGGACGACCACGAGAGACTGATTCCGATGTTCGGGACGCGACGCAAAACCACCGGTTTGGAGTTCTGTCGTTGACATGATGGGACTCTGACGTTTCTCCATTAAATATACAACAAAACATCCAGTGTTCAGTATTTCCTGCGTTCCCTTTAGTTATAAAGAGTGGGTTCTGTCTGGAAGACCCAGAACGTCCAAACGCGACGCTCACATCGAGTACATGAAGACCAGAGAGCGGCAGAGACTGACATATCAAACGCACACGTGGAGACACCACCATCTGAAGCCTGATCATCTGACTTCACCCCCCACACACGGAGCACAGCTTCCTGACAAATAGGTCCTTTTATCGTGGGGTTAATGGAGCTCCTCATCCTGGAGTGTCAGCTGGAGGCTGGAGGAGCGAACAGAACCTCTGATCGGGTGAATGCGTGAAGACGCCGCCTCGGGTCCCGACAGAGAGCAGGAATAAAGGAACAAACTCATCTGTGCTAGAAGACCCACCCCACCCCCCCGACCCACAAACCAGCGCATCTTCCTATCTCAGTGAACCATTTTCCAACTATTCCATATAATGTGTGGCTCCTCACGTGACGCTGAGCAGCACGTCACTGAAACACGACCCGTTTCTGCCTTTCTGCTTCAGCTTCCAGAGGAATCCAGAACAGTTTCAGGTCTTTCTACTCACTCACTCACTCACACACACACACACACACACACACACACACACACACACACACACACACACACACACACACAGATACACACACGCATCTTTATATCTGATAGAGAATGTAACGTCTTATCAAACATCTAGAAGGCTGTGTAAACAAAACCAAGACCCCCCCCAGGGGTCCCCAAGTTCTCAAAGTCAAATTCCAAACCAAGAAGTCCTGTAAGAACAGAACTGTTCACACTAACTGGATCACCAACGACACCAGTTCACTTCTACCATTTGGAATCCTGATAATAAAATCAGACGCTCCATAACGGTGGATCTGGGACGGGATTTTGGTTGAGATAAAAACAAAGCTTTCAGAGACACGTAAACCCATTGAAGGATTGAATTATGTCAGCTAACATGTGGGTCAGGGTCACATCTTTACCCCCTGCCCCCCCGTTACTGTGGCAACAGATCCAGCCTCCATCAGTGTGTGGATGATCTGGATCACGCCTGAATGTTTTAATTTGGATTAGGTTCTACTTTAATGAAGTGAGCTTTCTTTAATCTCACTGTTGAGAAGAGACGCTGGCGTCACGTCCAGGACGATCCCTAAGATTCATCAAAGCAACACCACTTTTTGAGGTCAACCTATGACCTCCTGCAGCTCGTGTAGGCGGAGGTGAACCAGACCACGACTGAACAGTCCTTACGCAGCTGAAATGCACTGACTGTCTTGTGGCATCTATTTTGGTCATTTTCCAAAGAACAGGGTTGTTGTCAAAGACTCAAACACACAACAACAAAACACAACGTTCACGAGGAGGAACATTCACAAGTTATATTTGAATCCTGCATCGGACACCAAAAAACAAGACAAGGAAACAGTAACAAAATTCTGGCCAATTGTTTGTAGATGTGAAATTTGGTGCGTCAGTGGTGCCAGATGACTGAGATCACATGGTTCAACCGAGGCTTGATTTAGACGCAGACCACAGAACATAGGAAGTGAATTTGTGTGTAACTACCTCTCACCATCTGCGTCAGTTACCAGGATCTCCTAAAATGTTCCCACAAAAATTCACATCAGTGGTTGACTGACAATGAACCTGAACAATTAGGTTTCAGCCCTTTTCACCGGAAGTGGTCCAAACTTTTCATCAATACATGGACATCACTTATAACAGTAAATACATAATAACTACACAAGGATCTTCTTCTTCTCCTTTGGGCTTTTCCCTTCAGGGGTCACCACAGCGAATCAGTTGCCTCCATCTAACCCTGTCTTCTGCATCCTCTTCTCTCACACCAACTACCTTCATGTCCTCTTTCACTACATCCATAAACCTCCTCTTTGGTCTTCCTCTAGGCCTCCTGTCTGGCAGTTCAAAACTCAGCATCCTTCTACCAACATATTCACTATCTCTATATATTCACTATCTCTAACTACACAAGGATACAGACTGCCAACTCAGTCCTATAATAAATCTCTCAAAGGAAGATATTACAATAGAACTAAATCAGTCCTAAGTTTTAATGGGGAAACAACGCTGCTTATTTCTTTTAATCTAAACTTACATCTACTTTAATCGTAACCTTAAACTGCAATATCAACGTTTTCTAGGTCACTACAGTCATAGATGACCTCCATACAACCCTGATCAACACATCACCAGACTGTCCGTTAAACTGAATGGCTTGGCCGGCCTGTAACATCATGTCAACCCGGGATGGAGACGAAAAATAAGCCTGTTGTGGGTTAAAAACATAAGATCCAATTCATAGAATGCAGCAAAAAATTCACTGATTAATCTGTGAACAAGCAGATGCTGGTGAAGGTTGAAGGAGACACAGCTAAGGTGGATAGCGATGGGGTTAGCCGATCGATCCCCAGATATAATCACTGTGATAATAAAGGATATTGATAAATCAAGATCGGAAACCTGTCAAAAAAAAAGAGTTTTGTTTTTTGTATTTTCACCAAACTGCGTAGGAAGTATGAATATTAGTGTTAAAGTTGACTGATCAAATGCAGATAAAAGAATCCCCAGGTTAAACAAATAAAACCTAACAAATTAATTTTGAAAATAATATCTTAACCTATAAAACCTTGTTTGGTTTAAATTTGAAAGCCTCTGGAGCAGCTAGCGTTAGCTAGCACCCTGCTAACCAGCACAGCGTTACTCACCGCGGCTTATTGTGGTTCCGCTCCGGAACGAAAAATAACGGTGAGCAGCGGAGCTAGCGAGCCGCTATCCGCATAGCCCGGGTCTCCTCGGTCTCTCGGCGGATGGTTAACAGGTCGTGTGGCCCATTTCCACGGACGTCCCTCCTGATTTTCCAGCAGCAGTGAGAGAGAAAAAAAAAGGGCTCGACTCGAAACTTGTCCCTTCCGTTCCTGGGCTGCTAGCCGCGGCTAACCGCCTAGCTTAGCTTCGGTAGGTTACAAGACAGCGTTAACGTGAGCTATCGAGCGGGGTGTGGCTGACGTTCTCCGCGGTGACCCACTTCCACGCATATTGCTCCGTCGCTCCTCACCTTTAGTGAAATAAACCCTTAAAATTCAGACCCACATCCGCGCCCCATCCTGAGGTAGCACTGGTTTCTGGAACCGTTTTTGTTCTTGCTAAAGACAAGATGGCACAGACTGACGGGGCGGGACCGGAGCGGCGACCGGAAGAGGATCTCTTCCATTTCCTGTGAGGTTTCTCAAATAAAAGGATATAAATAAATCGACCTACTTTTTTTTTTTATTATGTAGCACAAATGCTGGAAGGCTTCGTTTAATAACAAGTTTTCAAAGACCCAATTTAGCTTTCTCACAATTTATAAAAAAAATTGATGTTAACCCTTGGGCACTGTTTGGGCCCAAAAGGGACATTTTTGTTGTTTTTATGTGTTTCTCTCCCAATAAATCAGTCAATTAAAAGGCTAAATATATGAAATTTTACCAGTAATTTTCTTTCATCTTTATTTTCTAAAATCCTTAGTGCCTGTCATTGGAAGTGTATAGAATAACAGATTTTCACTGTCTACACACAATACCTGAGAATGTCAAATATGGTCCAATTGACTCCCATTATAACCACATATTTTTCATATACTATAAGCATATACACTATAAAGTGGCCGGTGAGTGTATATATACATATTATATATGTATATGATATATATTATTATATACAATAATGCTGACATGTTGTAATGAAACATGATCTTCATTGTTTGCAGCAAGACAATGACCCCAAAATCACCCCACAACCCAGACACAGACTCACTGTCTGTGTTTACACACCTGCAAAAACATTCATCCAATGGTTGTAATATCTTTATCAGAATGCTTCAGCTGACATGCTTTTTTAGTGATATCAGCAATCTTTTTAATAGAATTCTCATTAATGTTTAGGGCCTTGTTTCAGAAGAGCAATTTTGGACTTGCGGTTGTAGAAAGGATGGATGGTAATGGATGACATGTCTTAATCTGGTCTGGATTGATATTAATCTCCAGATCCCTCAGTTGAGAAATCACTTGCTGCTCCAGTCTCGGAGTCAGCGCTCTGCTCAGTTCCCTCTCCTCTGTCCACAGCATTTGCATAATTTCTCGGCTTGATTTTGATGCCGGTGATGAACACATTATTTATACGCATGCATTGTTCCAATTCATCCATTCTTTATTGTCATTGTTCTAGGAAAACTGGTCTTTGTTCTTTTTCATATGTGTCTTTCTGTATTTTCTTCACGTCTTCCATCATTTTTTCCATGTAATCTAGTACCGGTTTCAGCTTTTTTTCCAACTTCTAATCAAAGCCGCTCCTTAACAGATCCACAGAAGAGACCACCCGGTCTACAGCTTCTTTCATAATTTTTTGTCATACTCCAGACTTAAATCTGGTTTAACAATCATCTTTATTGCAGAGTCCAGCCACGTAACAACAGAAAAACACAGCAGCATTCATTATTTATGATACAGAAAAATAATAGAAAATAACACATTAAACAGACTCTATTTGAATATACTTGATTACATTATATCAGCAGGAATACTGACCAATGAGAGTTGCGAGCACGGTTTTTCCCCCGGTATGAATTCATAATGGATGTAGCTTTTGGATTTGAGCTTCTACTTTATGTCAGAACTTCTTCACAGTATTTTTTATTCGCTAATGCTTTTTTAAATGATGAAATAAAGTCCAAAAGATCATTTGAATTTTGAAAAATGAAAAAGTTCTGTCTCTTCTTTTTTTTCTTCTTCTCCTTTGGGCTTTTCCCTTCAGGGGTCTCCATAGCGAATCAGTGTCCTCCATCTAACCCTGTCTTCTCATCCTCTTCTCTCACACCAACTACCTTCATGTCCTCTTTCACTACATCCATAAACCTCCTCTTTGGTCTTCCTCTAGGCCTCCTGCCTGGCAGTTCAGAACTCAGCATCCTTCTACCAATATATTCACTATCTCTCCTCTGGACATGTCCAAACCATCTCAGTCTGGCCTCTCTGACTTTATCTCCAAAACCTCTAACATGTGCTGTCCCTCTGATGTACTCATTCCTGATCCTATCCATCCTGGTCCCTCCCAGAGAGAACCTCAGCATCTTCATCTCTGCTACCTCCAGCTCTGTCTCCTGTCTTTTCCTCAGTGACACTGTCTCTAGACCAAACAACATCGCTGGACTCACCACAGTTTTGTACACCTTTCCTTTCATTTTAGCTGAAACTCTTCTATCACACATCACACCTGACACTTTCCTCCACCCGTTCCATCCTGCCTGGACACGCTTCTTCACCTCTTTTCCACACTCTCCATTGCTCTGGACTGTTGACCCTAAGTACTTCAAATCCTCCACTTTCTTGATCTCTTCTCCCTGTAACCTCACTCTTCCACTTGGGTCCCTCTCATTCACACACATGTACTCTGTCTTACTGCGGCTAACCTTCATTCCTCTCCTTTCCAGGAAAACCTCCACCTCTCTAGCTTCTCCTCCACCTGTTCCTTGCTCTCACTGCAGATCACAATGTCATCTGCAAACATCATAGTCCATGGAGATTCCTGTCTAACCTCGTCTGTCAGTCTGTCCATCACCATAGCAACAAGAAGAGGCTCAGAGCTGATCCCTGATGCAGTCCCACCTCCACCTTGAACTCCTCTGTCACACCTACACACACCTCACCACTGTCTTACAGTCCTCATACATGTCCTGCACCGCTCTAACATACTTCTCTGCCACTCCAGACTTCCTCATACAATACCACAGTTCCTCTCTGGACACCCTGTCATCAGCTTTCTCCAGATCTACAAATACACAATGCAGCTCCCTCTGGCCTTCTCTGTACTTCTCTATCAACATCCTCAAAGCAAATACTTCATCTGTAGTACTCTTTTTTGTCATGAAACCATACTGCTGTTCACAAGTGTTCACTTCTGCCCTTAGTCTAGCTTCCACTACTCTCTCCCATAACTTCATTGTATGGCTCATCAGCTTTATTCTTCTGTAGTTGCCACAACTCTGCACATCTCCCTTGTTCTTAAAAATGGGCACCAGCACACTTCTCCTCCATTCCTCAGGCATCTTCTCACTATCTAAGATCCTGTTGAACAACCCAGTCAGAAACTCTACTGCCACCTCTCCTAGACACTTCCATACCTCTACAGGTATATCATCAGGACCAACTGCCTTTCCACTCTTCATCCTCTTCAATGCCCTCCTCGCTTCATCCTGACTAATCTTTGCTACTTCCTGGTCCACAGCATTCATCTCTTCTATCCAAAGCTGTTTAAGTCAATCCACTGGACACTGTCTTAAACAGCTTTGGATATCCATGACCTGGATAACTGAGAACCTGCACAGTCACCTATTCTAGTCTTTGTTCTCTCATTTTCCACGTTCATCAACTCTTCAAACTACTCTTTCCATCTTCCCATCACACTACTGGCACCTGTCAATAGACTTCCATCCCTATCCTTAATCACCCTAACCTGCTGCACGTCCTTCCCATCTCTGTCTCTCTGTCTTGCCAACCGGTCTAGATCAGTCTCTCCCTCCTTACTGTCCAACCTAGCATACAAGTCATCATAAGCTTCTTGTTTGGCCTTTGCTACCTCTACCTTCACCTTATGCTGCATCTCCCTGTACTCCTGTCTACTCTCCTCAGTCCTCTCAGTGTCCCACTTCCTCTTGGCTAACCTCTTTCTCTGTATACACTCCTGTACCTCCTCATTCCACCACCAAGTCTCCTTATCTACTTTCCTTCCAGATGACACACCAAGTACTCTCCTACCTGTCTCCCTGATCACATTAGCTGTAGTTGTCCAGTCATCTGGAAGCACCTCCTGACCACCCAGAGCCTGTCTTAACTCCTTCCTAAAAGTCATGCAACACTCGTCCTTTTTCAGCTTCCACCATTTCGTCCTCTACTCTAACTTTGCCCTCTTCATCTTCCACCACCACCAGAGTCATCCTACAGTGTTTGGCTACACTCTCACCTACCACTACTTTACAGTCACTGATCTTCAGGTTACATTGTCTACACAAGATGTAGTCTACCTGTGTGCTGCTACCTCCACTCTTATAGGTCACCCTATGTTCCTGCCTCTTCTGTAACAAAGTATTCACTACAGCCATTTCCATCCTTTTTGCAAAGTCAACTACCATCTGTCCTTCTGCGTTCTTCTCCTGGATACCAAACCTGCCCATCACCTCCTCATCACCTCTGTTTCCTGCACCAACATGTCCATTGAAGTCTGTCTATAAATATTTAGTTGCCCTAATTCATGAGTAACCACGTCTATTTTGCATTTATTTGTGATTTTTTAAATTGATTTTATTGATTATTTTTCATCTGGTATTTTAAAAATATTTTTCTTCTGGTTTTCAAAAGTTGCAGACATTGGTTGTTTTTTTTCCTGATCACTGCCTTTGTTCAATTCAGTTTGTGAAGAATGATATTTAACATGAGTTCATGTTCAAGAAAGTTGGTAGAAAAGAAAAAAAAACAGAAGATCTTCTCTTCCAGAGGGATTCATAGATAGATGTTGGATTAGTTTATGAAAATCCATGTTCACTAAATGAAGATGAAAATATCTACAAGTCATGGTTAAAAACTTCTTGAAGAAATGGGAAAACATCTGAACATGTCTTTATTTTATTCAGGCTGTAACTCACCTAATTTGTCCAAAACCTAATGGGTTAGTTATTCAGAAACTAGTTCCCATAGTGTCAAACCTAGTTATATGAAAACCAAGTTAGTTCAAAACCCAGTTTGTTTAAAACCTTGTATCTTCAAATCCTAATGGGTTAGTTATTCAAAAATTAGTTGGTTAAAAACCTAGTCAGTTATTTCAAAACCTGGTTTAGTTCAAAAACCTAGTTAGTTCAAAACCTAGTTTGTTCGAAAACATAATTGGTTTTTATGATATAGTTCCACAACAATGAACATAAAAACCACAAACAGAAAATAAACAATGTCCTCAAATGGATTCCTTTAAAATCTTTATTGCAAGTCCAAAAACAGGAACAACATTTAATATCAACATATCAGTTATTGATCGGTTTTGTGTTTTAGGTTTAATAACAAATTGGATGACAACAATTTAACACAAATGATGAAAAGACAGTTAAATTTGAGGGGCGAGAGTGAACAGAACGCAGAGATGAAAACACTTTAAATGGAACTCTGGGTTTAAAAAGATCATTAATTGAGCACCATTTGAACAAAGGGTCAAACTGAGGAAACAGAATCTGTTTGAATATTAAACCATCCCAGTGATTGTAGAATTAATCTGGAGGGCCGCTTTAATCCACTTCCTCGATGGTGGGCCCCTGGGAGCTGGTTGGTGCCGGCCCTCCAGGGCCGCCGGTGGGCATTCCTCCCTGGTACAGCTTGCTGACCACGGGGTTACACACCTTTTCCAGCTCTTTCTGCTGGTGCTGGTACTCCTCTTTCTCAGCCAGCTGGTTGTGCTCCAGCCAGCGGATGGTTTCATCACACTTCTCCATCACATTCTTCTTGTCCTCCTCGCTAATTTTGTCCTTTAATTTCTCATCCTGCACTGTGCTCTTCATGTTGAAGGCGTAGGACTCCAGGGAGTTCTTGGCAGCAATTTTCTCCCTCTGAAGGTCGTCCTCTTGTTTGTATTTTTCAGCCTCCTGCACCATTTTGTCGATCTCTTCTTTGCTCAGACGGCCCTTATCGTTGGTGATGGTGATCTTGTTCTCTTTGCCAGTGCTTTTGTCTACTGCTGACACGTTCAAGATGCCATTGGCGTCAATATCGAAGGTGACCTCGATCTGTGGGACCCCCCGTGGTGCGGGTGGGATTCCTGTCAACTCAAATTTGCCCAGCAGGTTGTTGTCACTGGTCATGGCTCTCTCTCCTTCGTAGACCTGGATGAGGACTCCAGGCTGGTTGTCAGAGTAGGTGGTGAAAACCTGGGATTGTTTAGTGGGGATGGTGGTGTTGCGTTTAATCAGGGATGTCATCACTCCTCCGGCTGTCTCGATGCCCAGCGACAAAGGAGCCACATCCAGCAGCAGCAGGTCCTGAACGTTGCCTGATGTGTCTCCTGAGAGAATGGCAGCTTGGACAGCAGCACCGTAAGCCACCGCCTCATCTGGGTTGATGCTCTTGTTCAGCTCCTTGCCGTTGAAGAAATCTTTCAGGAGTTTCTGGATTTTTGGGATTCGGGTGGAGCCTCCGACCAAAACAATGTCATGGATCTCTTTTTTTTCCTTGCCAGCATCTTTCAGGGCTTTTGTTACCGGCTCAAGTGTTTTTCTGAACAGGTCTCCGCACAACTCCTCAAAGCGAGCTCTGGTGATGGAGGTGTAGAAGTCTATGCCTTCAAACAGAGAATCGATCTCAACGCTGGCCTGGGTGCTGGAGGACAGGGTTCTCTTCGCCCTCTCACAAGCTGTACGCAGCCTCCTCAGGGATCTCTTGTTCTGGCTGATGTCCTTCTTCTGTTTCTTCTTGAATTCCTCCACAAAGTGGTTCACCATGATATTGTCAAAGTCCTCCCCACCCAGGTGAGTGTCTCCTGCCGTGGATTTAACCTCAAAGATACCATCTTCAATGGCCAGGATGGACACGTCAAAGGTGCCTCCGCCCAGGTCAAAGATCAGGACGTTGCGTTCTCCTGACTGAACTTTGTCCAGACCGTAGGCGATGGCGGCGGCCGTGGGCTCGTTGATGATCCTAATCACGTTCAGTCCAGCAATGACGCCCGCATCTTTAGTCGCCTGTCGCTGGGAGTCGTTGAAGTACGCTGGGACTGTTACGACGGCATTAGACACCTTACGTCCAAGGTAGGCCTCAGCAGTCTCCTTCATCTTCACAAGGACCATGGAGGAGATTTCCTCTGGGTAGAAGGTTTTGTCCTCCCCTTTGTATTCTACCTGAATTTTGGGTTTCCCTCCATCTGAAACCACTGTGAAGGGCCAGTGCTTCATGTCGGTCTGCACTGTCGAGTCATTAAATTTTCTTCCAATCAGTCTCTTGGCATCAAACACAGTGTTACTGGGGTTCATGGCCACCTGGTTCTTGGCTGCGTCCCCAATCAGCCTCTCTGCGTCGGTGAATGCCACATAGCTGGGGGTTGTCCTGTTGCCCTGGTCATTGGCGATGATCTCTACTTTCCCGTGCTGGAAAACCCCCACACAGGAGTAGGTGGTTCCCAGGTCGATGCCGATCGCTATACCTTTAGCTGAAGACATTTCTGTCGCTTGAATTTGTGTCCTGTAGAGGAACAGAAAAGCAATTAGAAAGGAAAATTAGGAAAGTAATACTACCTTACCTTAGGTTTGCCACAGAGTATACAGTATTTTAAAGTATAAAATGTATTTATACATTTTATACATCCATCCATGGATGGATGGATGGATGGATGTATTTGTCTAAAACCCGGAATCTAAAATCACAAGTTGTGGATGTGAAGGCGCTCTCCCAAAGCACATTGTGACAAGTTGCACTTGAGCACTGAGATGACGTAGATATACCGTACATACAATGCTTGGCCCAAAAAAAAAAAGAAAGTTGCCTCCTGGATTTAACTAACCAGATAGGTACGAGCCTCGTATCAGACAATCACTCCATGGGCGGTAATTTAAACTTTCAGCTGGCAACAATTTAACACCAACAGGTGCAATGAGATTCTTCTCATTTCTTAAAAAACCATGTTGAAGGATACATCCAGTGGCTGTGGAAATGATGTTAGTCTGTTTGAGAATGGTCAAATCATTGGCCTGCATCAAGCAGAGAACACTTATAGAGGACCTTATATATTTATGTGTATATCTACACTCCGAGATTGGGTAACAAGCCCCAATAGATATAAAGAGCCTCAATACAAGAGGCACTGACCTAAGAAGGAAGATTGTGATGCAACTGGAAACCTGAAGCCTCCGAAAATACTGAAGCTGAATTGTAAAGTACCTTCAGAAGTTCTGCTTGAAGATGTGAATGCTGCAATAAGAGCCATCCCTACAGGGAGCATCACCGAGACCAACAAGGTGATTGTCAGTACAGCAACAGCAATCGTTGAAATGCTGGGATATAAGATTACTGAGGAAATACAACAAGCTCTCCATACCTGAAGCACTCAAAACTGACAGAGACTAACAGCTCTGGCCACCCAGGTGAAGATATACGCCAAGGCAATAGAGGTCAGGAATAAACAAGACTTTCTCTACTCAACCAGCAAAGGTGTACTCTCATTGGCAGGAAAGTAACAGCAGCCAGTCAGACTCGCCAAAAGCTGAGAAATACTGAAAGGGCATATGGGAAAGAGAAGCATTGCACAACACCGATGCCTGTACTGAGAACTGACCACAGCTGCCTCCCAGAACAAGAATCAGTAACCATCTCAATGGCAGACACCCAAGAAAGAGTGTCAAAGATGAAGAGTTGGTTAGCACCAGGCCCTGATATGAACCATACATACTGGCTAAAGAAGCTGGCAGTACTCCATGGACGCCTAGCAGTACAGATGAACCAGCTGCTAAGGGATGGGACGCACCCAGAATGGGTGACCAAAGGCAGGACAGTCCTGATCATGAAAACTCACAGAAAGGATCCACCCCATCCGGCTACCAGCTAAAAACCTGTCTGTACAACATGGAAGCTCCTGTCAGGCATCATGGCGGCTAAGATGAGTAGGCACATGGTTCAATACATGAGCGGGGCACAGAAAGGAATTGGTAGGAACACTAGTGGAGCTAAGCACCAACTACTGGTGAACAGAGCAGTACACAGAGACTGTAAGAACAGGCGACCAACCTGTGCACTGCCAGGATTGACTACCAGAAAGCCTACAATTCAATGCCACACACATGGATACTGGAATGTCTGGAACGGCTAAAGATCAACAGGACACTAAGAGCCTTCATTAAGAACTCAATGGGAATATGGTAGACAACCCTAGAGGCCAACTCCAAGCCAATTTCCCAAGTTAACAAGTGGCCTGAAACCCCTCAGTCATAGGCCTGAAACCCCTAAGTCAGATCATCACAAAGAGTGACTGTGGATACCATTTCTGAAGCAGGGAAACAATCAGCCACCTCCTCTACATGGATGACATCAAGCTGAATGCCAGGCATGAGGAAGAAATCAACTCACTGATCCACACAACCAAAATCTACAGTGACGACATAGGACGAATAAGTAGTAGACTTTATTAGGAATGTCATTCGGATTAGACAAATGTGGCCTGACGGTGTCAAGGACAGGCAAGATAATCAGAAATGAAGGGTTTGACCTACCAGGGGCAGGATAGGAGACATCCACGACAGCTACAAATACCTTGGGATTCCACAGGTTAATGATGAGGAGGTTGCAAGAAGTCAAATACCTCCAGAGAGTAAGGCAAGTCCTAAGAAGTCAGCTGAATTGTGAGAACAAGGTCTGAGCCATCAACAGGTATGCACTGCCAATCATCAGATACCCTGCTGGGATCATAGGCTGACCAAAGGAGGAGATACAAGCCAAAGATGTCAAGACTAGAAAGCTCCTCACTATGCATGGAGGGTTTCACCACAAGTCCAGCACCCTAGGGCCCTAGGAATGTATGTTAGGGGACAGGCCTAGGAAAGAAGAAGGCCAAGGACTAGTGAGCATCAGGGCCACTGTCCAGGATGAAACATTAAATATCCAAGAGTCCATCAGCCCCTCTCACCCTCGTAGTGCGAGAGAGGCATTTTTTTTTTTTTGTCAGTTGCTGGGGAACCAGGGCAATCTGATGAGAAATGGGAGAAATGGGATACTGGAACAAGACACACATGTGTGTATGTATTTAATGTATTCTGGGCTTGCACTAGGAGCTAGTATGACTAAGCCATTGTGGCTCAGTGAAAAAGAATTGAGCAAGCCACAAAAAGCCACACTCTGTGCCCAAGACAGTGGTGTAGCACGCGGACGACGAACACTTGTCGTGGGGGGAACCCCCCGCCCCCACTGGGGCGTCCGGGGGGCCTCCCCCGGGAAATTTTTTAGAAAATGGGGTTGTTTTCCTGCATTCTGAGGGCAAAATCTTCTGTTCAGTTTACCTACAAAAATACACTAAAGTCAACAGTTCAAGATGAACTATCTTTATTTCTATCCTACTTTATGCAGGTATAAATGTGAGATTCAGCCATTGAAAACTTCCATTCACTCTGTGAAGATAAGTCATACAAAATATTACTCAATGTTTACTTGTAAGTTATACTTAGACAAGAAGAGATTTTAACTTTGACCACCACCAACACCATTGGTATGCCATAGTTTAGGTTTTTTTTTAAAATTCAGTAACACAATTTTTCATTTCACTTTAAAAAGGCATGAAAAATAGCAAGCGAGACGAATACACATTTCCATGCATCACTGGTTATTCCTGCCGGTCATAGGGATCAAAAGTCTAAGACTACAAACAAGTATTGATAATATCTTTCATTTACCTTCTGCTCGGTCTGTCACCACTCCTACCCCCTCTCTCCATTTGTTTATTAATTAATTTTTTACACAAACTCTACTGTATGACACTGGATTCTTAGTACTCGCCTTGTTGTACACCAATTTGCAGGTTTAGCTTGTAAAAAAACTCTTATCTTTTTGTTTTTCATTGGACGAGAGGAGGTCAAAACCCGTTGCATATTTAATGATCGAAAGCGTTCCGTTCGATTCGCTATGCGGAAATAGCAGCGCTAGCGAGCTGGCGAGTGTCGCTAGCGGAAGTAGCGTCGCTAGCTAGCTAGCGAGCGTCGCCAGCGAGTGGCACTAGCCTCTCCAAGTGAAAAAGTTGTAAGTTTTAGCCTTTTTACCATAAAAATAAGAACGCCACTGTGGCTACACAGTCTGAAAACCTTGTAGCCAATCTGGAATTTACTTCGCCTATGGCGAAGTGGCGAATGGCTAGCGCAAGCCTAGTGTATTTATGTATGCAGAGTTCATTTTACTTCAAGAAAGTAGTGCATCCTAAGGATGCGCTTCAAGAAGTGCATCCCAATAGTAATAACAGAATATACGGTAGAAGCGTATGCAAGGATTGAGTTTTGCCAATAGTACAATATAAAAACTAATCAAAATGTTAAATTTAATATTTTTATTAATAACACAACTGTTTAAGTAAAAAGAAAAAGAGTAAAATTACATATTAGTTTTATCAAAATGTTAAAGCCTGGTAGTCATTTAAAAAAACAATTATAAAAATAAAAAAAAGATTTAAACAAATGTCAGTAATATTTATCAGCAATATCTCTCTTTTTCAACTTTTGAGTGTTTTTAATGTCAGAAAGCACTCATTGTCACTTGTTTTTCTCCCACTTTTGCATCTTTTTGAGAGGCATGGTGATAATCAACTTTTATTTGCATAGCACTTAATCATATCAGCAGACATTACAAACCACTTTAACAGACAGAAACAGAACCAAACAGGACGCTTATGACTGCTCTGGAGGGTCTAACTAAATCCTCGCTCTCACTGCAGCTCATAAAATGAGCAGACGTCGTGTTGCCATTTGGTCAATTTTAACAAGGCAGAATCGCACAGGTGAATCTTGTGACGAAAAACTTTCATAAGTTATTTGTGCGAAATCAAAAAATAATGGGAATTTCTGGGTCTGAAATTCAATGGAGAAATGGAAAAATTGTGAATATTTTCGTTGAATGGAAGTGCATTTACAGCTTGCGTCCCAGGGACACATGAATCGTGCATCCCCGTCAAAAATGTGTGTCAAAGATGCAAGGACGCACGCAAACTAGAACATAATGTGTGTATTTTATATATATGATATATATATAAAATATATATTATATATATTATAATATACATATAATAAATATATATATAACTATAATATATAATTATAATTTTATATTATATATATACACTGTATATAAATTATACATATATATATAAAATATATATAATTTGTATAACTTTTCTATTTCTGGGCGGCAGTGGCTCAGTGGTAGAGCAGGCCGTAGAGCGGGTCGTCCTATGATTCAAGATTAGCAGTTCGATTCCTCCTCCCACCCAAAAACACCCAAAGTGTCAGCTGACAGAGGGAGGTGTCAGCTCACACTCCGAAGCACTGCCGAGGCGCCCTAGAGCAAGGCGCCGTCCCCTTTACAAAATTGCTCATGAGGGGCACACCATGAAGGAGCTTCCCGCCCATTGCATGCCTACAGGCCCACTTGTGTTTGTGTGCTTGTGCTACAGCGGCCTGTACTCACTAACATGTATGAATGCGTTTGAACTACTGACTAGAGTGTGCCTTCTTAATTTCCCTTCAGGGATCAGATCAGTATATTAAAATGAAAACAAAAACAATATATATTTATATATTATACATACATATAATATACATACTTATCAATATACAGTATATACACACACACACACACACATATATATATACATATTAATATACAGTATATACACACATACACATATATAAATAAATATTATATATAATTATATATGTATACACACACACACACACACACACACACACACACGCACAACTTATTACAGAGAGTATTTACTTTAAGGTTGAACGTCACAATATGTTATTCTTTTTATTTAATCAAAGTTAGGATTTCGGCGATTTTTTATTTATTTATTTAATATTTTCGTGGTGCAGCGCGTTATTTATCCATCCATTCATTTCCACCAGTCAGTTCACTGAATAATTACAATTCATGTGTTTCTTCCTTCATCGTGACAGTTTGACTGCGGCTTCTTCTCCACGTTAAGCGTTAGAATAAAACCTGTCTTCACGTCGACGCCACGTCACTTCAAACTGGACCCCTCCCGACCCACTAAATAAAACCTGTGCTAGTCCCAAACTGTCCCAGAGGTTCTGAACCCCATTGCTTCATCGTGTTAACGGAGGAGATGATCTGGGTCTGGACCCCACACCCACAGGTGAAGGTTCACGTCGTGAAAAATGAGAGAAAACGTCCAGATTTGAACGTAGTCCTGACGGTTCTTCACTGGTTTCACGGAAACCGGTTGATTTTCTTTTCTTACTTGTGGACAAACATCAAAGACAGACTGAAGAAGTATTTCTTTCTAGAGTTCGTGAAACAGACAGAAACTTTACCCTCGTTTGAAGACTTCAGGGAGAAGAAGAGGCTCCGGTTCGGTGCTCGGTTCGGGTCCTCGGCCGGTGGCCCCCCCCACGCCGGCTGTCCCTTTATAGTCTGCCACCCTCTCCTCAGGCGACTTCTCGATCTTTCTCAGGTGTTGTCCAATCAGAGAGCTCCGCTCAGTGCTCCAGGTGATCTGCAGCAGTCGGACCGGTTCTACAGGGAACATCCCCGCCCTGAACGAGCAGGTCCGGGATCGAATTCATCGTGTCAAACGCTCCACGTGTTCCACGGCCCGCGGAAAGGAACGTCCTTTGTGTTAAAAACTTCTGTTTCAGCTCGGTTCGAAAGGGGTTTTTTTGTTCTGCTTCTTTTGTTTGTTGTTTGTTGGTGATCTGCTGACACGTGTGAAAACGTGATCACTAATATATAATCAATGATTGTTATGAAGGGCATTTCGAATTATTTCTCAACTGACCTGTTTAAAATAAAGTTTCAGTGGAATTGAACCAATGACCACCCGTCTCCATATGTATGACTCCATATTTTTTTTAAATTTAGTTTCAAAATATTTCTGGTGGCATTAGTTTGGTTATTTACCGTTTGTTAAGTTTGTTTCCTTTAGGTATATTTCGTTTATGTTTAATTTAGTTCAATTTTAGTTCAGTTCTAGTTTAAATATATTTGTAGTTGTTTAATTTTTTTAAATTTATGTCTAGTTGTCACTTTTTTCCAGTGTTATTGTTTTTTTAATCTGTTTTTAAAGAGTTTGTTTTATTAATTTACATTTAATACCATTTAGTTTTATATTAGTTCGGTTTATTTTACACAGTTTCTTTTTTGTTTGAATTGAGTTTGTTTTGTTAAATTTTCGTCTAGTTTTCGTCTAGATTTAGTGTTCGCCACTTTTTCTTTTCGTTTTAAACAGTGGATATGTGCAATCTCCTCAGGGATTAATAAAGTATATATCTATCTATCTAAATATTTTGAGGTCTTCAGGTGAAGAGCTGAAGACATTTTATTCTTGCTCAGGCTTGTTTGGTGTCAACGTATTGTAAAGGTATGTGTGTGTGTGTGTGTGTGTGTGTGTGTGTGTGTGTGTGTGCGTGCGCGTGCGTGCGTGCGTGCGTGTGTGTGTGTGTGTGTGTGTACGTGTGTGTGTGTACGTGTGTGTACGTGTGTGTGTGTGTGTGTGTGTGTGTATGTTAAACACCCTGTTAAACCTGGTGCCCTCCAGCTTCAGTTCTGGATGTTCTTGCTGCTGTCAGTCAGCCCCGCCTCTGTGCCTGTCACGTGACTAGAAGGGAGACGCCCTCTTTCACCAAAGAGCAAAAAGATCTTTGACTTGTGAAAACGGAATTTCAGTCTTTGATTCATTCAACTTTAGGCATGAATGCTCTTTTTTTTTTTTTACAAATCCGGAAGAGTGATGTCAAGCCAAACAACACAACACAACACAACACGACACAACACCAAACTAAACTAAACTAAACTAAACTAAACTAAACTAAACTAAACTAAACTAGACTAAAATTTAAAAAAATCAATTAAACTAAACTAAGGAATCTGAACATTTCTTTATTTTATTCAGGCTCTAACTCACTCCAAGGCTGTAATGATGTTCCCGCCTTACAACATGAGAATATTTAATACATTCATTAATAACTGTTACTAAAAAGCGATCATCCTTCCTTTGGGCTTTTCCCTTCAGGGGTCTCCACAGCCAATCAGCTGCCTCCATCTAACCATGTCGTCTGCATCCTCTTCTCTCACACCAACTACCTTCATGTCCTCTTTCACTACATCCATAAACCTCCTCTTTGGTCTTCCTCTAGGCCTCCTGCCTGGCAGTTCAAAACTCAGCATCCTTCTACCAATATATTCACTATCTCTCCTCTGGACATGTCCAAACCATCTCAGTCTGGCCTCTCTGACTTTATCTCCAGAACCTCTAACATGTGCTGTCCCTCTGATGGACTCATTCCTGATCCTATCCATCCTGGTCACTCCCAGAGAGAACCTCAGCATCTTCATCTCTGCTACCTCCAGCTCTGTCTCCTGTCTTTTCCTCAGTGACACTGTCTCTAGACCAAACAACATCGCTGGTCTCACCACAGTTTTGTACACATCTATCTATCTATCTATCTATCTATCTATCTATCTATCTATCTATCTATCTATCTATCTATCTATCTATCTATCTATCTATCTATCTATCTATCTATCTATCTATCTATCTATCTATCTATCTCTAGATCTACAAAAACACGATGCAGCTCCCTCTGGCCTTCTCTGTACTTCTCTATCAACATCCTCAAAGCAAATACTGCGTCTGTAGTACTCTGTTTTGGCATGAAACCATACTGCTGCTCACAAATGCTCACTTCTGTCGTTAGTCTAGCTTCAACTACTCTTTCCCATAACTTCATTGTGCGGCTCATCAAATTGATACTTTTTTTAAATACCAGAAATAAAAATGTCTTCCGAGGCTGAAGCAGAACGTTCAGTGACATTTGTAATTTAAGATTTCAACTGTTTTTATATTACAGTTTCATAACAATGAACACAAAAACCACAAACAGAAAAAAAAACAATGTACGCAAATGGATTAATTTATCATCTTTATTGCTATTACAACAACTGACAGGTATAAAATATTTTAGTGTCTTGGGTTTAATAACAAATTGGATGACAAGAAGATTTTAACATGAAAAATGAAAAGACAGTTAATTTTGATAAGCAAGAGTGGACAGTACACAGACAAGGAAACAGTTTAAAGGGAACCCTGGACTTAAAAAAATAAATAAATAAATCATCACCATTTGAACAAAGGGGTCAAACTGAAGAAACAGAGTCAGTTTGAATATTGAACCATCCCATATAACCATAAAACCATCCCAGTGACTGCAGAATTCATCTGAAGGGACGCTTTAGTCCTCTTCTTCGATGGTGGGCCCCTGAAGGTCATCCTCTTGTTTCTATTTTTCAGCCTCCTGCACCATTTTGTCAATCTCTTCTTTGCTCAGACGGCCCTTATCGTTGGTGACGGTGATCTCATTCTCTTTGCCGGTGCTTTTGTCTACTGCCGACACGTTCAAGATGCCATTGGCGTCAATATCAAAGGTGACCTCGATCCGTGGGACCCCCCGTGGTGAAGGTGGGATTCCTGTCAACTCAAATTTGCCCAGCAGGTTGTGGTCACTGGTCATGGCTCTCTCTCCTTGGTAGACCTGGATGAGGACTCCAGGCTGGTTGTCAGCGTAGGTGGAGAAGATCTGGGACTGTTTAGTGGGGATGGTGGTGTTGCGTTTAATCAGGGATGTCATCTCTCCTCCGGCTGTCTTGATGCCCAGCGACAGAGGAGCCACATCCAGCAGCAGCAGGTCCTGAACGTTGCCTGATGTGTCTCCTGAGAGAATGGCAGCTTGGACAGCAGCACCGTAAGCCACCGCCTCATCTGGGTTGATGCTCTTGTTCAGCTCCTTGCCGTTGAAGAAATCTTTCAGGAGTTTCTGGATTTTTGGGATTCGGGTGGAGCCTCCGACCAAAACAATGTCGTGGATGTCTGCCTGTCCAACTTTGCCTTCCTTCAGGACCTTCTCCACCGAATCGAGTGTTTTTCTGAACAGGTCTCCACACAACTCCTCAAAGCGAGCTCTGGTGATGGAGGTGTAGAAGTCTATGCCTTCAAACAGGGAATCAATCTCCACGTTGGCCTGGCTGCTGGAGGACAGGGTTCTCTTCGCCCTCTCACAAGCTGTACGCAGCCTCCTCAGGGATCTCTTGTTCTGGCTGATGTCCTTCTTCTGTTTCTTCTCGAATTCCTCCACAAAGTGGTTCACCATGATGTTGTCAAAGTCCTCCCCACCCAGATGAGTGTCTCCCGATGTGGATTTAACCTCAAAGATACCATCTTCAATGGCCAGGATGGACACGTCAAAGGTGCCTCCGCCCAGGTCAAAGATCAGGACGTTGCGTTCTCCTGACTGAACTTTGTCCAGACCGTAGGCGATGGCGGCGGCTGTGGGCTCATTCATAATCCTAATCACGTTCAGTCCAGCAATGACGCCCGCATCTTTAGTCGCCTGTCGCTGGGAGTCGTTGAAGTACGCTGGGACTGTTACAACGGCATTGGACACCTTACGTCCAAGGTAGGCCTCAGCAGTCTCCTTCATCTTCACAAGGACCATGGAGGAGATTTCCTCTGGATAGAAGGTTTTGTCCTCCCCTTTGTATTCCACCTGAATTTTGGGTCTCCCTCCATCTGAAACCACCGTGAAGGGCCAGTGCTTCATGTCGGTCTGCACCGTCGAGTCACTAAATTTTCTTCCAATCAGTCTCTTGGCATCAAACACAGTGTTACTGGGGTTCATGGCCACCTGGTTCTTGGCTGCGTCCCCAATCAGCCTCTCTGTGTCAGTGAACGCCACATAGCTGGGAGTTGTCCTGTTGCCCTGGTCATTGGCGATGATCTCTACTTTCCCGTGCTGGAAAACCCCCACACAGGAGTAGGTGGTTCCCAGGTCGATGCCGATCGCTATACCTTTAGCTGAAGACATTTCTGTCGCTTGAATTTGTGTCCTGTAGAGGAACAGAAAAGCAATTAGAAAGGAAAATTAGGAAAGTAATACTACCTTACCTTATATTCAGTTTGTCACAATATATACAGTATTTTAAAATATAAAACGTATTTGTCTCAAACCTGGAATCTAAAATGATAAATTGTGGATCTGATGACACTCTGCTAAAGCTGCAAAAACAAAAACATACCTGGAGGAGACTATATAACTTTTGTCTCCTCAATTTCTTCTGCATTTCCGCTCCTAAACATACAGTAAATAATAAATAGTACAATGTATCTTCTACCATCTTCGCGGCATGTTACCTGACTGGAACTACCAACGCAGTGGGTAGTGCTGTCGCCGCACAGCAAGGTGTTTCCGGGT
The DNA here is from genome assembly GCF_040054535.1 of Antennarius striatus. NCBI lineage: Eukaryota > Metazoa > Chordata > Actinopteri > Lophiiformes > Antennariidae > Antennarius > Antennarius striatus. The sequence goes on from NC_090791.1 coordinate 1,089,189, forward strand.
TCAAGGCCCGCTCTGTGCAGAGTTTGCATGTTCTCCCCGTGTCTGCGTGGGTTCTCTCCGGATTCTCCGGCCTCTTCCCACCTCCAAAAATGTGCGCTTCACGTCAATTGGCCGGTCCCAAATTGCCCGTAGTGTGAGAGTGTGAACGTGCATGGCCCTCTGTGTGGCACTGGCGTCGTGCTCGGAGTGCCCCCCGCCTCATGTCCCGAGCCAGCTCGGATAGGCTCTAGCTCCCCATGACCCGCGATGATGGATAAATCAGTGAAGGCAAATGGATGGAACTACCAATTATGTCTCAGCCGGTGCCAAACTTTTACATCATTATAATAAACTCATAAAAGAATGCCAAAGACAAAATAAGACTGCAGGTGACCTAAGAACATTATTTGTTGTACAGGAGGTTATAACGTAAAGAGTTCAGGTTTAAAATGCTAAATAAGAAAATAGCAGAGCAGCGATCTTGTTTACAACCCACCCTCAGCAATGCATCGCACCACTGAGAGACAAACGACAAACACTAAAGAAAATAAGAACAACAATGCCTCGATTCAAATTCATATAATCCCAACATCAATAAATGAAAAACAAAATTCTAAAAAATAAACAACATTTTTTATATGCACACACACAGACATCCATACATACATGTACACACACACACACACACACACACACACACACACACACACACACACACGTATATATACACTGTATATACATATACACATATGAATGTGTGTATATACATTGTATATACACTAATGTGTACAAATACGGTACACACACACATATATATGTACACATGTATATACTCTACCTGTAAAAATTTTGAGATCACACAATTTTTCCAGAATTTCATCGAAAATGATCTAGTTTAACATTTCCATGTTCTCTCTAAAATTAATCTTAGTTCCAAAAAGAATCATGGAATCCAAACAGAAACCAGAATATATTCTAGACTTTCAACTCATTTAAGTAGCCAGCTTTGGCAGATACAACAGTTTTTAAAATTGTATTTATTTATTTATTTCTGGACATGTCACCACCTTCACTTCATCTGCAACATGAACAACATCTCACAACAAGGGCAGAAGCCATCCGGCTTGCGTACTTCCCGTCCCCAGAATCACCCCTCTCATTACAATTTGTTTTCAACCAATCCATACATACATACATTTTCTACACCCGCTTCCTGCACCGAAGCGGGTCGCGGGGTGCTGGAGCCTATCCTTGCTGACTGAGGGCGTGAGGCAGGGTACCCTCTGGACACACACTCACATCTACGGGCAATTTGATTCACCATTTTTAAGAAAGAGAAGGTGATCTGAGTTTGGACCCCACACCCAAAGGTGAAGGTACACGTCATGGAAAATGAGAGAAAATCTCCAAATCCAAATTTGATCAATCTCGTGTTTGAATCTTGATCCGTCCTTCATTGGTTTCAAGGAAACCGGTTCTGTTTTTCTTTTTTAATTTTAAAAGACTTCAAAAGACATGAAAAAGTGGTTTCTCGAAAAGTTTGTGAAACAGACAGAAACTTTACCCTCACTTGAAGACTTCAGGGAGAAGAAGAGGCTCCGGTTTGGTGTTCGGGTTCGGTGCTGCGGGTTCCTCCGTTCGTCTTCCTCCCCACGCTGGCTTTCGTTTGATAGATTTATTTCCTGTCCTCAGTTGACGTTTTGATCTGTCTCAGATGTCGTCCAATCAGAAACATCAGTTCAGTGCTATAGGTGATCTCAGGCTGTCGGACCGGTTGTAAAAAGAACATCCAGAACACACCGTCCTGACCCAGCAGATCCAGGATTGCAAAATTCATCGTCTTGAATGCTCCTAGTGTTCCACGTCCCAGAGAAGGGAACGTTCTGTGCTCGTTTTTAAGGAACGTCGTGGAGAAATAAGTTATTTCTGAAAAATAAAATAAAATAAAATACTGGTAATCGTTGTTTAAGATGATGCTGTGAGAATTTCTTTTAACTCATGAGTCTTATGGAAATGAAGCCAGGATACTATGTTTCAGAGACTGAATTTCTGCTGATGCAGCAGTTCTCACGTCACCTTGTCAGGTCATCAGGATGCATACATCCCAAACGTGAAATTTGTCAGAGCACAGAAAATTTTAATCTGAAAACGATAGTATTTGATCCCAGTCTACATAGACTGAAAATTACTTTTTCCACAGAGTTGATTTTAAAGTTGTTTCATTCTATTTAGTGTACATATCTTACACTGCAAGAGTAGAATTTACTCTATGTTGTATAAAGTTAAAATAACTATACAGTCATTTTTCACCATTTAGTGATATATGCTACCCTGTTGGGAGTCTCCATTTAACAATGGATATGACCACTAAACACATATGCTTATGTCAGGTTCAGCTTACACAAACATAGCACAACACTTGTCTATCACATAATATTCTGAACACAAAACACAGAACAAGCACAGCACATAGGTAACATGGTTCTCCAAAGCTGTTTAAGTCAATCCACTAGACTGTAAGAAAGTTTCTTGAAGACATTTTGCCTCTCATCCAAGAGGCGTCTTCAGTTCTCATGTTGGCTGGTCTTGTCCCAGTCTATTAACCCTGTGGGGTGTGATCAATGCTATTCACATTCCAACAACCACAGTCGAAAGCCATCTAACTCCTCAACAATGGTTGGGGTGCCAGGGGGTGTCAGTGCGGGTTGTTGAAATGCAAGTTTCACCGAGTCGCAGAGAGCGGAAGGACTCCACAGTTTCCACCGGGGGGTCACGCAGAGTGATGGGGGTTACAGGGGCTGGGTTCCATCTCCACTGTCTTCAGAGCATTGAGCTCCAGGTTGTTCTGGCTGCACCAGGTCACCAGATGGTCAACCTTCCACCTGTAGGTAGACTCATCCCCACCAGAGATGAATCCTGTGAGGGTGGTGTCATCCGCAAACTTCAGGAGAATGACTGCCTTGTGGCTGGAGGTGCAACTGTTGGTGTACAGGGAGAATGGGGGAGGGCACAGCCCAACGTCAGCCACTTCTCCAGGAGCCTTGCAGTGATGGCATTACCAAACATCAGACTGAAGTCTTGCTCAATCTGCAGACAAGATGATGTCCAATCAGAAAGCTCAACTCACTGAGGTGATCTTCAGCAGTGAGACTAGTTCTACAAAAACCATCCAGTGTAGTGACTATTTTACACAACGATTCCACTTAATAGTCGTTTACGCTAAGTTAGGAATGTCTGTAGCGCTTCCAATCAATACCTCAGGGCAGTGCCTCAGAGCCTCGAATGTTTGTCACAAAAGGAAAAAATGGTTAATTACAAAAATAAAATATTTATGAATACTATTCCATCCAAATTCACGATTACAACTTTTTTTCAACAAAATATTGCACAATTTTTGTATCCCCCACTCAAATACAGGGTGGAGAAGAATGGTGAGGCAGCACCTTTCTCTGCTGGACAGTGTCATTCCTCCTAAATTCAATTTACAATTAGTGTGTCTTTGTTCCTCTGTATGTACCAAGTAAAATATTTTCAAACAGTCTGATTCTATTTTCCATCATCCACTTATCTGAATAATGTAAGAACTGTTATGCGTTCAGACTCGCAAATCAGTCATAAAACTGCAGTAAAAATACTGTGTTATTGGGTGAGGCCAGCAGTACACCTGACTAAAGGCAGAGGGCGCTAGTGAGCCACAACGGGCCAGATGTATTACAGTCATTTTCATTTTCATTTTGCCCTGCGATGATATCTATCGAGTCGGAGGGATTTTCAAAACTAAAGAACATCAACAAGGAGTTCTACAAGAAAGTTAGACATTTTTGTTCAGAATGATTGGTGCATGGACTTTGTGTACAGGTAAGGATAGAACCACAAACATGTATTCCATCTTTAAATGGGCTCAAAATCTGAAATGTAATTAGTAATAACCTAAAATGAAATGGAGGTCATGTGTTTGTGTAAAAACTACTGAGAAGTGATATAAAAAGTAACCCTTCTTGGGGGGGATTTGACTTTGACTGTGTGTGTGTGTGTGTGTGTGTGTGTGTGTGTGTGTGTGTGTGTGTGTGTGTGTGTGTGTGTGTGTGTGTGTGTGTGTGTGTGTGTGTGTGTGTGTGTGTGTGTGTCCTCCAGCTTCACTTCTGGATGTCGTTGCTGCTGTCATTCAGCCCTGTCTGCTGTACTCTGATTTACTGTACGGTAACACGATACTATGGAGTCTGGCAATTCAAGGATTCAAAGCGTTTGTTGTCATGTGACCAGTAAAGAAACAGGGTTTCCCTGTATAAAGAAGAACCTTGCCATCCAAACGTAATGCCACCAGTGTTTTCCAAAACATATACTATATATAAAACAAACTACCATAAATACTATATTTACATATTATAATATAAATTGGTATGGACTGTTGAGGAGTCTGATGGCAGAGAGAAAGAAGGACTTCCAGCAGCTCAGACTCCTGGACCTCCGGCCTGACTGGAGGGGGGGTAACAGTATTTGTGGTGTGCAGACGTTAAGTCAGGTGAAATGATGTAAACGAGATGATTATTTTTCTGTGTTTTTTTTAAAGCGACATATAATGGAGAACGACTGAACTGGAAACAACCTGTACCCGTGTTTTATTTTATTTTGTTTTTTATTTTAACTTTAGTATTAGAGTAGTAATGACATTACTATAGTATTTACAGTAGTAATGACATTACTTTGGTATTTAGAGTAGTAATGACATTACTATAGTATTTACAGTAGTAATGACATTACTATAGTATTTAGAGTAGTAATGACATTACTTTAGTACTTAGAGTAGTAATGACATTACTTTAGTACTTAGAGTAGTAATGACATTACTTTAGTACTTAGAGTAGTAATGACATTTATTATTATATTATATTATAGATTGAAATTTGATAAATAATAACGTATGAACAATTCAGCTTACAAAAACCATCAAGGAACCAGTTGTGTTCATTAGTTGAGGACTTAGTGTATTCTACATATTATGTTTCCATACTAATCACTAAAACAGGTATTTACATATTAGATAATTGTTTTGAGGTTTAGCATTACTTTAAAGGTATCCCATCATCCTTTGCGAGGCTAACTCATTATTTTAGAGCGTAGTTCTCAGTTCCTGACAGTTTTTCATGAGGAAGAAGAATCATTAATGGGTGTGGAGTGTGTTTGACTTCTTGAGATGACGAACAGGAAACTCCCGTTCCACGTAGAGAACCGTCCTGTCCAACACCAACCCTGAGCGTCACAGAACTTCTCCCTCGGGCTTCAGAAATAACTCCTTCAACACTAAAACATCTTAAGCGCCGATTCTTTGAACTTGTTCTGTGCGTTTCCAGTCTAGTTTTCATTCGAGTGAGATTTTTTCCTGAGGCTCCAGGAGCTGCTCCACTCCTGACCTTTGCTCTTTTGGCAGCTGGAATCCTTCTTTATGGGTTGATGGTGTCGTAGAACTAAGTATTAAAAAACCTGGCCAAGGGAGCGTTTCCTGTCGCCGTTAAAACGTTCATACAGGCAGCCCGCCATCCAGCGCCAGTTTGACTTCTTGTGGTTTGTTTTGACACCTTTGAGGTGGGTGTGGAGGTGGTGGTGGCGTAGGAGGAGGAGGTTGGATGAGTGACACACCTTTGTGTTCCGTTCAACACCTTCATTCAGCAAGAGACAGCGAGGAAGAATCACAATGGACATCAAAGTGTTGCTTTGTGTGGTTTTCTCCGTCGCCTTAGCGGTTCCAGGTCGGTCCCGTTCACACAGCACCGATTCCGAATGTGTTTGTGTGTTTGAATCGATTGACTTTCATTCTGTGTAATTGTCCAGAGGTGCGATTTAGAGCTGTGGAAGTCTCAGAATGTGTTTTTACTTATTATAATTTCATTATTTATCAACGGGGGTCATTACTTCTGACCATGAAGGCTTTTAATTCACTGTTAAACCAACGTTACCGCGCTAACAGCTGACAAACTGGGAACTGTCACGTTACAGAAAACTGTCACTCAGCCTGAAAATCCAGATCATCCAGTAACTCTGTCCTCAGACGATTCCAAGAATGTTTCGGTTGTCAGAGAATGAGACGCTGCTGGTTTCCGCGTAGGCAAGAATCGAAAATAACTACAACAGAAAGAATGAAGAAGAAAGAGAACGGAAAAACAATCAGAAAATGAAGATTGACAAGAACGTATATTAAAAAGATAAAATCGGTTTCCGATTGTAAACCGCAAGGTGAAACAAAACACAAGGTGAGAACGCGGCGTTTTCACCTCAAATCAATCCTGGGTCATAAAAGAGATCTGATCAATAAACACCGAGATGTTGAAACGAATAGTTTGTCATTCAAGCAAATCTGATTTAAACATTTAAAAACGATGCGCTGGAAACTCGTCCAGACCGTCTCCCCACCCACCAGGTCTCTTTTTTTTCTGTAAATCATTTCTTATTGTAATATTTCGCACTAAAATAGTTGTTTTTGGTATTTATTACAGTCCAAAGTCCAGTCAGTCATAAAAACACGACATTTAAGAAGGAAACACTTTAATCTGAATAGACGTGTTTGTTTGAAACGTGTGATTGTTCATCTTGGAGGTCAAAGTTCATCTGTTCCAATGTTCGTCATTCGTCTGCCGGTTATCTTTATTCACCTGTTGAACGCAGGATTTTCAAAGATCGAATAACCAAAATGAACATGTTCTTTTTTGTGTCCCCCCCCAGGAATCAACGCACAACTGGAATGTGAGTGTTGTTGTCGCTTATTACATCTCAAGCATCTGTTCAACTTTCACAAACATGCTAAGTGTTAGCATGAAGACTTTCCTTGACAAGGGAGAAGTAGTTGGTGGCGGGACAGGGCAATTAGGTTATCTTAGCTTAGCTTAGGGGAAACAACTAGCCTGGCTCCAAACATGAATTCTGACTCCTTCTCCAGCTTGCGGCATCGCCCCGTTGAACACCAGGATAGTAGGAGGCGTGGACGCTCCTGCGGGAGCCTGGCCCTGGCAGGCCAGCCTGCATAGGTCGGGGTCTCATTTCTGTGGAGGCTCCCTGATCAACAACCAGTGGGTCGTCACAGCTGCTCACTGCTTCCCGAGGTCAGCTCCGACCCGGTCACACTCACTTTCTGTTGTCTCTGTCAAACGTAAACATAAACTTGTCTCTTTGGTTCCCAGCACCAGCACCGCCAATCTGATCGTCTACCTCGGACGTGAAGCCCAACAGTTGTTTAACGCTAACGAAGTGTCCCGCTCCGTGACCCTGATCATCAACCACCCAGACTACGACTCCAATACCCAAAACAACGACATATCTTTGCTGAGATTGATTTCGCCGGTGGATTTCACCGACTTCATCAGACCCGTGTGTTTGGCGGCGGACACCAGTGACGTTAACGTTGGACTGATCACCTGGGTCACAGGATGGGGAAACATACAATCTGGGGGTAAAACCTTTCAGTCATTTATCGGTGAATGGTCCACATAATGGACTTGAACACTTATTCCACTGCTGAATGTCACCAGAATTTGTCAGGGACTTTCCCTCTAAAGTGGGCGACAGCTTCTGATTCACCAGCAGATCTTGAAAGTTTTCTCTTTCCATTCAGATGATCATAGTTTTATCTTTAAGGAATGATTGCTGATCCAAGAACAGGGCATTGGGGAACTTTTTAACCTATCCTGGGATGTTGTAGGGACCTACTTTAACTTTTAACACATTCACTGTCAGCACTTCCTAGCAATTTTCACTGATCTTCAGGCCATGTCTCCTGTCATTGATGTCACATAAAATGTTTGCCATTAACTGGAAAAGCTGCCACGAGAAACTAGAAACTATCGCAGTCTAAATCCAACCTGTGACTCTTCTGAGAGAGAATTCAATTCTGGCACCGACGGGAGAATAACATCTTACTACTGTGGAATTATGACAGTAATGGTAATTTTGTGATGAATGTAACGCTAACACCAACCCTGAGAATTCATCATCCAGAAGAGTGAATAAAGTGTAGTTATCTCCAATAACAACATATCTAACTAGCTTCAGTGCCCAAGATGCTTTTCAGCCTCCTCGCAAATGTCTTCTTTAATTTCTTCTAAAGGTTTTGTGATTATGAACACCTAATACCTTGTGTTTCATACCAAACAGAAGGAATGTGTGACTGGCTCTATATTAATATCAGCAGGCACATGTGGCACACTGACAGGCATTGATGCAAAATATGTAATGAATCAAACACACAGATTCATAGCTCTGTCTTTTCCATTCCAGTTCCTCTTCCATTCCCTCAGAGGCTCCAGGAGGTGAGCATTCCCGTCGTGTCCAGGAGCGACTGTCTCGCCGTACACCCTGAACTCACGAGCAACATGATCTGCACCGGTCTGCCCGAGGGAGGAAGGGACTCCTGCCAGGTAAGTCTTCAAGAACCCGCCGTTGCTGGTTCTAGAAGTCTGTTCTCCATGGTATGATTGGCCCTGATGAACCTGAGTGAGCACCACGGAAGTTGTGACACTGCTCACAGTGTTATAACTTCCTCATGCTGGCCATATTTGCCAGGTGGATTTCCAAACCTGTTTTGTTTTGGCATACCTTGCCCCAGATAGACCACGCCCCCTTTAGCCGGTGTCATTGCCAGTATGTCTGCATGTTTAGAACCCTTCTCTCATCTGTCTCTTGGCTCTGGTCTTCCTTGGCCAAAAGTTCTAGATTACCATGTTGGAGTCGAGTGGTTCTTTGATTGATGTGGAGCTGAAAGTCCTAAGAAGCAGTCAGAGGCTAGGCTGTTGTTGAGACTCTTCACCAGTACTGAACAAACTCATGATGGATTATGGTGTACTGTCTGCAAAACACTGTAGGACTTTGTGGTATCACCAGTACCGTTGTTGCCCCAACAACTTTGGGCACCAGCTGCAGAATTGTCTTGGAATGAGCTCTTCTGGTCCAGTTAAATGTTTTCTTTAGTAACAGTTGTCGTCTCAAGAAAGACTTTAGCAGTATTACTTACACTAACATAAAACACTATGGAGGATGCCATGGAGGGTTTTGATTGGGTTCTGAGCCATCCAAAGGGGCAGTCTTGAATGCTCAGCCACATCAGCACCCTACTCGTTTTTATTCTCTGTTGGTGATGTCTGACATGTCTGACCCACAGGGGGATTCTGGTGGCCCGGTGGTGAGTAAGAACGTCACTCAGTGGGTTCTGCTTGGAATCGTGAGTTTTGGAATCGAATGTGCTCTGCCTAATTTCCCTGGAGTCAACACCCGCGTGTCTGAGTACGAAGACTGGATCAGAAGCCAAAACATTGATCCCCTACCGGGCTTCATCACCTTCGGGGCTGATGGGTCAAGCTCTGGAACCACTCAGCTGGTCTCCCTGTCATCCACTCTGCTGCTGTCCATAATGCCAGTACTTCTCTCTGTCTTCATCTTGTCATAGGAGGCGATTCATGGAGCACTTTACAGTCACTTTAAAAATAGTCACAAAATCTGTCAAAGTGAAATAATTTCCATAGCTTTAACAAAAACATCTAAGTTTATTTTTGGTTATTGTTATTTTTCAATGTTGTATAATTTTGCGGTTTCGAATGTTGAAAATGCTCCTGAACAGTTCAACTTAAAAGGTTTATAATACAAAGGTTATATAAAGATTATAACGATGTCTGTGTAGGTTCTCAGTCATCCAGGTCAATGGTTATCCAAAAGCTGTTTAAGTCCATCCACTGGATAGTGGATGGACTTAAACAGCTTTTGGATAAAGATTATAACACATTAGTATGCAAATTTAAATTTAAATGTGATAATAGAATCTAAACACTTGACAGGTTTTGGTTGAACTCTACAGAAAAAATCTGTAAATGTTTCTTTCTGCTGTATTTACCTGAAAAACTGTTAATGATTATTTCTGACATTTTGGATCTTGTTTATTATTTATAGGTTATGAACAAATATTAAATATTTGCACTGATGGCAAATTTTATAAGGTTTGTGAAACAAGCGCAATGGTGAATTTATAAAGCTAATCTTAAAAGAATGATCCCCGAGCGACTGAGGACTTCTCTTCTTTGCACTTTTAAGTACGGGTCACATGAAGTATAATTAATATTTAGTTGTCAACATTTACTGAAGGCCTCATGTTTGAAGAACAACCACAAACAAGGATTCGTTGCACTTTTTTGGGTATCATATCATTGTTTGGCTACTACTATTTGTATTTTACTGTACTTACATTGTTTGAAGGACATTTTGAAAGCAGAAAATACAACCTGTGTACGTTCTTTTGACCATAGAATAATAAGTAAATGGATTTTTATGGCATTATTCTCCTTGTGAAGCTATCCTCCTTGCATATTTTACTGTGTACTTGCCCACAGCTGGAATCGAAAGTTTATATATGGAAAATGAAATCGTCAATTAAAATATTTCAGTAATTTCAGATGTTTTATTAACAAATTTTACTGCTTCTTAATTAAGACAAAAACTTCCAGATCATATAAAGCGATAAGAAATCATATTTCTACATCTAACAATGAAATAAAATAAATGTCCGGATATACCGTAATATTTAATATGATCCTGAAAGTTTTTGTATTTCCTATTGCACTTAAATGCAACACGGGTTTACTTGGAGGATTCTGATTGGTTCTCTAACAGGAAGTCAGGATAACTTTCCGTAGACTACTTTGTTTATTTCTTCGCTCTCTGGCATTGCTCTGAATCTGATTTACAGTCAAAACGATTTTCTCTGTTTTTTAAATTTGCTCTTTTAATATGAGCGCGACGTTTTTCCCAGATGTCGTGAAAACGTTGCCGAGACATTAAAACATCCCTCAACTCTCTTCCCGCTCACGACGCTCCGTCTGGACAACAACGTGTCGTTTTACAAACGTTGATAAGATAATTAGCGAATAAAAACCGCATTCAGACTTTACTTTGATTTTTTCCTTCGTTCGTATAATCGCTCATATGTGCGCTGAAGCAGATTTTCGCACAGAAACTGTCGCGATGTCCCTGAAGGGGGCGGGACGGTGGAGAAACCCACGTGACTCAAATACAGGAAGTCACCGCATTCATTCAGGATAACATAAACGCGTTGAATTTCCTTTTATCTTTGGCTGAATTTCACCGATAAAACTTTTAATGGTACAAAATACCGCGGTATTAATTATTCTGTCATGTCTCGTCATCCAGGAGGCGGAAGTGCTGTCACCTGACGGGGGCGGCTGGTAAGGCGCATTGATCAATGAAAATGTACCGTCAATCAGGAAGTTACCCACCGGTGACCGATGTCCGTACCGGATGGTCTCCATTAATATTAAAGGTTTAGTAAGAATATTAATGGGGACAGGTCACGTGATCCGGTGACAGGACGCGAAACATTAATTGAAAGAAAATAATCATTTCATATTGTTCCATATCAGTGGCTGCAGGCCAGCGAATTCTATCGATAATTCTATTAACAATTCTATTGATAATTCTATTAATAGTTCTATTAACAATTCTATTGATAATTCTATCAATAATTCTATTGATAATTCTATCAATAATTCTATTAATAATTAAATTGATGAGTAGATAAACATCAGAGTGGAGGGAGGAAGGAACCAACAACTATCAGAACTCACAAGAACACATTTTCCTGGGACACATTCTCTACTTTGGGGGGTCCGGTGGCGCCTGAATGAAATTAAAGTTGGAATTAATATTGGTTTTGTTTCCAGGTCGTCAAACGTCGACATCACATTCCAGGATGAAGGTCGGTGCAACATCGACGTGTGGGACAGCGCCTCCCTGTCGCATCAACAGTTCCTCCACAGGTGGAACCACACGTTTCTCAATCCGTCGGTCAGAACCGGTTCTCCGTTTGCAGCGGCAGAAGTATTTAGGCCTTGAGTTTGTGACAGTCTGTCACCATGGTAACCACCTAGTGAGCCTCAGGATTTATCCCTCTGATGTTTCACCTATGCATTGACTGACGGTTGGTGAAACGATCGATGAACTCAGCTACTTGTCGACTCTCAGAAAACATTTGTGGATTGGATTTTAATCCCGAGCGTTTCCGTTGATCACAACTTCAGATTAGCGGTAACCCGATGCTCTAACACACGTGTCGAGTTCAAGGCCCGGGGGCCAAATGTGGCCCGCGAGAGCATGAAAGATCAGAGTGTCTGAAAGTAAAGGTCAAAAGTGTGCTTTGACCAAAAACTACATTTCCCACAATGCAGTAATTCAGCGCATTTTAACTCTGACAAAAACGTTGTTAACGTCCTAACTTGTGTCTGATGTTATTTTTCTTTATTCATTGATAGTTTGATCCTTGATTGATGGAGTTTTGCGGGTTCAATAAAGGATTAATGTTAGAACAGAGAAACAAACATGTTTTTAATCTGCAACTGTGATGTTTGTATCTTGAATAATTAATAAAATAGTTATTTAACATTAAGGAGTAGTTACATTTGTTTTACATTACATTGAGTTACAATTACTTACATTTTTTAAATTTTTTTATTTTATTATTATTTTTTATTGTATTTTTTTCCAAACAAACAGAAGATAAAAAAAACAATAATGAACCAATTTTACATTTATTAGTTACTTCTGGTCCTTTGAGGACAGCCGGTATGCAACCGGCAAATGAGTCTGACCCCCCTGGCCTAACACATGTCTTGATGCTGACCCCTGACCTTTCTTCCAGATATGCATACAGCAGACCGGTGATCATCAGAGGTCTCACCGACAACACGGTACGTCGTGCGGAATGCTAACCCAGCTAGCCTACAAACCCACTTCTTTGTGAATTTCATGTAATAACGATGCAGTCGCTATGGATACCAAGTCAGGAGGGGCTTCTTCATTCACTTGAGATTTCTGGAACTTCAAGTAATCAAAGTTTCCAGAAACCCGGAGATTCATTTGAAATCTGCGCTGTAGCCACTAAGCTAACAGTGTAGAACTGATAGGATTCTGCTTTTAAAACAAGCGACTGAAGACTTTAAATCTCAAACACATCAGAACCGAGAACAGAACCCTGGACTTTAACCTCTTCACCGACTTTCCTCCAGGTGTTCAGGTCGCTATGCTCCAAATCCCGTTTACTGGAGGATTATGGGAACCGGAGAATTCGGCTCAGCACCGCTAACACTTACTCTTACAGGAAAGGTATGCATGCTAGCTCCCTCTGCTGGGAGTGGCGGGGGGGGTCACACAGTAACCCTACGATGGGATTTCAACCCTCACCTCCTGCGTGTTCCCTCTCCTCCAGTGGACGTTCTGTTCCAGGAGTATCTGGATGTTCTTCTGAAGCCCCAGGAGCCTCACGTCCTCGGCAACGGTGAGTGAACCTCGACTGGAGGACGCACAAAAGGTTTCACAACCTTCTGATTCTAAGAAGGTAAAGAAGAACCTGGAGATGCGAGTTGAATCTGACTGAACTCGTAAGTCAAACATTTCCCCGTTTAAAATAACTAAAGTCATTTTAATCCATTCCAGCTTGTAAAAGATACCCAAACCCACTTAAATTATGAAAAAAAGAAAAATTTTAATCAACCAATAGACTTTACCTGTGTATAATTAATGATATATATATAAGTTACGTAAACAATGATAAAGAATGAAAAGAAACGTTAAAGTCAAGAGAACACACGAGCTACGTCTTTACTCCACCAATGAAACGAGATCCGGTCTCACTGATGTCGTATCCATCCGCCAACACGCGGTAAAGAACGAGAGCCGGTCTCACTGATGTCGTATCCATCTGCCAACACGCGGTAAAGAACGAGAGCCGGTCTCACTGATGTCGTATCCATCCGGCAACACGTGGTAAAGAACGAGATCCGGTCTCACTGATGTCGTATCCATCCGCCAACACGCGGTAAAGAACGAGAGCCGGTCTCACTGATGTCGTATCCATCCGCCAACATGTGGTAAAGAACGAGAGCCGGTCTCACTGATGTCGTATCCATCCACCAACACGTGGTAAAGAACGAGTTGTCTGTACGTCCGGCCAACATGGCCGCCGTGTTCATCCTACTGTGCCCGTCTCTTCTGCAGACACGCTCTATTTTTTTGGAGACGCCAACTTCACCGAGTGGCAGACTTTGCTGGAGCGCTACGAGCCGCCGCCGTACGGCCTGCCCGGCACCAGCGAAGCCTACTCCTTCGGTATCGCAGGTCAGGGGTTGTTCCGCAGCGCTGGAGTTATCAAACGTTCTGTGATAAAAACGCGTCCGTGTCCTCCGCCCCGTCCAGGTCCCGGAACAGGCGTCCCCTTCCACTGGCACGGCCCCGGCTACTCCGAGGTCATCTACGGACGAAAGGTGAAGCCGACTCTTTACTTCCTGTCAGCGTTGGTCGGTGGTGTGTCCTGAATGTTCGCTGAGTGAACGATGATGTCATCACGCAGCGCTGGTTGCTCTACCCGCCCGACCAAAAGCCTGATTTCCACCCGAACCGCACCACCTTATCCTGGGTAGCAGAAACATACCCCCACCTGCCTGAGGACAAGACCCCGCTGGAGTGCACCATCAGACCCGGAGAGGTAACCAGTCCACTTCGGACCCGTCCCACCAGCGTCACGATGTCACGAAATAAAACCCCCGGCCGTCGGGCTTTAGAGGAACCGGTCGAGCAGATTGCACCGAACCTTGTTGACCTTTGACCTCCGGGACGTCCCATCAGGTGCTGTATTTCCCCGATGGCTGGTGGCACGCCACGCTCAACCTGGAGAACAGCGTGTTCATCTCCACCTTCCTCAGCTGAGCTTCATCAGAGACGAGCGACACGCCCGAGACGCCGCGTCACGTTCCAGAGGATCTCTAAGCCTTTACAGTCCTAATGAAAAATATTCACCTGTACAGGTATACCTTTGTGTGTATACCCGTGTGTGTGTACCTGTGTGTATACCCGTGTGTATATCTGTGTATGTATACCTGTGTGTATACCTGTGTGTGTATACCTGTGTATATACCTGTGTGTATATACATATGTGTATATATCTGTGTGTATACCTGGGTGTGTACCTGTGTGTGTGTATACATGTGTGTGTATACATGTGTGTGTGAATTCCTGTGTGTATACATGTGTGTGTGAATACCTGTGTGTGTATTCCTGTGTGTATGTATACCTGTGTGTGTATACCCGTGTTTGTGAATACCTGTGTGTGTATACCTGTGTGTATACTGTATATATACTTGTGTGTGTATACCCGTGTGTGTGTATACTTGTGTGTGTGTGTATGCCTGTGTGTGTGTGTACAGTATGCCTGTGTGTGTGTGTGTGTGTGTGTGTGTGTGTGTGTGTGTGTGTGTGTGTGTGTACAGTGATCCCTCGTTACTTGCGGTTAATATATATATATATATATATATATATATACACACACACACACACAGACATACACACACATATACACACACATATATCATGTACATACATAGATATAAGTGTGTGTGAGTACACACACACACACACACAGGTAAACCTCTTCTTACTAGTTCCAGCAGACGTTAGCTGACTGAACTCGTCCTGTGGATAAACCTGTAGATAAACATTCCCAGTTCTGTACTGAACTTTATTCATGGGTGTATTTTAATAATATTTGGTTAATATAAATCTATTTTAAACTTAGAAACAATTAAATTTTATTTTTTTAATATAGTACAGAAAATGTCTCGTCTTCATCTGTTCTTCCTTGAGGGTCACGGGGGTTGCTACGGGGTAATAATATACGTTTTATTCTGATTTATTGTGCAGTAACATTAAAATTGTGTGTTTTTAAGGGTTTATTAGTGATTTGATGATTAATTTGTGAAGTGGAGTAAAATGACGTAAACTTGACTTTTATTTTTCCATTTGTTGTTTTTTTGGGGTTTTTTTTAAAACTCTCGTCTAATCGATAACCTGGTGACTCCAGACGACGTGGTTAACGACCACATTTATACCGATTTAGAGTGAAATGATTGATAAACTACACTGTTCTTTCTTTCTTTTCTTGTTTTACCTGTGCGGTGACTTAAAGTCACATTTAAATATGTTTTTAACACTTTGATGGATTTCCAGCACTGAAGACTCCCGATTGGAGGGAATCCGCCGATTGTTCTTGTGTATTGATCTGCTTCTTCTGATCAATTCTCATGATCAGGATGCAAAGTCGATCGCTGTTGTCACAATCAATGCTGATCAATAAAAGAAATCTCTCGAATGTGGGTTAAATTTGATTTATCCTCCTCCTCCTTCTCCTAACCCAGCGGGCTACTGGGTGTGCCCCAGCGGGGTACACCCCGGACACGTCGCCAGCACATCGCTGGACGAGAATGTCCACCATTGGATTTAAATGTCCGGTGACTAAACATCACAGATTGAAAAGGAAGCTGACAGCATCTAGTGACGCGCTGTGACGTCACTAGATGTCCCCCTGGAGCTGAACCTCAGCCACCACAGACACGACCTCAAACCAGACCACGCCCCCAACACGTTTACTGTCACATGATAAAGACGGTCCGTGGACTCAGATCAAACCGTTAACCCTTCACGCTGATGACGTCACCACGTCTTGATTTACTTCGTCCTCACTGGGGCGTTCATGCGGGACACGGGTCGTTACTGTCGCCCCCCGTCGTGCGTAAATGTGACAGAGGGAACTAAACTCACGTCAGGAAACAGAAGAGGCGCACAGACGCCCACGTGCTCACCTGAAGACGAGTCTCTGACGTCACGCCTGACGATAAAGGCTCGTGGTGACGGTGAGAATTCAAACGCGAACCGGGTTTCTTTCGGTGCAGACGGGTTTAAAGCGGTGTCACGTGGTTCATCAGGTGAAAGGCGGGGCACACCTGGGGTTCGTCACGTGACCACATCATGGTAGAAACGATTGTCTCAGTTATTTTCTTTATTAATAATACATTTTTAATCAGCAAATAACCAGGCGGTCAGAAGAACACAAAAACATGTAATAATCACGCACACACGCCTCCACACACACACACACACACACACACACACACACACACACACACACACACACACACACACGCCTCCACACACACACACACACACACACACACACACACACACACACACACACACACACACACACACACACACACACACACACACACACACACACACACACACACACACACACACACACACACACACCTGGTGAGGGGGGAGGAGTGTGTTCCCTCCATCAACATGAGAACACCTTCACAGTATGATCCAGCAGGAAACCCCCGCCATCAAATCAAATCCACTGAAAGGTGTTTCTATTGATCGCTTTATGGGAAGTGAATGGAAATAAAAACTGAATTAATGAACTAATGACAGATTAAAAAGTTTCATATCTGATCCTTTAAATAAAGAAAAATTCAGGTGCAGGACTAAAAAAAGAATTTAACATCTGACCAATTTAATAGATTTTATGACAAACAGGAGTTTTTCACAGAAATCTGAATTCCATTGATCAGTTTGATCAGTTCTTCCTGTCTTTGATCTGTAGATACTGTGACAGACTTGGACACGGTTCTTGCTGTGGTTCTCTGGACTGATCAGAACCAGGACTGGACCAGAGTGACGGACAGCAGCAGAGGAAGTGAGAGGGAAACCAGCTGAGTGGTTCCATCAACAACGAACCCGGGGGGGTTGGAGGTGATCTGGGACTTGATCCAGGACTCATACTGGGACACTCGGGCGTAGCCTCCAGGGAGGTTGGGCAGAGAACAACCTTTTGCACTAATAAAACTAACTACTCCACCCTGAACCCACTTGGACTCCACCTTCCGAAGCAGCGGGCCGCCGGCATCCCCCTGTACGACAAAAATATCCGTTTGATCAGCAGCCAACAGAACCAATGGGCTTTTAGGGTGGGGGCGGGACTTACGGAGCAGGAGCCCTTTCCTCCCCCGGATGGACCGGCACACATCATGTTGTTGGTGATAATCTGGTAAATCTTGTTACAGTCGGAGTTGGACACGATGGGGACGACGACCTCCTGGAGCGTCTGGGGCAGCGGCAGAGGAGCTGAAAGAGAGACGAGGGATGAAGGCTGGCCCATCATCATCTTCATCACCTGACTGTGACATCAACGATCCCCCTCAATCGATCCGATCGCTGTCGGGTAGAGTCAGGTGAGGTGAAGGAACGCGTTCTGATTGGACGAGGGCATGTCAGGTGGGGTCAGGTGAGGTGACGGAACGCGTTCTGATTGGACGGGTCACCATCTGTTTGTTTTAACAGAGAACTTTTACAGATACATACTTTTGCTTTCTGACTGTGTCATGTCATTAGTGTTCCTGTCCTTTATTGTTCTCTCCTTTATCACTTCTTCTTTTACAGCTTTTATGTTTCACTAGATTCCTTTAATATTTTACACACAATTCCAGTATTTACGTAATACTGGAATGTACTTGAGAGTGTGTGTGTGTGTGTGTGTGTGTGTGTGTGTGTGTGTGTGTGTGTGTGTGTGTGTGTGTGTGTGTGTGTGTGTGTGTGTGTGTGTGTGTGTGTGTGTGTGTGTGTGTGTGTGTGTGTGTGTGTAACTGTAAACGACTGAACAAATTCTCACAGGTTGTGCTGATAGCTCCCCATCCGGTGAGCCAGCATTCCTTCCCAGCTTTGTATTCGCTGGCCGCCGCCGCCAGACACACGGGTCGGATGAAGTTGGTGAAGTTAACGGGTCTGGAGAGCTGGATCAGGGCGACGTCGTTGTCAAATGTTTTAGGATTATTCTGAGGATGAATGATGATCTTGGATGCCGTCATCAAGACTTCGTTGGGGTTCGAACCCATTTGGTTCTGACGTCCCAGATATATCTCGTAATCAGACAAAGGAAAACTGAAAGAGAGCGTTTGTTCACGTGAGACATCGTTTACATCCATGACTATTCAGAGAAGATGACCATGTGTGTGTGTGTGTATACTGTATATGTTGACAGCAACATCCTGCGACAGCCCTGAATTAAAACTTTTACCCTGACCCACTTTCAGGGTAGGTCAGGGTAAGTCATAGGGTAAATCAAAGCATACAGTCCATCCATTAGTTCACCAAATATCTTCACAACCGTTCAGACAAAAAGATGAAACCAAACCACATGACTCAGGCAGCACAGGGGATGAAGATGAGATGATGACCTTGAACCTTGACAAAAGTAGTTCAAGGTTAAATTTCAACTTTTGTACACTCAGGAACCGAATACGATAGAAAGACGACGGAAAAGGCCAGCGTGAGACCGTAGATTAAAGCTAGTGCTTTGCTCTATGAACAACACTAGCTTTGATCTTTGACCTATGCAAGTAAGTGAGGGTAAATATTTTGAATTCAGGGGTGTCGTGGGACGTTTCAGTCTCTGACTGCATTGGTTCTACTTACTTTTGGGATGCATAAACCTCTTGTTTCGATGCACAAATTTTTCTTGAAGCGCATCCCAGGGATGCACTACTTTCTTGAACTAAAGTGAACTATATATACTGTACATACACACACACACATATATATATGTATATATTCTTTTTACATATACTGTATATACATATGAGTACACATATAAAATGTGTACATGTATAAATCTTCTTCTGTATATACTGTGTGTGTGTGTATGTGTGTATATGTATATACATATACAGTATATATATATATATATATATATATATATATATATATATATATATATATATATATATATACACACACACACACACGGATGTAATGAAGGAGGACATGAAGGTAGTTGGTGTGAGAGAAGAGGATGCAAATGACAAGGCTAGATGGAGGTAATTGATTCGCTGTGGAGACCCTTGAAGGGAAAAGCCTCGTTTCTCGAGGCCTGGACTCACCCGCTTTGGATGCATTGAGCCGCTGTCAGGACCCACTGGTTGTTGATCAGGGAACCTCCACAGAGGAGGAGGCTTCTAAAATGTAGGCTGGCCATCCAGGGCCACGCCCCCGCAGCAGCATCGTTTCCTCCAACGATCCTGGTGTTGAGAGGAGCAACGCCACACACTGGAGGGAAACAGCTGTTAAAGTTCACTGACAGCAGGACAGTCCAGCGTCTGTGAGGAGTTCACTGACAGCAGGACAGTCCAGCGTCTGTGAGGAGTTCACTGACAGCAGGACAGTCCAGCGTCTGTGAGGAGTTCACTGACAGCAGGACAGTCCAGCGTCTGTGAGGAGTTCACTGACAGCAGGACAGTCCAGCGTCTGTGAGGCAGTAGACGGATCAAATTGATCCACATGAATGAGACAAAGCGATTCAGAGGTTCTAGAACACATGTGTCAAACTCAAAGCCCGGGGGCCAAATGTGTACTTTGACCAAAACTACATTTCCCACAATGCAGTAATTCAGCCCATTTTAACTCTGACTAAACGTTGTGAACAAAGTTAATGTCCTAACTTGTGTCTGATGTTATTTTTCTTTATTGATAGTTTGATCCTTGATTGATGGAGTTCTGTGGGTTTAATAACCTGACAGATTAGAAGGATTTATTTTATAATAGAGAAGTTGCAAATGTAATGTTTGTAACTTGAATAAGTAATAAATTCAGATTTTTTAACATTAAGGAGTAGTTACATTTATGTTACATTACATTGAGTTACATTTAGTTACATTTATTAGTTACATGTGGCCCTTTGAGGACAGCCTCTATGCTGATGTGACCTTCAGTAAAGAGGAGTTTGACCCCCGTTCTAGAGGTGGTACTGACCCTGACGTGTGTTACCGTGACTACAGACGGAACCGTCAGAACACTGATGTCCAGCTGTTCAGGACAGAACCACATGAATCCTCACTCACCGTCTGACTGTCCGTTGATTCCTGTGAGGAACACAAAGAACATCTGTCAGGGTTTCCACGTCTGCTGGTGGTCCAGAGATCCTCCAACCCACCACAATTCCTTCAGTCCTTCCATCCATATTCATTCCTATTGATTTCTTCTGTTCACACAGAACCCAGACACGGAGAACTTCTTCAGCAGAACTCACCTGTGACCATGAGGGCCAGGAGCACGACCCCCCAGGAGAACAGTTTGACCTCCATGGATTCTTCCTCTGTCTTCTGATGATGCAGGCTTGAACGGCTCGGAGCTCCAGACGACGACTGACGGTCTGACGGGGGGGTCTGCTCTATTTATATGGATGTAGGGGTGGATGGATGACTCCATGTACACACGGTTATTTATTTACAGCTGAAGGAAGTACAGTGAGGCTTCTGGTTGTTGTGGGCGGAGCCTAACCCAGTTCATACTGGTACTCTATCAGTTCTCGTCAACCTGGCCGGCTCGCCAACCGTTTATGAGCGACTTTGGCGGCACGTCGCCATCAGGAGTTTTATTGCAGCTGAACTCTGCTGGTGGTCAGATGAACGTCTGGGACGTCCAGCCTCACCCACATCAGGTCCATCAGCCGTGCTGCGTTCAGGGACAGTGGGAATGTCCAGCTTCTTCCCCGTCACATCTTCCAGCTGCTCCTGTTAGCCTACAGCTTGTTGTGAAGGCTGGTTAAATAAAGTTAATGGTTCAAATTTAATGTCTTACATCACATGACGCATCGCTTATCGGGCATCTAAGTCAAACGTCATCTATGGGGACCAGAGTCCAGGTGTTGGGGCGGAGGTATGGAGGTGGGCATGGCTCCTCCTCCTCTGAATGTTATAACAACTAGGTGATAAAATTCCTCCTTAAACACTGGGGTCGTCCTCCTCGTGGAGGACAGGAGGGTCTTGGTGGAGTTTCATCATCTTCCTCCTTTCCAGGAAGTTTCCTGGAAACCCATTCAGAAGATCCTGCTGACAAACAAACAAACAAACAAACCACAAGGAAACAAACAAGGCCGGAAACACAAAGTCAGTCTTGGACCTCGGTGCCCCTCCCTCTGATGTTTACGACAGGCGTGATCCTGATTCACGCCTGTCGTAAACATCAGAGGGAGCCATCAGGCTCAGATGGTTCCGTCGTCTTTGGATCAGTAAACAGGAAACGGTCGTGTTTCCTGTCAGAACTCTCGACTGACTGGTTTCTGCTCCGTCTGTTAGAAAACGACTTTTTATTTTGACAACCAACAGGAAGTCCAGTCGTTCTGACCCGGATCTGAGAGGAACCCGCCAGTGGAATCGAGGTTATCTAGAATAAATCACACTAATGAGAACAATGTGATCCAGATTGCGGGGATGGTTCAGCCAGTCGTCATGGAGACCGAATTGTTGGAGTTGAAATATGAGCACAGGATTATCTTGGAGTTATAAAATAATAAAATAACCCTGAACTTTGTCTTTTTTTATGACCTCTCCAGCGTTACACAACAAATTCAACAGAAAGAAGAGTTCCTGTCAAGGCAATAGCCTCGAAATGTGGGCGGGGCAATGTGGGAAAGAGAATCGAGGTCATTACTTGTTTTTGGTTTTATCAAACTGTCAAAGTTTGAAAAAAATCACATCTGTAGGTTTAAATTTTAATTATTTTTTCCCCAATTATTTTCAAATATTTTTAATGTTAATTTATTTTTTAAATTTGTGTTTATACTTATATTCACTTACTTATACTGGTATTTGTACTTATTTGTAATTAATATACAATTCACTTCTAAAATTATTTTTTAATTAATTAAAAAATTGTATTATTAAATTAATTCTATAGTAATAACTTTTTTAAAATAAATTAATTTTAACTTCATTTTATCTAAGATGAAGCTAATGCTATAGTTTTATATAATAGAAAAATTATCCTATAAAAACAGGCTCTTGCAGCCGAGGCTCATCGGTTCTGGTCAGTTTGGAGGAACGTTCTCTGTGTGTTTTGACTTCTCCTTTAGCCCCATCATTCTGAAGGGAAAAACC
This sequence comes from Antennarius striatus, assembly GCF_040054535.1. Classification (NCBI taxonomy): domain Eukaryota; kingdom Metazoa; phylum Chordata; class Actinopteri; order Lophiiformes; family Antennariidae; genus Antennarius; species Antennarius striatus. Next base: position 1,111,976 of record NC_090791.1, read on the forward strand.
AGAGGAACACGTACAAAACATGGACCATTTATTTTTGCTTTTACAGCATGAATATTTCTTGTGCAGCAGCTCGTCATTCACAACCGTTTCCTGTCAGGAAAAAGAAAATAAAGGACATCACTTCTGTTCTTGCTCCATTTTTTAAACGGTTGAGGTGAAAAACTTCTTCTTCTGAGTTCTTCTCCATCCACCTGATGGGTGTGGTCGGTCGACCCAACCGGGTCACAGGTCAACAGGATTCCATGACGTAACGGCAGACCTCAGGTCAGTTTGGAGCCTCAGACGGGTTCACTGTCGTGTCCTGAGCTACACGATCATTCCGTTTTATGCGTTTATAGAGACAAAAATAAAACATTATCTGTAGATTACACTTGGCAAAGGATGGGGGGGGGGCACGCCCTTCCAGTCATGTGACACGTCACCACTTCTTCCAGGGCTCGTTCACACGTGATTTCGGGACGGCGCCGTCGACTTTCACGGTGCAACACGATTGTCAGGTTTAAATTGTGTTCGTCAGTTTCAAAATGAACGGGAGCAAGAACAGAAGCGTTGTTCCCAGAAACCCCCAAAACATGAGCCTCATTATATTCAGTCAAAACTAAACGCTGAAGCTGACACGACGAGAGGCTGACGGATGAATGATGGATGGTGAATACGACCCACCGGCTCGCCGACAACCAAAGCCATCTCTTTCACCGTGGACGCCACATTTCCACACGTCTTGGGGTTTTTTTGCCAGTAAATGCAACGCTTCCTCACATTTACAGCTCAGGTGAACGCAGCACCTGCTGTAATCTGATTACTTTCATTTGAATCTCTTTATCAGCTGTTTGACTGAACGGGACGCGACCCCAATGGGACGTTCCCTCATGGGGTTGTTTTTTGTTTTTTTTAGGTTGTGTTTTTAGAAAACGATTGAATGTAATTTACTCTAAAACGTAAATCCAACTTGTAACAGATTACTCTCAAATTGCATTTGTTCCTGTTCCGGGTCAGCAGACAGCGTCCTCTGCTGGCGAAGCTGAATGAAGCGCCTTTGTTGGGTTCCTTCGGGTTTTATTCTGGTTTATTCCGCGGGTTGAACTTTGTTTCTCCTTCTTAAATTATCTGTTTGCTCCCCGGTTGTTTGAACAGCTGATCAACAAATAAAACAGCGGCTTTAAAAGCATAAAAACTGAACAGCATGTGATTGATGCAGGAAGGAACGTCCCTTTAACGCTAAAATAAACCCACAGCAACAACTCCCCTGATTGGTTGATAGCTGCACCATGTGATCAAACATGTCTCTATCCGTGAACTGTCAAAGAAACTTCCCTTCCTTCCTCTGATTGGTCAGTAGTCCTCCACCCATCCATTCTCCAAAATAAAAGCATCGATGACTTCCTTCATGGCCAGGTTGGGAATGAGTTGGTCCTGGGTCAGAGGGGTCCGGGTCACCGGGTCGAAATGTCCCACCCGCTGTGGGAAAACCACAAAAACAGACTTCCTGTCAGACACTTTATCTACTTATGAAGTCTGACTGGTCACTTGTGGTGTTTTGGTGCTTCTTCTGTTGACCGGATGGCTCTGTAGGGGTCCGGTTTGATCGGAATCTTCATCTGGTGCAACTTTTAAAGGATTCTTTACCATTAGAGGATCAATTATTAGATAAATAGTAGATTTAATCCTCAGTCAATAACGGGCACAAGCGTGACCCGATGACATCACCAGGAGGCACATCAGAGGCTCAGGTTCTGGTTATTTAGACTGTTTGTGTGTGTGTGTGTGTGTGTGTGTGTGTGTGTGTGTGTGTGTGTGTGTGTGTGTGTGTGTGTGTGTGTTTTTTTACCTGAAGGTGCTCCTCTATGTCCTTCCTGTCGTAGGTGACCCCACTGGGGGTGATGCAGGGTTCCCTCATCAACTCGAAGCTGATCTTTCCACACAGGAAGTCTGGGATCTCACGCTTCTGTCAACCACAGAGATAAAATCAGCGTCGGTTCCACCTGTGCCCCACCCCCAAAGCTCCCCTCGTGTGACTTTTGCGAGCGCGTGAAAAAAAGAAACTCTTTCGGAGTCATCCTCACTGACCTTCCTCTTCTCGTCGACCTGACAGAACAGCTCCTCCATGTCTGACAGGTACTTGTCCTGCAGGAAGACGACAGTAAACATCAACGCTGACACAACACAGGCGTGTTTGATCCCGACCCGGACCCACGTGTTTGGTGTGGATCTCGTTCAGGTTCTGTTGAATCCGACCGTCGTCCGACTTCTCTTCCTGCTTCTGTCTGCATCCGTCCAGCTCCCTGGAGACGACGCCAAAAACATTTCACTTTAGAGGAGACCAGAGAACCTCGGGAACACGCATGTTCCTCTCGGAACCTGCCTCGTCTTCTCTGCCTGGATCAGAGCGGTGAGATAGGCGTGCAGCTCGCTCTCCTGGCTGATCCTCCGCTCCTCCAGGCTGCTCCAGCGCTTCTTCTTGGCGATCCTCAGTGCGCTGGGAATGTCGTCGCCGAAGTTCAGCCGCTGCTCCTTCGCCAGGTTGTACGCTGGTGAGAGCGGCGAGGTGAGCTACGAGCTAACGTGACCACGCCCTCGGGGGTCACCGGGGGTCACTGGCGTAAAGTCGTCTCACCTTTCTGCAGGTTGCCGATGGCCTCGTCGTAGTTCTCCATCTCCAGGTGACACTGACCCATGAAGAAGTGCGCCTTCACCGATTGGCTGTCCAGCTCCAGGGCGTGTCTGCAGTCCACCAGGGAGCGGTCGTACTGCTGCAGCTTCACGTAGCACAGCGCCCTGTTGGTGTAGAACGCCGGCACCGAGGGGCTGTGGGCCTGAAAGAACACGGAACAAGGAACCCGTCCACATGGGATGGAAACACCGACCAGAACAGATCAGAACCAGCTTGAAGCTAAAGCTGGAGAAAATGTTTCTCCCTTGAGACTATTTGTCAATGCTCCCACATAGAACCTCCAGGAAGGGAACGAAGATCAGCCCTGGTTGAAAAACTCTATGAAGAAACTCATCTACCTTTGAGAACCTCATCTACCTTTCAGAACCTCATGGACCTTTGAGAACCTCATCTAACTTTGAGAACTTCGCCTGCCTTTAATGTTGGGAGTGCATCATCTCCACAGTCCTTCGGGACAACTTTATTTTTACTTCTCTCAGAACCAGAAATGATTTTCTTCTAAAGTTTCAGAATGAAACGATTATTAAACGAGCGTTCAGCTTCACTGTTCTCATGCTGGGGTTCTCCCCAGTCAGACGCCGTGTGCGTCTCCACGCCTCGGTACTCACGATGGCTCTGCTGTAGCAGGCGGCCGCCTCGTGGTACTTGCGGTTGAGAAAGAGGCGGTTCCCCTGCTCCTTCAGCTCCTGAGCCGACACTGAGGCGCTCTTCTCCGGGCTGTCCGACATCCTGTCCGTCAGGCCTGCTGCGCCGGCGGCAGCCGCCTCGCCTCTTTGCTTCCCTATCCTGATGCTGGAACCAACAGGCAGGGCAGAACCTGGAGAAACACACCGAGACACACACTGAAAAACCTCCTCCCCCACATGAAGTGACGCTCTGGAGCTGGGTTGCTTCATGGACCACTAGAAACCTGCAGATGGATCCATCAAGAATCAGGAATCCTACAGGAGAACATCTCTCCGTGAGGAAGAGGAAGCAGGAATATTCCAGAACTGTGGGAACGGGATCAGATTCCTCAGGAACCAGAAGCTGGATCCTGGATCTAGATCAAACTTAGGGGTCTCCAGGAGGAACCGATCAATAATTGATCCTCCAGGGTTGAATCATTTTATTGTATATCGTGACTCTTGATCATGTGACGCGTAGCATCAGTTACCATGGAGATCTAACCAGGTTAGAGAAGAGACACCTCGGTGACACCGATAACCGACCGTACCCAGCTAACGAATCCTCCCCGTCGGTAAACTCCTGTTTCCACCGACGCTACCGACGGAACACGAAGCGGACAGGGAAACTCAACGAACAGCTGACGCCCCGAACTGATCGATAACATTGATCAGTCCTCCGTCAGCCTGTCGCGGTTCCTCTACCGTCAGACCAGCTTCTATTCTGACGCTAAACTACCAGCGTTAGCGCAGAGCTAGCTCACCCATGACGCGTTTAACAGACTACATGCTAAAGCTAACTAGCTTAAATGCACCACATACCTGTGTCGCTGACCTTTGACCTTCTTTATTCACTGATATAAAATATTAAATTTAGTTTCCGTGAACTAAAAAACCACCTACCGCTGTGTTTAACAAGCTAACCAACTAGCCAGCGAGCTAACGTCACTCCAGACGTGCAGCCAAAATTGTTTTGGTTTTACTTGTGACGTAATATGCGTCATCTGAAGCCACGCCCAGCGTCGCACACAACCGGAAGACGTTCGTTTAGACCGGAAATTAAATGAATATTGTCTTTAAAAGGTTTTAATATGACAGAAATTAAAAATATTTAATAAAAGAGGCGAAAATTAAGAGCTTTACATGTTTTAATTGACATATTTTAAAACATTTGCATAGTTAATATTTTTTTTCTCAAATAAAACGATCGGAATAAATAGAAGAAAACATTTTCTCCACTCGAAAACATCTCATTTACAGTAGAATCCAGCATAAGGTTCATAAAGTGCTAATGCTTTTACACAAACAGTCTGAGACTATAAACGTCCTACGTTTCTCTACTAATACTGCAGTACTACTGAATATTGAGGCGTGAACCCATGTCTGTTCATCTATCAGTGCAGATCAGTGGACCTGAATCCCGGGCTGATCTGGTTCTAAAGTGCGTCTTTGTTCACTGAGGTTTGAATGCTGGTCATTGGAGGTGGAGCTGCTCCCATCACACGAATAAGTCGTCAATCTTTTTTGATTTTGCAAAGTTGAATCAAACTGTGGATGTTTTTCTGGAGAGCATCTCCAGTGAGCCTCCAACAAAAAGAAAATAAATTAGCCTGTAATTAAATGTGTGCATAACTTTTTATAACTTAATCTAAATGATATTGCATCATGTAAATTTTTAATCTTAATATCCCACTTTTTTCTTGTATTTGGGATTTTATTTGGAGGGGATGTATAGGATTCTTTCTTATGGATATACAAGTTCAATATCAGAAAGTTTCTGGTTTTCTTCTAAATTCCTGAGGATTCTATCAGAATAAATCAGAATGTTCTTTTTTTCTCATTAATTTCAGATTTTAATCTCAGGGTGTTTTGTGTATTTAAACCTTAAAGTATTTCTTTAATCTTAAATAAAAGTGGATTTTTAAATCCACATGTTTTTCCTGTAAATTTGACACTTAGTTTCACCTATGGGATTATTTCTGTCTCAGAGCAGCTCTGAATCTGAACACCACCCGACTCCCTCAATGAAGTGTGTGGAGGCTGTTGGTTTCAGGCCCAGAGTGTGGAGCGGATCTGGTCCTTGTGGTCAAAGGGGTCTGGGCTGGTGGAGACCTGCCGTCTCTGGGCTTAGAACTGGACTATGGATGGCCTTGGAGGGACTCCAGTTCCCCAGAGAAGCCTGGACGGCCTTCCGATGAGCCAACCGGTGCGTGATGGAGAATCCGGCGTTTCCCTCCAGCTGAGACAAAACCACGAGCACCTGTCTGGAAGACAAACAACATGTCATCCACAGGGACGGAACCGGACCGGTTCTGCTGCATCCGGCTGATGGTGGTGATGCGGGGACCTGTGCAGAGGAGGGATGCTGTCGACGGCTTTGAGGCTGCTGCGCGTCGACACCACGTTGAAGCTGTCACTGCAGTCACATGACACGTGGAGGTGATGCCTGGGGTGTCTGTTTTCCACCATGACGATAAGCCCTGCCCAGCCGTGGGTCAGGTAGTAACAGGTCATTCCCTCTCGACCCTGAACAATTCAGATACACGGGTGAAAGTGAACGCACCACCACAATTTGGTGGTTCTCAGACCACTTTATTAGTGATTTAATTATTCCATAATTTGATTGACAGACGTAAAGTGGAGGAAAATTCTTTATGACAACCAGAACGACATAAACCGAGGTTTAACTGTACCCCATGGTGCATTCAGGAACCCCTCGTTTAACCGTGTGCCAATACAACATCACCTCAGGAGGCAGCGAACGCAGCATCACCTCGTGTCTCTCTCCTTTGGTCTCCGTCAGCTGGATGATGGCGTCGGCGATGGTGGTGTTGGAGGCCGTCACCTGCTCCACCATCAGCAGCCTGGAGCTGTAGACCGCCAGCGTGTAGCCGGGAAGCTCCGCCCCGTTGGCGGTCACGCCCATCCCGTCCGCCGCCGCCGTGTGCCAGTGGTTGAACGCGCAGCACAGAACGGCGTACTCGCCCGGCTCCAGCATGACGTCACAACCCACGAACCTCCGGACCGACCGGCGGCTGTGGGCCAGCAGGCGACCCAGAGTCAGGACCCCCGAGTCGGTGAAGGAGACCCGGAACACCAGCACACACAGATCCAGCAGGGGGCACTCCGCTGCGTCCCACCGCCTGCAGGGGCAGGACGAGAAACCCTTACGGGAGACATCCTAGGTATGAAGCTGAGCCAATCACAGCACAGTATGGCGGACAGGGCGGAGCCTGTCAGGTGAGTCGTGATAGCAGGGGGAGGTGTAGCATCTATGAAGTCTCAGCGGGTGCCAGTGGGTGTTAGTGGGTGTTAGTGGGTGTCAGCGGGTGTCAGTGGGTGTCAGTGGGTGTTAGTGGGTGTCAGCGGGTGTCAGTGGGTGTCAGTGGGTGTTAGTGGGTGTCAGTGGGTGTCAGTGGGTGTCAGTGGGTGTCAGTGGGTGCCAGTGGGTGTCAGTGGGTGTCAGTGGGTGTCAGTGGGCATCGGTGGGCGTGGCCTACCTGCTGCCCTGCTGGAATAACGCCAGGTCCACGGCCGTCCTGTCCAGCACCGTGAGGGCCGCCACCGTCACCGGGGCGTCGGCTCCTCGGGGGAAAACACCCGGAACCCGAACCTCCTGCCAGTCGGAGTGAATCTTACAGATATCCACCGAGTCGAAGTACCTGCAGGTGTGAACGGGTGTAAACAGGTGTGAACAGGTGTGAACGGGTGTGAACAGGTGTGAACGGGTGTGAACGGGTGTGAACGGGTGTGAACGGGTGTGAACAGGTGTGAACGGGTGTGAACAGGTGTGAACGGGTGTGAACAGGTGTGAACGGGTGTGAACAGGTGTGAACGGGTGTGAACAGGTGTGAACGGGTGTGAACAGGTGTGAACAGGTGTGAACAGCAGGCCGTTGGTTCGACCTTGTGTCGACTCGTCTGACCCACCTGACGAAATCCCCAAAGTCCATCCAGAACAGGCCATCTTCGGCTCGCAGGGCGCACAGCTCCCTCTTCAGGTGCGGAGGCCAGTCGCTCCAGTGGTCCGACCAGGGTCCGGTCCAGGAGAAGCGCCCCCACGGGTTCCTCAGGTGCAGCAGCCTGAGGATCCCAGGAGGGGGGTGTAGAGAACCGGAGGCGGAACCGAGAGCCAAAGGGAATGTGAAGCCTCACCTGTGACCGTCCACGTCCCTAACGTCCAGGACGGAGTACGCGTGACGCGGACGCAAACCCAGGGACTCGTACTCTGAGTCGTCCACCTTCATGTTGCCCCCCCCACAAGACGCCCCCATCAGGAACCTGCCAGCAGACATGAAGGAGTCACAGACTCGGACTGGACCCCCCCCCCCCCCCCCCCCGCCATCAGGAGACCCTCCCCACACTCACCCAGCCTCTTTGGAGCTCAGCATTCTGGCCCAGATGAGGTCGGTGTCGATGGGCTCCTCCTTGGGGTTGGTGGTGCTGACCTGGAGGGCCAGGGACTCGCAGGGGGCCCCCGTCAGCGTGGACAGGCCCTCGATGGCGCGCCCCGCCTGCAGGGAGAAGTAGGAGCCGTGCAGCTTGGCCAGGGCTTTCTCTATCAGGGCCACCCACAGCTGCTTCCGCTGGGCCTGGGGGTGGAGGGAGGGGCGGGGCAGTGGGCGGGGCAGGGGAGGGGAAAGGGGAGGGGCAGGGAAAGGGGCGGAGTGGGGTTAGGACAGTCTGTGGTTCTTTGTAGGTTAGTCATCACGTAGTGACCGGTAGCAGAGCACCGGTCATCAAAGAGTTAAACAGCTGCTGATCAAGCTGGCAGCAGTACTAGTTATAATAGTTATAAGTAGTAGTTAGTAGTAGTTAGTGGTAGTTAGTAGTGGTTAGTAGTTAGTAGTAGTCAGTAGTAGTTAGTGTTAGCAGTAGTTAATAGTTGGTAGTAGTAGTAGTTAGTAATGGTTAGTAAGAGTTAGTAGTAGTTAATAGTGGTTAGTAGTGATAAGTAGCGGTTAGTAGTAGTTATTTGTAGTTAGTAGTAGGTAGTAGTGGTTAATAATAGTTAGTAATAGTTAGCAGTGTTTAGTCATATTTAGTAGTATTCCGTAGTCATTAGTAGCAGTCAGCAGTGGTTAGTTGTAGTTAGCAGTGGTTGGTTGGAGTTAGTAGTAGTAGTAGTAGCAGTGGTTAGTACAAGTTAGTATTAGTAGTTAATAGTGGTTTAGTAGTGGCTAGTAGTGGTTAGTAGTGGTTAGTAGTAGTTAATACAAGTTAATATTAGTAGTTAGTAGTGATTAGTAGTGGTTAGTAGTGGCTAGTAGTGGTTAGTAGTAGTTAGTGGTTAGTAGTGGTTAGTAGTAGTTAGTAGTGGTTAGTAGTAGTTAGTAGTGGTTAATAGTAGTTAGTAGTGGTTAGTAGTGGCTAGTAATGGTTAGTTAGTAGCAGTGGGTACCGGTGAGGTACGCGTCCTCCTGCGGGTCGTGTCAACATGCTTTAGGGGGGAACCTGAGAGAACAGCAGGTGTCCGTTGTCGTCACACGGCAGCAGGTCGTCCACCAGCACCGTGGTCCACGCCCCGTCTTTGCACAGACGCACCTGATAGGCTCCCTCCGCACACAGCCACCGCGTCACCATCACCTTCTCCACCAGCTCGGGACGCTCGGCCAGGACGGCCAGGGCGCTCAGGAACCTGCAAGCATCCACGCCATCACTGAACCGGGTCCACCACTGAACCGGATCCATCTGGAACCAGACGCTGCTGCAGACTAGACGCCATCAATCAAATCACTTTGGCTCACCAGCAGTTACCCAGAAGCCCCTGAAGAATGTCGGACGGGCGTGGCGTGCGGAACACGGTCCACTTCACCACATGGTCACGGGCGTGGCAGCAGCTGATCTGCTGAGGGCGGAGCCACTTCCTGACCCGATGCTGGACGCTGTCCTCCGGGGGGAAGCCCACAGATTTGGGTCCGGGGGGGAAGCTGTCGTCCACAAACGTCACCGAGTTCTGAGAATCAGACAGACGACGGAACGTTGGAGAAACATCTGACAAAGCAGTGGTCACATGACTCCAAAGAAAGGTAGGAAGGAGAGACTGGTCACTTTGTGTCCTCTCTGAAACAGCTGACCTGTCATGTGACCTAAATGTTGTGTTCGTGTTACCGTGGCGACGCTCTGAGTCCAACCTCTCTGCAGAAGCCGACGATGTTCTCCCACAGCTCCTTGGCCTCCTCCTCGTCGCTCTGCCGCCGCGCCTCCCCCAACACGCTCTCCTTCTTCCTGGTAGGTGGGGCCTGTCCGGGCTGGGGGGCGTGGCTCTGGGGTGTGTGGCAGGCCGCGCAGTGCTGGGACGCGACCCTGTTGATGAGGGTGCACGCCGGACACAACCACGCCTCCGCCTGGTGAGCGGGGGCCGCTGGGAAGGGTGCCGGGGTGGGGGACACCGGCGACGGCTCCTCCTTCAGGATGCTGAGCCGCCGACCCGCCTCCTGCTGTGACGATGGGCAACATGCCGGCTTGGCGCCCCCGTCCGGGGGCGGGACCTCTCTGCGGCTGCAGGGGACGGGGTGGTTCGCACCCGGAGACGTGAGCGCCGACGCCTCCGCCGGGGGACACTCCCCTCCGGTGGAGACGGAGAGCGACGGCGCCCCCCCCGCGGCCTCAGGTTGGCGTGACCCAATCCCGTCGCAGCCCTCAGGCACCAGCAGAGCCTCGGCTGGGATCTGGGGCAGCGACAGCCTGCGGGGGCCCCCACACGCCGAGCAGGACATGGAGGTGGGGGTGTTCCTCAGGGTGCACCTGGAACATTCCCAGGTCAGGTCGTCCTCGTCTTCGGGCGCGGCGGACACCGTCCTGAGGGGGTCGAAGCAGCTGGTGGAGCGCTGGGGTCGCGGATGGACGTCCGGGCCCCCCCCGGTTTGGGTCGGCGCCCCGGCGTAGCCGCACAGAACGCAGGACGGGCTGTCGGGGGCGTTGGCCAGCGTGCAGCGTGGACACGCCCATCTGCTGCCGCTCCCGCCCCATGCCGAGCCGGGGTCGGGTTTCCGCCGGGGGGCTTCGCAGACGGAGCAGCGGGGGGCCCCCGCCGCGTTGAGGAAGGTGCAGCAGCCACACGCCCACTGGGTCCGCTGCAGCGGGACCGACCCGGAGGAGAAGCTGGAGGAGGGGGTGACATCTGTGACATCATCGTCTGTCATCACCATGGAGACCAGATGACTGGTCCCACGGTAACCCGGGTAACGCACCCTGACCCTGACAGGTACAGAACACCTGCACAGGTGACCTGCTGGGCAGTTACACGAAACAAAACATTCGACGAGACGGACGAGGGGTTTTTAATCTGGATTAGACAACAACCTTTAATCTGGTCGTGTTTCAGATTTAATTCTGACATTTTTAACTTGTTTCAGTCGTCGTTCGTCTCCCGTGTGGCTCAGCGATGGAATTGGCTCCAGCAACCCCCGTGACCCACGAAAGCCCAAGAAGCAGAAAATGAATGAATGATTGCATGAATGGTTTGTTTAACCCTTTAAAGCCACGTTATTCATGCTTGATTCAGGATTTTGATATTTCTAAATTTTAAATTTGACTTTTTTCCCCCAACAAACCTGACGTACACAATCAGACGCATGCATGCGAAAAAATTATTGATATAGACAAAATTATAGAAAATTAAAAGTCATATATACAAATTTACTTCTTTTTTTTGGGATAAATTTGTCCTTTATCTTATTTTCCAAATATTCGATTTCTCTGGTTAATCCCCTGAAATTCTCGTTCTTCCTGTTTTGCCTTGATGTTGTTTAAGATAACCTGAGTTTAGATCTTTTTTTTTCTGATTGATTTAAGCCTGACTTTGTTCTTTATCTCCTGCTTTATCGAAAATCATCCGTGTTTAACATCCTGGAGCTTCTGGCCTTTTTCTCCCGGCTCCACCCGGTCATCAGGGATTTCCCCGCCGGCATCACGTTTCCTGTAACCGGATACCGGGACGATGTGGCCGCGGAGCCGCAACAGAATCTGCAGAGCGGCTGAAAACCCATACTGACACTGATCAATCATTGTAATCGATCATATTGATCGATTATCTTACCTGCGCTCTCGGTGCCTGCTGGGTCTGCACAGCTGCCGGGGGATGGAGGAGCTCTGGCTGCTCCTCAGGCACCCCATGACGGGCGAGGGGGGCAGCGCCGCGCCGCGGGGGGCATCGACCTCCTCCTCCTCTGCCAGAGAAGAGGTGGAACCTCCCATGGCTGGGGGGCTGGGGTGTGTGTGTATGTGGGGGGGCACAAACAGACACATAAAGGTGGTTCAATTTGTGTTCAAGTTAAGGTTTGGGGGCAAAAGATTTCAATCTGGACAAGAATTAAGTTCCTAAAAAGGAACATTTGACCCACAAATAGAAAGTTAACCTCCAACTAACCGGGTCACACCGGCAGAGTGTGTGTGTGTGTGTGTGTGTGTGTGTGTGTGTGTGTGTGTGTGTGTGTGTGTGTGTGTGTGTGTGTCCTGCTGATAAATGATGCATTATTTATCAGGACGCACGCAGAGCATCAACTGATTTTGGCTCCCCCAACCATCTGATCGATCAGATCTTTGTATCGATCCGGACGCAGAGAGCCCCCCCCCCCAAGCTGGACCTGAGCTCCATCATTGAGGGACGGTGTCCGGTCCAGATGTCACCCTCCTCCTCCTCTTCTTCCTCGCCTCGCAACAGTTTCGTCCTTGAACAAGGACTTGGGATCCGGTGGTCCTGATCGGAACCGGAACCGAACCGAACCGGTCTCCTGCTGTGATCCCAGCAGCTTTTATCTCTTTGTCTGATCGAACCATCAACACGTGAAAACCTACATTTCATCACAAACACCGGGAGGCGCTTTGTCCTGCATCCCGGTGCGGACCCGCCTCCAGGTGACCCGGTGCTCCCGAACGGGAGCCGAGAAGACGGAGCGGCCGTGAACTCACCTGACCGCAGAGCGACGCGTCACCGGCGGACCGGACGGATGCTGCCGGCCGGTGGGACCTCCGTGCACCGTCTAACCCCGAGATGCACCGTCACCTCCTCCCCTCATCAGCACCGACAAGCGCACGGAACACACCGCACTTCCGCTGCAGGATTTCAAAATAAAACTCCTTCCTGTTTGCAGACTTCTGAGTTCCTTCTACTCCAAAACAAAGAAACCTATATATTTTAAAAAAACTTGCATACCTGTGTATATATACTGTGTATCATCAATACATTTAACTCCAGTAGAATCTACCTTCCAGGTTATGGTTCCGGGATCAAACCAATCAGAGGATGAGACTGAGGTCATGTGACAAGATGCTGCTATCACACGCCCTGCAATGAGCTGCTGTGAGACTGATCTGGGTCTAGTTGGACGGGGGTCCACCGGGACGATTCAGAACCAGACGGCGAACAAACCGATCCACTCAGCATTTTTATCAGCAAAAAAACCCATTTTATCTAAGAAATAAAGTTGTTCTCATGGACATCAGCTGATCAGGAAGTAAAGCTACTGCCCGAACAAAAACACAACTCTTCTTTCATCCAAAGCAAATTGACTGAAACTTAAGTTTTCCTTGCAGTTTGTTCAGGTTGTTAAAATAAATTTATGTAAAGTCGAACTTTGATGAAACATTCGTCTCCTCTACGCAGATCTCCTCCCGGCGTCTGGTTCTGATTTAACACTTTATTTCTATTCTAAGATTAAGTTCGGTGCGTTGCGATGAATGAAGCTTGTCGGTTCTGCGGTGAACGACTCCCCCTGAAGGCACCATGGTTCCGTCTGCGGTCCTCCTCTTCTTCTATGGTGCTTTCCTCCAGACCTCCTCCCCAGAGATGTAGGTGGCTCTGACGTTGAGGGCGTCGTCCAGCAGAACCAGGTCTGCAGGAGTCACACAACAAAGCGGAGTTACCGATTGGTTACCGACTCGCCGTGGCGGAGGCGGGGCTTCTGCACGCCGACCTGCGTCCGAACCGTAGTCCAGGCTTCCCTTCTGGCGCTGGAGGCCCAGCAGCTCGGCGGGATGGAGCGAGGCGGCTTCCAGAGCCTCCTCCACGCTGCAGCCTGACCGCAAAGAGAGCAGATCGCAGAAATCAGAACCGGAGCAACTTAAACCGATCAAGTCACAGCAAAACGACAAGGCTCTGACATCACTGATCCTCAACCAATAGCAGTTACTTGGAAAAATCATTGTCGTCATGGTGACGGAAAAGATATTTTTTTGTTTTTGACCGCCGATGGAAGCCCAGCTGTGATTGGACGGTTTGACGGCTGATGAATGAACACCAGAACTGACCTGAGACCTGCTTGAAGTGGCGAACACACATGTCCATGGTGGCGATGCTGCCGCTGAGGGTGGTGGTGCCTGACAGGAAACACACCCGTCAGAACCAGAACCAGAACCAGAACCAGGGCGGCTAACGCTGTGATGCTAACGACCTGCTACGTAAGCGTGCAGCCCCTGGATCTCGATGACCTGCTGGCCCAGGGTGTGGCGTCCGGGAGGAAGTCCCATCGCCGTGATGGCGTCCGTCACCAGGACCAGACCCGAGGGGTGGGACCGGTGGGCGATGCGCAGCGCCGCCGGGTTGGTGTGGATGCCGTCGGCGATCATGCCGTAGTAGACCCGCCTCCCGTCGGGGACCTGGTCGCTGGTCAGCAGACCCACGATCCCCGGGTCCCGGTGGTGGAACTGGACCGCAACACAGGACGGGACAGACGTCACAGAGTGCGAACGGAACGGGTCGGTCGTCTCCACGGCGACGACGAGTCGCTCACCGGCAGCATGGCGTTGAAGAGGTGCGTGATGAAGGAGGCGCCGTGTTGCACCGCCTCCTCCGCCTGGGACAGGTTGGCCACGGAGTGACCTGCGCGAGGAAGACGGCGGTCAGACGACGAAGACCCAATCGGTCCCGTCAGGACCGGACGACGAGACGCTCACCCAGAGACACCGTGATGCCCCGCTGGGACAGCGCCGTCACCACCGGTTGGCTGTTGGCCAGCTCCGGAGCGAGGGTCACCACGGCGACGTTGTCCAAGGTGCCGTAGACCTCCATCACTTCCTCCACGCCGCCGGACCGGAAGATCCGCAGGAACTGAGCCGGATGAGCTCCTTTCTTCTCCAGGCTGATGAACGGACCCTCCAGGTGGAAACCTGGGGAAAACCACGTCCAATGATCATGGCTTCAGGTCACATGACCCAACACGACCCCAGGCTCTTACCGAGAACTCCAGCTCCATGTGGTCCCCCGTTGTGAACTCTGACCTGAGGCAGAACCTACGAAGAACAGAACAGCTATGGTGGAGCTTCTGGTAGTTCTGTTAGCTAACGGTTCTGGTAGCTAATGGTTCTGGTAGCTAACGGTTCTGGTAGCTAACTGTTCTGGTAGCTAACTGTTCTGGTAGCTAACGGTTCTGGTAGCTAACGGTTCTGGTAGCTAACGGTTCTGGTAGCTAACACAATAGAGACGGGGCTCCAGCACCTTGTGATAGACGGACGGGGGGGAGGTGACCAGGGTGGGGCAGAAGGACGTCACTCCGTGCTCCAGGATCTTCTTCGCCACAAAAGAAATCCCGACGTTAGCGTCGTCACTGGGCTGAGAGAAGTCGACGCCGAAGCCGCCTGGAAGGAGAGAAGCTGGTGTTAAAAACTACACCTGAAATAAAACTACACCTGAAATAAAACTACACCTGAAATAAAACTACACCTGAAATAAAACTACACCTGGAACTAAAACTACACCTGGAACTAAAACTACACCTGGAACTAAAACTACACCTGAAATAAAACTACACCTGGAACTAAAACTACACCTGGAACCAAAACTACATCTGGAACTAAAACTAAACCTGGAACTAAAACTACACCTGAAATAAAACTACACCTGGAACTACAACTACACCTGGAACCAAAACTACACCTGGAACTAAAACTACACCTAGAACTAAAACTACACCTGGAACTAAAACTACAATTGGAACCAAACCTACAACTGGAATAAAACTACACCTGGAACTAAAACTACACCTGGAACTAGAACTAAACCTTCAACTAAACAACACCAACAATAAGTTAGACTTTTATCTTGGTAACTTCCTCTTCTGTTCCTGTTGATTTCGTTATTTCAAGCGCTGAAACACCCTGAAAGCAGCGTCACATGATGATATGTAAAGATAAACGTGTGTGTGTGTGTGTGTGTGTGTGTGTGTGTACCATTGATCTGTACGTCTATAAAGCCCGGGGCGATGATGCTCCCTTCACAGTCGACTTTTTGGTCGGCGTAACCCTGCTCATCGAAGAACAACTTCTCTGGATCTAAAATACGTCCTTCACGCACCCACAGGTCCTCTCTGCGCACACACACACACACACACACACACACACACACACACACACACACACACACACACACACACAGTGAGACTTTGGATATTTGGACTCACTGAGGTGAGTAAGAGCTAGTGCGTGCGTACGTGTGTGTGTGTGTGTGTGTGTGTGTGTGTGTGTGTGTGTGTGTGTGTGTGTGTGTGTGACCTCTGCAGCTGGTGCTCTCTCAGTATCCTACAGTTGATGAACTGAGTGATGGGGGCATCAGACACTGATTTGTTGGTGGGCATGTTTCCCTCACGTCAGGTGTGGAGGCTCCGCCCCTCTACTTCCTGTCACTGTCACAGTAAAATAAAGATGAAATAGAGATGAAATAAAGATGAAATATAGACGTTAAAATAATAAGACACGTAATCCAGAAGCTTCCCCAAACAGAAAAAAACACAGATAACAGATGTTTTATTTCAAGTTAACTGGTTGCAGTTGTGGTTTAGTTTAGTTAAGTATTAGTTTAGTATTAGTTTAGCCAAGTATTAGTTCATTATTAGTTTCGTTTAGTATTAGTTCATTATTAGTTTAGTTTTATTTTATTTTAGTATTAGTTTAGTATTAGTTTAGCCAAGTATTAGTTCATTATTAGTTTAGTTTAGTATTACTGTAGTTTAGTATTAGTTTAGCCAAGTATTAGTTTAGTTTTAGTTCAGTATTAGTTTAGTTTAACCAAAGGATCTGAAGACTTAAATCCTTTTGAGACAAACTGAGTCATTCCTTCTTTACTTTGATCACCTATTGATCCACAGGTGAGACACCTGATCGATAGCTGATTTTATCTGAGGAGCCGCTGAACTTTGACCTCTGCTCTGACGTCTGCCCTGATGTCTGCCCCTAACTGTTCTGCTTCGGTGTTTAAATCGTTCCAAACCGAACTCTTCCGGACCGACCGGATGTGACGTACCTCCGCGGGTCGGACGGTGGACGGCTCGGTGGGACGGAACCGTCAGTTCGGCTGGACTTTAAATCCGGAACACCAAACCGCATCCAGACGTCAGCATGTCGCTCGGTCCAGAGCCGTGACGTCACCACACGGAACCTCTGACGCAGGCCGGGACATTCCGGTTGAACTTTGACTTGTTCTTATGATGACACGGCAGCGCAGGTGAACCCTGTTGTCGTGAAACCGATCCCCGGTCAAATGATCCTGGCCGACAGGAACGTGGAAGCGGATGTCACGTGACCAGCCGGTCAGCTGATCAGCGGGTGCTGCCGCTTCCTGATTCTTCTTCGGCGTGAAACCGATTAATTTAAATTTAATTTATGGGACTTTTCAGATTATTACTGAATAAATAAAATAATTTTTTACACGAGTGGAAATTCAGAGTGAATATTCCGGAATGTTTCTGTGTAGTGTCGACCCACGGAACCAGAAAAACTTCACGGATTAATGATTAATGGGAAAAATTACCAGGAGAAATTTTAATATAAACAGTTAATATAAATTTTGTGGACATCGTCTTCAGTTTTTACTGTGTGTGTGTGTGTGTGTGTGTGTGTGTGTGTGTGTGTGTGTGTGTGTGTGTGTGTGTGTGTGTGTGTGTTGTAGTTACGGTACATGACCACCAGGGAGAGCTGGAGTGCATCATTTGACATTCCTCCAGAAACAAAAGTTCCTCCAGTTCCGTTTGGGTTTCAGTTCCTCCGGTAGTGTGTGTGTGTGTGTGTGTGTGTGTGTGTGTGTGTGTGTGTGTGTGTGTGTGTGTGTGTGTGTGTGTGTGTGTGTGTGTGTGTGTGTGTGTGTGTGTGTGTTATCGCTGCCTTTATCATCTACCTTATAAAACCTGGGATGTATTTGCTTCAACACACAACCATCAGGCTGCGTCTGACCCGTGGGGTGAGTGTGTGGATGAGATGACCCCCCCCCCCAATGAGGAGCAGCAGCCCCCACCCCATTCCTGAAAGTCAACAATAAAACACGTTTCCAGTAAGCCGGATACCTCCCCACTGCAGCCCGTCCCCATGGCGACCACTACCAGTCCCCAGCCCACCCATGAGCACAGACCTGCCCCCCCCACCACCACCAGCGTGGATGAAGATGATGAAGACCTCCATCCCTCCAAACAGAAGACTTGGCAGCGTCTCTGCTGAATGTTTGGAGACGTTTTGGGACGTGACGTCACCGCCCCCCCCAGCGCCCCCCTCCCCTCCAGCACCCCCACCCCCCCACCAGCGACATGGGTTTTGTTTTGGCGTCGCCGATCTCATTCATGGCCCCGAGGCCTTTCAGGCGCCCATAATCCTCTGGTGTCTCCTCGCTTCAGAGATTCCAATCGGATCGCTGAACTCCCCGATGGGGGGGGGGGACGGGACGGCCGCCAGCAAGGTCACGGGTAAAGGTCGACATGCGTGACGAATGAGAAGTGAACCGACACGCAGGAATACGGTTGAAGTTTTGAGGCAGAATCACGTCGGGACCCCCCCCCCACTGCCCCGCCCTCGTTTCCTGTGACCTCTGACCTCTGACGGGTCGCCGTCATTTGCAAACAGACCTGAAGCGTCGGGAAGAAACAGATCCATTAGCAAACAGAGCTGGAGAGGAAACAGTGACACCTGACACCCCCCATTCCTCTCACCCCCCCCCCAGTCCCGGAAGGGCAATTAAGTGAAGTCTTAATAAAACTATAAATATTAGGTAATGATAAATGTACGTGTGTCACATAGACGACAGGGGGGTCGTGTGTGTGTGCCTTTGGGGGGGGGCTCCTCCATCTGGGGGCCATCAGGGCTCCTCGTTCCTGCTGGGAGAGATGCATTGTTCTGGAACACCCCGGATCAATCTCCTGGGTGGGGAATTTACAAGGGGGGGTGTCCTTTCCCTTTCTTCACCCCACTTCCTCCCCCCTTACCTCCCACCATACATCCACCCCCCCCACACAAACACACACCTCCTCCACCAGGAGCTCCGGCCTGTTTGCATTCCTCTCAGTTAATAAGTGTTTGTCTGATGCCTCGTGGGGGGTGTAAAGATCACCCCCCCTCACACAAACACAGGCCCCCCCCCGGGTCACACAGCTGTAGAGGAGTGATGTTGGGTGGGGAGGAGGAGGTTTTAACTTGCTGAGGCTTTATTATAACCACCAGGCTGCAGCGGTTTGGGTTTGTTTGGGGTTTTTTTGGGGGGGGTCCATCATTTAAAGGTCAAACGGGGACGTTTTGCATAAACGGTTTCCTCGAGCGACGCTGAACGTTTTGCATCCGAGCCTTTAGGGAGTCAATCATTCCCTCAGCAGGTTATTAGTTCACATATTAAAGGACCAGGAAACCGCCAGCGTGCAGCTACGCTAACGGCTAACGGCTAACAGCTAACAGCTAACAGCTAACAGCTAACAGCACCGTGAGGCTGTGATTCAGTGATCGGTGATATTGGTGTGATTTGCTCTGCACCTTAAACACGTGGTCATCGGCTCTCAGCCAATCAGCAGCGGAGCTGGTCGTACTGTCACAGCTGTTAACCAGACGGGTCAAACCGGGGGGGGCACAAACAGGTCGGGTGGGGATCCTAAATGATGATGAGGATGGGGCACAAATCACCCAGCAGCCAATAAAAGATGGCGCTGCAGCCGCCTGATAGCGGCGGGACAAAGGCCCCGCCTCCCACGTCCCCCCATCACGCCATCTTGGACGCAAACAACGAGCTGATTGGCTGATCGCCCCCAGTGGAGGCTTCTGGCTGGGACGGGGCCTCACCGGGTGCTGGCAGGAGGACGGTGTTGCTGTTGTCGCTACGGCGACTACGGCGAAACTGATAAAAGAATCTTTAAAGAAGTGGGGGGGGCAGTCCTGGTCCTGCCCGGGCTTGTCCCGCCAAGGTCAAACTGCTGCAACCAAGAACGAAAGCTCCGCCTCTCCTGCTGCAGGTATCAGGTGACCTCCCTCCTCCTGCTGCTCAGGCCGCCGTACGGCGCTGGTTATTATGGGATGTTTCTATCCCGGCGTGAGGAGAACACGCAGCATTCGACTGAAACAATGCCGCTGGCCGGGGTGGATGAGTCAGACGGGACTGTAAACCGAGATTGTGTTTGGAATCCGACCATTGTTCTGTCTGTGGCCAGTCATCACCACGTTACCGGGGCAACGGAACACCACAGAACCCCCGACAACAACAAACAGAGAACCAGACCGAGGAGGGACTGAGCTGCTCCAGAATAAGGCCTAAAGCGAGACCATCATCATCATCACCACCATCGTCATCATCAGATTCTGTCTGTCTGTCTGTCCATTGTTGGTCTTCATTCAGTCCTAACCCCCCTCCCCAGTGAATAAAGACCCCCCCCACCAATTGTCTCCTCCTCTTCTCAGTGTCTTGCTCACTAAGCCCGTGATGGATGTCAGATTACCCCTCCGACTGTCATCGGGACAAAGACGGACGGGCCCAATACACAGAGGTAAACACACACCCAGCGCCATCCTGGAACGCCCCTCCCCCCACAGGCATCCATCTACGAGCCTCCATCCCAACGCACCCCTGTCCCAAAGCACCCATGTCCCAACAGCAGCTTCTCACGCGGGACGTTCAAATGTCATGTCCACAAAGGGTTCTGGTTTTGTTCCTGTCAAACCTGACCTCTCTGTCGGCTCCCGGTCCTTCCACCATCCTAATCAAACCCACAGCCAGTGGGACCAGTGGGAGACCCCCACCCACCCCAACATGACAATGGTACCAGCCGTTACCCTGGAAACAGCCTTTCTCTGGCTGTGTGATAAAAAAGATGTATCCCCGTCTGTCCACCGTCTGCTTTTTCACATGGTTGTTGTTTTGGGGAGCCTGCAGATAATCTGTGGCTCCCGTCCCAGCAGTGGAAACCAGTGGAAACCAGTAGAAACCAGTGGAAACCAGTAGAAACCAGTGGGGCTAAGGGACACCCCAGGGACCTGTCCTCACATATTGTAATTTCACTTCGCTATCAGGTTCATTCCTAGACTGGTTTTACCTTTAAGGATCGTCTGCTGACGTCTTCCGAACACAACGGTTACAAGAAACAGGTCTTTCTCGATGCTGACAAGTGATAGGCTGCAGGTGAAGTGGGCGGGGTCAGCCAGGTGGGGAGAATTACAGGAAGTAAACATCAAACTAAAAGCCAACAGAAAAAACCTTTAATATGATCTGCTCGGAGGTGTCTGGTCGTCATACGGCCCGCGGGCCAAGTACGGCCCGTTGGGCTTCGTAAGCCAGCCCACCTGACTTGTTAAAACTATACAATTAATTTTATGAAATAAATGCTGTGGTAGAATATTTTTTACAATGAGCCTTGCATGTGCATATCCTGTTAACCCTTCACATGATGGTTCTACATGCTGGACCACCTGTCACATTCTAGAACTCTTTGGTGGGTGAAGTTTCTCACACTCACTCTGGTGGAGATGGTTGCATCACCGTCCCGGCCGTGTTGACGCGGCGCTTCACGCTTTCATTTTGCAATGTTTCTGGGTTGGAACGGGCGGCGAGGGTTAACGTTTCACCTGGAGGCTCCTCTTACCTGCGGCCATCAGCGGGGGAATAATACCGGCATCGGGTTACCGCCGCCTCTCGTCTATCCGACCTGCCACGTTTCAATCATGAGTCCTACAATCCAGCTGGAGGGTTGAGTCCAGCAGGTAATGGCTGTCCAGGGGGCCATAGGCTGGGGGTGGGGGGCGGCGTGGGATGGGGTTGGAGGGGGCATCAGCTCCCGTTTCCAGGAAAAAGCTCTGAGGCTGGAGGATGCTGCCCTTCCAGCAGAGTGTTGGATGTCCATCATACAGAGGTGTAGCGTTACACCCACATCTATCTTTGGCCTTCATCTTTCACCCATCCTCATCACACACACACACACACACACACACACACACACACACACACACACACACACACACACACACACACACACACACACACACACACACTGACAGGCTTCATTGAAGCCGTCTTCTTAACTCTCTACGTCTTTCCCTGGGACTCCTGAAGGCGAGTCAGCACCGGGGTGATTTAAGGGTCTGTGTGACGCTCGTCCCCGTCAGACCCCACACCAACCCAATGAAAAAGCCCAGATCCACAAACACCAGGGGCAACAAGAGTCTGACGAGGGGCAGACAAAAGCCTGAAAGAGGAGCCCAGCCACCCCCTGCGACTACGAGCCATCCACCGTCAGAGTCCCAAAGAGATGAGCAGCAGAGGACCCACATAAATCTCCCATACAGGATCACTAAGGCACCAGGAGGGGTGGGGGTGGGGGTGGGGGGCCTGTTTATCCTTCCAGACCCTCCTAAAGGAACGGCTCACCCAAAACTCACAGTCTGCTGGCGCTGGAGTCACTTCGTTTCTCTTGCTCTCCAGGTGTTCATGGGAATAACTTACGTCTGTTTACTGTGAAGCACCGTCGCCATGGCGACTGGGAGATGATGACGGAATCCTCGTTTCTGGGGGAGCAATTTCTTTAAAATGACTTGATGCCAAAAAATACACTTTCTAAAAAAGAATGTCCCTAAATGATCCCAAATCACAATAAGTCATCCTCTGGGGAGCATGAATGTCAGCATATATCAAACAAAATATTTTGACCTCACAGCATCGTCAGGAAAATTATTAATGAATGCTTTTGTCATGTTGAGACTTTCCTCTTAACATTACTGCTACTGGTGCCAGTAAGGTTCATCTTCTGGGGACCATGAACACCAACCATCTGTCTAGTTTATAGCCCTTTAGATATTTAACTCCGGATCGAAAGCAAAACTATCAAACCAACAATCACCCCCCCTACAGAATAAGAGCATTAATAATGTAAGTAAAACGGTTTTATTGTCAAATAAAAGTGGAAAAAATATAGAAACAGAAGAATCCATACAGAAGCGATCATGAGGTACGACTCTATTCACTGTTTGATGGAGCGGCGCTCCACAAACGTCCCGCCTTGAGTCCTTTCTGTTGAACAATGAAAACACAAACCAGCAACAAACTGAATGTAAAACATTGAGAAAGACGTTTCTCCATATTAAAACTACGTGTGAACACCAGGAGTCCTGCAGGTCGTTGGCACAAAGAAAGTCCGGCGTTCCTTCGCCTTCTGAAGTCAACGTTTATGGTTGGACAGTTTGACCTTGAGCTGCTTTGTGTCCATTTACAACATTTAAGACAGTGAATATCAGACAGAAGACGTTAACAAACTACTTTAAAGAGGTGGAACTGTAAGGTCATCCTGCATACTGACTTTAAATCTAAATATTTTTGCATACAGACAAATGTTAGTACCCTAACCCACACAAAGAGATACAGAAATCACTCCTACATCCTATGGCGAATCATATTTACATCCATATTAAAACATCTTTCCTTCATTTGTTCTTCTTTGTCCCAATGGATGAGCCCGAAGGTCGAAACACACTCATCACGATGTAAACAGCGACATGTGTCACCCTAAAGTTGTGTCACACCTACAAAATCACCCGCGCAGAGCTAACGTTAGCTTACTGGCCTGTGTCCTGATTTACTGAGGATCATCCTGTCAGATTGGATGACGGAGCTAACGGCGTGCTAACTGCCAGATAGCCAGTGATTGATCTGTTGTATGGCCTCTTTTTTATAAATTCAGACTATCAATAAATTGTTTTATGGGCTTTCGCAGATTTTTCAACTTTGATGTCGGCCATTGCCTGACGATTCTGTTTTTTGTAAAGGTTAATGTTTAGCATTTAATGTTCAAATTTCACATTTTTGTTGAGTCTGGTATAAAATAACTTTTTACTGGGGAATTTCCAATTTAAAATGGCATCAACGTTTTTTCAAGCTCTGGGCTGTAAAATGAATCTGTATTTTTCCGACGTCAAAGCCAGTTGACATCAAAGCTGGAAGTTGATAGTTAAGTTGATGTAACTTAAAACACACCCACATCACTAACTGGCAGCTAGCAAAGCCAAAAAATGTTAGCAATGGCCTCGCCTCCCACAGTAGGTCACTTCCTGTGAGTGGCAGCAAACCGCCGCTCAACATACCCGACACTGGGATCGCGGCCCACCAAAGGGCCTGAACAGAGCTTTGAGTATCTGTGATGAAGCAAACTGTTGCTGTGTGCTGTGGCATCTCTAAATCAGCATCAAAATGTAACTCTACAAATACCTTAAACCTTTTGAATGACCGTTTCTTCGGTGTAAAAGATGAGTCTTTTATTCCCCAGGAAAAGTTGGAAGTTATTCCTCAAAGGAATATCTCGATACGGGTGGTCGGGTCTCCGCCTAATGAGTCTCCGAGGTCAAACAGCTGGTCCAGGTTGACGCTGGAGCTACACAGGAAGTCATGGCGGCTTGGCTCCTCCTCCTCTGGCCAGGGGGCCTCCAGGAAGGCTGTGGGGAGTAAGGGTTCCTCATCCGGTACGCCACTCCTTTGGGCCTCCACCAACACTTGGATGTCCACTGACTCGGTGGCAGCGTCAACAGGACCGACGTGGGCCCCTCTCACTGCCAGGTCGTCCTCTTTGAAGATGGGACTCAGAGACTCCCCTCCTTCCAAAGTGAGCTCCCCGCTGAGGGCCGAGTCCAGCAGAGCGTCCCAGTCAAAGTCCCCTTTCAGAGGTCCCACCTCCTTGGGTTCGTCCACGGAGAGCAGTGGGGAGCTGCAATGCCGAGGGACTTTGGCGGCGTTGTGTCGGGAGCCCAGCTTCCTCTTGTGCCCACTCCGCCCCCGGACCACCGGCCAGGACCCCAGCATGGTACCTTCGGCTAAATGGGGGTCCCAGTTCTGGTCAGCACCGGTTGCTTCTTCAAACTCTCGCAGGAGCTGCTGCGACTCTGGGTTGACGGCCAGGCTGCGGTGGTCTCCCGTGGGGCTGCAGGGACTCCTGGACTGGGACTGGACGTTGATTCGGAGCCGGTTCTGAAGGGCCGGGTTGATCTGGACCGGAAGCATTTGTCTCTTCTTTTGGGCGCCGCTCAGGAGTCGCTCGGCGTACACCGGGTCAATCCTCCAGAAGCCACCCTTCCCCGGCTCGTCCTTCTGGCGGGGGACCTTGATGAAGCACTTGTTGAGGGACAGGTTGTGTCGGATGGAGTTCTGGAAGCAGAACATCGAAAACTTGTCATGGAAAGAAAGACTGATCGTGAAACGAAGGTATAGCCTAGCATACAGGTACTTTTTCTTTGGATTTAGGCTCTACCAGGAGCTGTTGCCCCCACCTGAGTCAGTCTGGGTCTGTGAATCATGACCTTGGGTTAGCATTAACCTGACATAGCAACCATCCGACGCGTCAAGGGGTTAACGTGTTCAGCATGTTTCATTTGCGATGTGTTTGCGCTGTTTGGCGAGGTCGTCGGTCGTCGTTTCACTATTTCATGAAGACAAACACTCGACGAGTCGGTTCAGTGCCGGTCGGACGCCAATGGGACAAAAACATACGACAAACAAGCTTCTGAAAGGAGGTGACAAAGTCGGAGCTTTATGGCCGTGAGGCTACAGGATCATTATAGCTGGAGGCCGTAACCATGGTGACACGTGTTGACGTCATTTGTTCCAGTTAGTTTAGGGTTAATCATCTCTGACTCTTTTCTTAATGAGGACAGAATATTGTTTTACCCCAACAGTCGGTTCTAGAAGGTTGTGGGTTCGAGTCCCACAGACGACAACATGATTCCTGTCTGTAGCCTCTTTTTCACGGTGATGCCCCTGTCTGTTCAAGGCGGGGCAGTTCCGCCTTTATTACCCCACCATCCTTTAGGAAACTCTGGAGGCGTAATAAGGGGGTTGGGGGTCATTGTTCTTCTGAGGGGGGTAACAGCATCCAATAATAGGAATGAGCTGGGAGGTGGCAGGAGGGGCGGGACAGGAAACTCTGGTTAGCGATGACCGCTAGCACTAGCTTGCATTTGGGGTAATCCAGCTACTTGTTTCCAGTCCTGTAGAGATGCTAAGCTAACAAGCTAATTGATATTGCTTCACCAGAGGCAGAATGTCCAGAGGGTCAAGTGTACTGTACCCCCCCAGCATTCATCCAGCTGCCCCCCCCCCCCCCCCACTGGCATCAAATTGGAGCAGTGACCCCACGACCTTTGTTAAATATTATCTGCCCCATGTTCTGCTCAGAAATAACAAAACACCTTGAGACGTCTGGCCGCGAGGCGGGGTGGGGTGGGGATGTGGTGGTGGGGTTGGGGGTGTGTGGTGGTGGGGTTGGGGGGGGGCAAGAGTCAGGTACGCCGCCGGCGGCTCTGACAATCATTATCCTGTAAAATTAAATTGTTCCTTAAATTCCTGGGCTTTCAGGGGAATTTGAAACCTCACCTGTTACCCCCACCCACCTGTTACCCTCACCTGTTACCCCCACCCACCTGTTACCCTCACCTATTACCCCCCACCCACCTGTTACCCACACCCACCTGTTACCCTCACCTGTTACCCCCACCCACCTGTTACCCTCACCTGTTACCCCCACCCACCTGTTACCCACACCCACCTGTTACCCTCACCTACCTGTTACCCCCACCCACCTGTTACCCTCACCTGTTACCCTCACCCACCTGTTACCTTCACCCACCTGTTACCCCCACCCACCTGTTACCTTCACCCACCTGTTACCCCCACCCACCTGTTACCCCCACCCACCTGTTACCCTCACCTGTTACCCCCACCCACCTGTTCCCCTCACCCACCTGTTACCCCCACCCACCTGTTACCCCCACCTAAATTCCACACAGTAAATCCACGATGAATCTTTTTTCTGTATATTTACAGGAAATTGTGCCATAAATCCTAAACTTTTTTTGGTTTTTTTGGTTTTTCTAACAGTTTTCCACTTTATATCTAAACAAATAATATATTACATACATGTTACATTTATTATATATTCTAAATACAATAAGAGTTTAACCCTAGAAATAAATTTGTTACTATGAAAAATAACAAAGAGATTTAAAAATTTTAAAACATTTAAAAATAAAGATTTGAGAAAGATCCTGGTTTTAGTAATAAAAATAATAATAATAATAATAAGTTATTTTATTATTATTATTATTATTATTATTATTATTATTTTATTATTATTATTTTATTATTATTATTATTATTATTATTATTATTATTATTTTGTTATAACAGTTTATTATTATTATTATTATTATTATTAATAAAGTCTGATGTTGAACTTTAATTAAATTAAAACAGCTGTGCCAGTTTAGAAACTCATTTCCAACCAATGAGTTGTTGGGAGTCGCATGTCCTGCGTGTGTGTGTGTGTGTGTGTGTGTGTGTGTGTGTGTGTGTGTGTGTGTGTGTGTGTGTGTGTGTGTGTGTGTGTGTGTGTGTGTGTGTGTGTGTGTGTGTGTGTGTGTGTGTGTGTGTGTGTGCCTACATGCCACGTGGGGTCAGCGTGTCTGTAGAAGCAGTAGTTGTCGGTGATCCACTTGTAGATGCTGGAGAGGGTCATCTTGCTCTTCTTGCTCGCCTTCATCGCCATGCAGATGAGGGTCGCGTACGAATACGGAGGCTTGATGTGCGCGTTGGTCTTGTAGTCCACGTCATCGGGGCAGTGGCCGTGGGCCACGATGCCGGGGAAGGGCTGCATGCGGCTGTAGGCCGCCGCGGTGGGCTTCCCGGGGGTCAGGGGCATCCCGATGGAGGCGGGGTCCCCGGCCAGAGGGGACGCGGGGGCGTCGGAGCCCAGCGGCTGGTGTCCGAACAGGTGGTGCCGCTGGTGGGACTGGTGCGGCACGTTGGCGTCCAGGATGGAGAACTCCTGCAGCCACTGCAGACTGGTCAGGCTGTCGTCCAGGCTGACGTCACTGCCGGTGCCGCTGCCGGTGCCGGTGCCGCTGCCGGTGCCGGTGCCCTGGAGGTCCCGCTGCTCCACCTGGGCGGCGGCGGTCACCACCTCCTCCTCCAGCCCCACCGAGCCTTCAGGCCAGGGGTCGGTGCAGCTCAGAGACAGCATGGTTCGCTCCAACACCTCTCCTTCCTCCTCCTCCTCCTCCTCTTCCTCCTCCTCCTCTTCCTCCTCCTCCTCTTCCTCCTCCTCCTCTTCCTCCTCCTCCTCTTCCTCCTCCTCCTCTTCCTCCTCCTCCTCTTCCTCCTCCTCCTCTTCCTCCTCCTCCTCCTGCCAGCGCCTGACAGGATAGAAAATATACACCCAACTTCAGCAAAGTGCGAACGAGCAGGACAATGATGGCCCCCATTTGAAAACAGAGGCTCAGTGTGTGCGTAAAGACCCTCAGATCTAAATCAAACTGTCACCTGGGTGTCCGACCGGTGGGAACATTCGGGAATACTTCACTCCACTAAACCCATTTAAGTCCTTGTCCCAGAACATTCCAGAAAATCTGGTGCGCACTTGACGCAGGAAAGAGCGCGTCAACGTGAGCTTCTGCTGTTCTTTATCCCTCATAACTTCATTAAATCGTTTAATAAAATTTAAATAAAAAAATACTATCACTCATAGATGTGTTACTATAATTTAGGTGGAAGGAGTTTTGTCATCTCTTAGGGAATTACGTGTTTTTTTCCACGCGTAAAATCCGCGTTCAAACATGAAGGATTTTGTTTAATTTGTCTAGAAATGAACTGATAATTTCAATAATAATTTAATTCCATTATATGAAAACGTAAATAGAATGTACCTATTATTTTCCAACATATTTATATGTGAAGATTTTTCATCCTCCTGAAACATAACTGCGTGCGTAAAATCCGCATTTCACGCATCAGGGATTTGGATTAATTTGATCAAACAAACAAACAAACAAATAAACAGCGGATTATTTCACTTTATTTTAATGCCCTTATATAAAATTATCTTTCTAGTGATTTATTTTATGAAGCACCTATTTGTGAGTACTTCAAGGCTCCTGGAGCTCAGGTGGATTCCGGGAATAAACGATGTGGAATAAACTCACCTTGCGTTTGCGGATGAGTGGAGATGGCGCAAACCAGCGGCGCTGTGGATCCTGTTTTAACGCACCTGCTGTCTGCTGCGGACAAAGAGAGGCGGATTCGTGCGGACGGTGTCGGTCTCTTCTCGGGTCGGGTGTCAGCGGGCTGCGGGACCCGTCGGGGAGGCCGTTTAATACCTGGAGCAGGAGGTTTGTCCGGCAACCATAGAAACGGGACGCCCCCCTGTAAACAGCTTCCCGCGCCTCCATTGGCCTCCCGGTTTCTATAGCGCTTCATTTTTAATCACTCTCGGGTCAACTGTGTCTGCTGGAGTGTGGGTTCTCAAACTGAGGCCCGGGGACCCACCAGAGGACGCGATGAGCTCGGATTCTGTCCAAATTAACTTGAGACCTGTCGAGTGGGTCTGGTTGTGTTTTAAACAGAACTTTTGTTCGTGTTTGGATCCAACGTGTTCAAACAAAAACAGGAAACATCGCTAAAGTTCTGGGCAACTTCGACTTCAGGGCACAATCACCTCAGGTGAGTGTCCTGCTGCCAGAACCAGAACTTCATGGAACGGTTTCCTGTGAAAACTCGGTCCTGATCCACTCACCTCCAAGAGACAGTTCAGAGTCAAAAGTTTCTGGAGTCTGACAGTAAAACACCTGAAGGAGAATAAAACACCTAGAAAAATAAAACACCTAAAGAAGACTAAAACACCTGAATCAGACAGACAGATCCTCCTGACGTCAGACATTTCCTTAGCCCCATCCAGACTGTGACCCTGCGTTTTGACTTCCTAGAGGGGGCGCGTGTGAAGGAATGTGGAGGGAGGACAACAGACAGAGAACAAAAGGTGGAGCGTTCTGTTGGAGGAACAGAACTGACGCAGTAAAACCACGTCTTCAACCGTCCCTGCGCTAAAAGGGTTAAAGACACAGGCTTTCCTCTCAGGTGTGGACAAACACCCATAATGCACAGCTGCTCAGGAAGTGACAGGCGGACGTCCGGCACCAAAAGAACTAACATCAACCTAGACAAAAAAAAAACAATCCAGATTTTTAAATGTAAACACACAAAAGTATAGAATAATCATTGTGCAATTTACTCCGGGATTATTAAAGTATCTATCTATCTAGTTTTTCCTGCTTCCCGTCACCTCCTGCAGAGGTCAGAGGTCAGAGCCAGAGCTTCCAACCGTAGTGACCTCACCCAGCTGAGGGGCGGGGCCTGCGTGGGGCTCAGGGGGATTAGAGACAGACGTCAGCTGGTGGACTTGACTGACAGGCGATCAGGAGGAGGATGAAGAGTCGCAGCATGCTGTTGACACCGGAGATGATGGTTTTGTCAGCGCTGTGATGTAATACCATCTTTGGACAGGTGAGGGCGCCACAGCCCGTTTAATAACGTCACCAGCGGAAGAAGTCAAACATGTTTTTCTTTCAATACAAGAAGTGTTTAACAAAAATCATCCAACAAACAGGCAATATAATAAAAGAACATTACAGACATTTAAGCAAATTAGAAGTGGTATAAACATTTATACTTTGTGTTCAGTGAACTCAATTAGTTCTATACTGTACATCCCACTGCATCATTAGAGAAATGAACGCTAATTATATTTACATTTATGAATGTAACACTTAGAAAAAGAATTTCTGTTTCCTAAAAAAAGCAAAATACTTTTTCACATTCCGACAGCAGCTTCGGAAGCCGAAGAAGCCGGTAAGACCACTCGTCCGTCAGAACGTCGGCTCTGCAGCGCCCCCCTCTGGTTAGCTGAGGAAATGATTTGCATGTTTGCAATGAAATCTATCAACTCTAGCTAGAAATCTAATTGTTAAATGTGTGTTAATCACATAATGCTGTGTGAAATGAATGTCATAAAGGTAAAAATGAACAAGTTTGATGAAGTGACCTGAGTTTACCCTACATGGATCTGCAATTTTCTCATTTTATTAGTTCATAAAGAGACAACTAATACTTTAGATGGGCTGAACAAGCAGCTGTAACCTATCAATACTTCCTCTGAACATTCACCGATCAATAGATCTCTGTTTGTCAATTGTTGCTCTGGATTAAATGTATAAGCATACATTGTGTCTGGTTACCCAGTGAGGTATTTGTACTGAAGGATCTGAGTACTTCCTGCTGCAGGCGTCACATGTCACGTGGGTGGGCGGAGTCAGAAGATCGACATTCCGTGGTTTAAAAAACAAGACCTTCTGGGAAGTGGTTTGATATGGAGGAATCCATGTTAATGATTCACTTCACAGTAAATGTGACGGGTTAACCTTTGACCCCCTAATTCTTAAGTTAAATTAAAAAAATAGATAGATGTAAACTGACACTAAGGACCCCCACTAAGTGTCCCACAGTGCATCCCCAGTGCGTCCCAGGCCCCCCTCGTCTATCCCTTCAGTGAGGGATAGATATCCGGATGAAAATCAATTTATGAATCAATATCTTGAAATCTTTATGGAATCTTGACGCTCCTGGATTTTATTGTTCAGTAGCTCCCTGCTTCAGTATCAAACACCCTCCAGTGGTACATAATGCGTAGTCTATTCTGAATATTATTACTTTAATATTTGTTATTATTTCGATTTTAGTTTTGCTAATACGTTTAGTTTTTGTCGATCTGACTCTTTTGGATCTCTCAGACCCGGTCCAGAAGTTAAACATCCACAAACATGAAGGCGGGGACGACA
This sequence comes from Antennarius striatus, assembly GCF_040054535.1. Classification (NCBI taxonomy): domain Eukaryota; kingdom Metazoa; phylum Chordata; class Actinopteri; order Lophiiformes; family Antennariidae; genus Antennarius; species Antennarius striatus. The sequence continues at coordinate 1,143,181 of NC_090791.1, forward strand.
GGAACGTGAAATAAATAAATAAATACAAAAATTCGACTCGTGTATTTTTAGAAAAGTCTCTTTTTCCTTTAAAGTAGTTGCAACGACTCAGATGTGATTCATCCTGCAACTTCTTCTCTTTCTATCTCAATCTTCTTTTCCTTTCGTCTTTTCCCTTCAGGGGTCGCCACAGCGAAACACTTGCATCCATCTAACCTTAAATCCCGCCCACACGCAGCAGCCAATCAGATGTTCGCCTTAAACCATCCAAACCTCAACGTCATGTAACGGACGCGATCGGAGCGTTTGCGGTTTTTGGGGTCCCCCAGTGGGGCGGGGAGCTTCTCTGCGAGTCTGACTTTGCTGGACTCCGCCCGTCGGTGGCGTACCTGTACCCTTAACAAGCGCACACGTAAATTTAAACCCTTCCCTGTGCTAGCCAATCAGCGTTTCCGTAGTACTATCTCGCCGTGGTTCCGTCCAATCAGCTGCCGCCTCCTCTTTGTTGACGCTGACATAAAAATATTATTGTTGGTGCTGGAGCTGCGGAGGAGTCTCAGGGTCTGCGCCAAGCAGGGAGGACCGGGTCCGGAGCTTCACGCCTGTCGATCCAAGCGAACATCCACTCGTTTACCGTGTTTTCGACAGCGGGGAAGCGGCGGAAAGAGGCCACGTCGGTGAATATGGACGAGCTGCGGCACCAGGTCATGATCAACCAGTTTGTTTTGACGGCCGGTTGCGCCGCCGATCAGGCGAAGCAGCTCCTCCAGGCGGCCCACTGGCAGTTCGAGGTGAGTTCGGGTCCGCCGCGTCCCCCCCGGGCGTCCCTCCCGGGTTATCGGGTTGTTTCCTCTTCCGGTTTGTGTACTAACTGGTATCGATCCCTCGCGCCGATTGTTTGTGTCGTCCTCCCTCGCGACCACGCGCTCGTGAGGCTAACTAACAGGAAGCTAAGCTAGCAGCGCTGGGGACGTGTTCGAGTCGATGCCCGCCTTGTTTACATTGTCGACATTGTTAGCAAGCTAATTGTTGTTAGCATAGAGATAGCAGCGCCGCATATGTCCCACTTTAATGTAAACAAAAGACTTTAAAGCGATAAATGACGTCATCACGCCGGACACAGCCTTTGATGTCGTTCGAACAGAAAAATAAACAAAGAAAAAAACAAAACAAAAGAAGAGGAAAAACCAGGAAGCGTTGGAAATCCTGTTTTTTTGTGAACACTAAGTGAGTTAAAACTCAGTTTTGACTTGTTTACATCTAAAACAAACCGACAGAAGTGGAAAAATGTTCATCCGTTTAGTTTAACTTTACTAAACCCCTAAAAACAAAAAAGTTGATTTCATTTTTTTAAACCCAAACGCGTTCATTCTTAATCGGAACACAGCTCATCCTTGTCGTCAGAGATCTCATGTTCATTAGAACATATTTCCTCATGTTCTGGTTCTAACCAGGAAGGAAGTTGATGTGACATCAGAAGGGTCAAAGGTCGAATCTGTTGTGTGTCTGATGGGATCACGAGGTGAAAACCTGTTCAAGCAGATGTTCCGTAGAAACACCTGGAGGCCCTCTGGCGGCTTTCCGTTTCTTGGACGTTCCAGATGGTTCTCCCCCGCCTGCCGGGGCCCGGATCCGTCGGTCCAGCTGGTTCCAGCGTGGGGAGGAGAAGCTCGGCTCGTTCTCCTGCGATCGACTCGTCTTGACTCGCTGAGAAGGTGGAGGAGCGTCCAACGAGTCTGCGTCAGGAGGCGTTTATTTGTCAACGGAGATTTGATCTGCTGATGTTTCGATCACCGATCAATGCTTTCTGTTTCCTGCTGTCCTTTGTGTTTGTTGACCTGCTGCGGTCGTCGTGACGACTCACTAACCTATGCGTCCTGGACAGAAAGAAAGCTTGTGACTGATGGAGCGTAAAGATGATGATGATGATGAACCAGGAAGTTAAATGTTCTGGAGGTTCTATGAGGGTGCGTTGGGTTTATTCAACTGCAGAGGAAGTTGAATGTTTTATTTTTGATTGTTATTGTCTTGTTGATGAATTTGACTGTATGTGTTTACTGTTGACATCCATCCTGTCAGTTGATCATCAACAGTCAGAATGGAGGCGGGTGGCGTCTCACGCTACTGCAGAGGAAATGAAGCGCTTCTTGGTGTCAGTTGTCGGTCGTTTGCATTGACACGTTTTCAGCTGGAGGAAACGAGAGGTGGTGGTAGTGGCGGCGGTGGCGTGACGTGGGCGGGCCGGCCTCGCCGACCCCATCCTGAAACACAAACCGTCGGGAGACAAAGAGCAGCGAGGCGCTTTCACGCTTTGATATGTGTGTCACGTTGTACGGCAGACATTCCTGCACCGCCGCTGCTGTTGTCAAACAACCAGAGGGTGGGGGTGGGGCGGGGGCAGAGCGAGGGGGAGTGAGGGGGGGCACTGCATTCACTGGAAGAAAGAGGCCTCCAGTGAGGAGGAAATGGAGGAGCTGCAAAACAAGATCACGCTCCCAGTCGACACTTCCTGTCCTGTGAGAACAGGGTTTTGGTTCGGAGTCCACGCCGGGACCGTTAGCCGGCTGGTCGAGGGGGGGGGGGGGTCCTGTGAGATTCACAGGAACAGCATAATGGAGATTCAGTCCGGTAACACCACTCATGCTGATGGCTGCAGCTCAGACCCTAAGTTGCCTCTGATTGGCTGCCTTCAGCTGGTCAAACCAGACAGCTGGTTGTATTTTGTCTTCATGTCACCAAACTGTAACAAGGCTTCCGTTCTGGAGACGATTTGCTTAGCGATGTGTGCTAACAGCTAATCCAGACAGTTTGAACTACATGAAACGTGTTGTTAGAGCTGTAGCCACGCCCACAGCAGCTAGCTCCAGTGCCCAGCATGCATCTGTCAAGTCGCCGCATCGCCTGTCGAACGTCCGTCTGAACTCGACTGTTCGTCTCAAACTAAGTCTGAGTCAGATATCTTCTTTTGATCAAACCATCCTGTTTCTCGTTGCTATGGTGACGCCCGCAGTTGGCTGGTGTTGTTGACAGGGCTGTGAGGTCATGATGTTTGTTATTGTTCACAACAACACAAGTAACTGACTCACTTCCACCATGAGCTGACATCAAATGATTTCAGAGGTCTGGAGCCAGGAAGAGGCGGAGCCTGGGCGGAGCTAGGGCAGGTCCAGCCAATAAGAGTCTTTTGTTATACAGATCAGTCAATAGATTTAATTGATTGGATGATCCTCCAATCAATATATTATCCATCAATGGGAAACGTGTGATTTGAGGGTTAGGACTCAGAAAGTTTCATGAATTACTAAAATTTCAAATTAGAAGCAGATTTAAGAAGAAAATAATTCATGTAAATATATTTTATGTTTGGGGTTTTTTTTCAGTTTGTTTATTTCCACTTCCTGGTTGCCCCCCGCCTTTCTCTGTTAAACAGTTAGCTTGAAGCTAATCAGAAAACCAGATAATAGTTTTAGCGCTGTGCTGGTGTTGCGTTCACGGACACACACTTGATGCTGATTGGCTGTCTCTCTCTCTCACTCTGCAGACGGCCTTAAGCTCCTTCTTCCAGGAGGCAAACATCCCCGCCCACCACCAGATGGTAAGTTCATTTAAAGTCACGTGACGGCGCCGAGGTCGGACCTGCCCACCCGCTGGTGTGATCGGGTCACAGGCGCTCAGCTGGTCCTGAACCAGAAGCTGATCACCAGCAGGGGGCGTAATAATCATTAACAAAATTTACCCGGTTCAATAATTCTGGTGCTTTTACTTCCTCATTCCTGGACTTGAACCATTTGATGATGTCATCCAGTTCAGGTGTGAGGCCTGAGACAAACCCTGCCTTAAAACGAAGGAACACGTGTGTGTGTGTGTTCTAAATATAGCGGTTCTGAAGGACCCCACTCTATTTCTGGTTGTCATCGGATCGCCGCTCACAGATCCGAGTTCAGTTTGGTTCTAAGAACCCGGAGCATATTTTAACGGCCGTGTTTACGTTTAAGGATGTCTCCTCTGTTTACAAAAAACAACAACAGCAGTTCCGTTGTTTACTTGTCATCGGTTAGCGGTCGTCGATTTGGGAGGAGCCTGATCAAAGTGTTGTTTTCAATTTTTTTAAATAAAGCATTTAAAATCTCTTTTTCTTCTTGTGCTCCTCAGATGTGCACGCCCAGAAACACCCCGGCCACGCCCCCCAACTTCCCGGACGCCATCACCATGTTCTCCAAGCTGAGGGCGTCGGAAGGCGGCGGCGGCCCCTCCCAGGTGTCGATGGCGTGCTCCCCCCCGACCCCCTCGTCGTCATCGTCGTCGGGGTTCGGCTCCTTCTGGGCCTCCTCGCCCCCCAGCCACCAGCCCGTCTGGCTGCCGCCGTCGTCTCCCACAATGCACCACTACCACCACCACATGCAACAGACTCCTATGTGGCCCCCCGTCTCTCAGGCCAGCGGCTCCCAGCAGCCCCCTGTCGTATCGGCGCTGCACGGCCAGAGATGAGACTGGGCGCCAGGCGGCGAGGGAGGTGCTAGCCAAATGCCGGGGGTGGGGGGGTGGGGGTTTCCCATTGATTTTTTTCTAAACTGACGATGAGGAGGAGACTTTTTCCTCCGTGTCGAGTCAAGCCGATGAAGAACCCAGACAGGCTCCTCATCAGGACCAGGAGCAGGATGGGGGGGGTCGTGTGGCCCCTCCCTCAGAGACTGTCAGGGGCGTCGACCCGACAGGAAGTCCATGCCAGCAGACGAGACGTTTGATCTACAGCCATAAAAGTCCTCCTTCCAGCCAAACGTCTGCTGATCAAACACTTCCTGCTCCTCTGAAGCTCCGCCTCCTGCTCCTCTGAAGCTCCGCCTCCTGCTCTCCTGCAGACAGATTTCCGGTTCTTGTTTGTCCGTTTGAACTGTTTCTTTTGATGGAGGAAATCCATGAGTCTGGCAGCAGCCTGGAGAACTTTTAGCAGAGCTTTTGATTTTGTTTCTTTCTTTGGTTTTTGGGGAAACTTCCAGAGCTGCAGGAAAAGTTGATGAAACTTTCGAGTTCCTGTAGATAAAAATGTTAAAGAAGCAACGGCTCAGTTTGCAATAATTAGGGTCCGGATCTGCAGACGGGGAGCTTCATGTCTCAATCGTTTTTGCACCGAAGCTTCTTTGCTCTCAGTCATCAGGAGGGGTTTGATGGAAACGCCTCCTGTGTCACCTGGCCCCGCCTTCCTCTGCTCTGATTGGACACACAATGTCACTTCTGAACCTTTGGAGCTGCAGATCAGTGCTCTCGGTTTAAGATGCGCCTGTTTGTCGACTTCTAGCCAATCGCAGCATGGGTGGGCGTGGCCAGGTGGATGAACACGCACACGTATCAGATGGAACGCCAGCGCCGTGTCGTCGCCCGTTGAACGCTCAACCACGCCTACCTCCGTCTGTCTGAATGTATCCTCCAATCGCCATTCAGATCCGCCAAACCGCCGTCGGACGGGAATCCCACGTCCTCCTGGTCTCCACACCTGCCCAGGTGTGTCCTCACGTCCCTCCGTTCAACGGCCTCAGAGCGCTGGCGTCCCAATCGCCCTGCATATTCCACAAACCGGGTGATGTTTCTGGAGTCAGAGACGATTGACTTGTTTTCTGTCATTGTTTGAATCCACGGTTCTTTAATTTTGGAGCTTCCTCAAGTTGTTTGTGTTGATTTTCTCCGTTGGGATTTGTATTTATATGTTTAATAAAACGGGACGTGATCCACAACGCTTTGCTTGTTTCTGTCTCAGCGACTCAGGCTGAAACTGGAGGAAGGAACTGCTGCTTGTCATCAGGGAATATATTCCCATGATGCAACAGGATCATGTCCTCATGACCCTATGTTGACATGTTCATCATTTGGGGATAGAAATGTTCAGACGTAAAATTGAGCAGAATCATTAAAACAACACATAATAAATAAAATACAGGTCCAGGTCGTTTCGAGTTCAGTCGCACTGATTATACGTCAGTTTTCAAAGAATAAAAATCAAGTTTACGTCGTTTCACTGGAATTAACGTCTGTCCATCACAAATGCTGAACTCTAAAATCACTAGAAAACCGATTAAAGCTCATAATATCATGTTACTGTACAATAAATCAGAATAAAAACATGTCATATTAAAATACGTACAAGTAGTTCTAATACATACCTTTAAGTGTCACTCATGGTTCACGTTTTAATCCAGATTATTTTACGGTAAACTTTAGTCCTGATAATTTAATCCTTGATGAGGAGAAGAAGAAAACACTTCAAGAAACTCTCCACCAGTTTTTAAGATCATCAACAACAGCAGTCAGAGTCACCGTTGTTGATCCACTGTAGCATGTAGCATGTAGCTTACCTTTAGAGTGACAGTTAAGGATCCTGGAACTGGTTTCTGTCTGCAGATGGAGGTGGGATCACACCTGAAGCCATCCTGGGACTGAATCCACTACCTTCTCACCTGCCAGGATGGATTAGACAAAGACCCCACCCCCCCAAAAAAACAAAAGCAAAAGTAGTCCCACACCTTTTCCTGCCTCCCACTCTCCCCATCCACCTGGATCAGTGACAGGAAGTAGAATTCTCTCTACAGCCACCAGTCCCATATGGTCTAGCGGTTAGCATTCCTGGTTTTCACCCAGGCGGCCCGGGTTCGACTCCCGGTGTGGGAACTACTTGTATTGCAGTTTCAACAAGAGTAAAAGAAACAATCCTCCTGGGTTTGTTTTAGAGTGGCAGTGGCTGCGAAACGGAGCGTGGCCGGTTCAAGACCCTCTCCCTATTTGTGTGTGTGTGCATGGGCCTGTACGTATAATTTGTGTGAAAATAGATTTGAAAGAGGGGAAACAATGATTTTCTAGCGGTTATGATTCTGTAGTTTAAAGTCGTGGACTAAAGACTCTGTGGCTCCGTCATACGGATTCATTCAGCTTTTATTGACATAAATAAAAGGTGAGACGAACATGAACTAATTAAATTAATTAAAGCTTCAAATACTAGATGAGATCATTTTTTTCATTGTTCCAGGAACCAAATGCGGGTTTTAAGAAAGAAGATTGACTAAAACGAACCAGATGGTTTGAACACGACGCCGTCCTGACAGGAAGCTGGATATGAACGTCTCCAGGGAACCAGAACAGACCCAGACCGTGTCTGTCGCCCCCTACTGGTCGGCCTCTGCGTTGCTCCATGCAGCAGCCGAAGCCTGAGTGAAGGAGCTGTGGGAGGTGCAGCCCAGAGCGGAAACTGGCCAATCACGGCCTGAGCTGCTGGAGGCTGGGCAGAGAGGAGAATGGGTTAGTTGGTGATGGGGGGCATCCTGATGGGGGGGGGTTCAGATGAAGCATGAGCAGCCACACCCTTCCTCACCTGAGCGGCTGCAATGGGCGCTCTTGGCACTGATTGGATGAAGGCCGCTAAGCCCCGCCTCTGGAGAAGCAGCTGGTTTGTATGACTTGTTTCTGTCTTTAGCTTTGGACGAACCTGCAGACGTCAGACGAGACAGGAGTCACCAGACGGAGGTTCAGGGGAGGAGCGTCTCACAGGAAACGCTCAGAAACGAACGCCACGGGAGAAACATCCAAGAGTTTATTATCCCTACTCAGCAAATAACAAAGTTCAATTTAAAGAAGTGGATTTATTGAGCCAATTCTGAACCGGAAACACTTGTTTCGGACAAAAGAAGGAATTTAATTGATTTAATTTTAATTGAATGTAAATAAAATCGTCAGCGGCAGATCTTAAAGCATTCAATAAATAAATATCTGAAGAGCAGCTTTAACATGTAAAAAAGAAAAACAGACCGTCTTTCGATGGAATTGTGGGAAGTTTGGTTTCTGCATTCTTCAGGACGGGGGCGTTCAGACGACCTTTGTAAATGTGGCCGTCCAGACCGATGATGTCAATTTCCTCTGACTGAAATATAAGTGAGTAATTATTAATGTTCCACATCAGAGTCATGGAGGTGACGCTCCAGAGTCACGCAGCAGCTTACATGTGAAACAACCAATCAGCTGACTGCTGACAGTTTAGCGTCTCCTCACCTGTGTCGTGCCGTCCACCTCCGTCTGATGCTTCATGGATTGCAGGCCGCTGCGCCGCTGGCCGGCGGGGGTGATGGTGTGACTCCCCCCGCAGCTGCGTGTGATGGTCACGTGACTGTAGTCGGCCGGCTCGGGGAGACGCTCGCTGCTCGCTCACACACAAACGTCAAGACGTCAGTTCAGAGAATCTGAGCAGGTTCTTAAAAGTCATTTGAAAGACGGGAGGTGATGATGGCGGGGAGAGGATCTCACCTCCTGTAGTGCTGCCGGAACTGCTCTAGGGCGTAGACAGTGAACGGCCGGATGGACTTGTGAGCAGGGAACCCAGGTGAGGACGGCAGCGTCACCACCTGCCTGTGATTGGCCGGAGAGGAGAGGTTAGAGACGTTAATGTGTTAGCAAAGCTAACCTGGGGGGTCGGACGCCACTCACGGGCCGGGGCTGTACTTCACGACGGGTCGATCGCAGGACAAGCAGTGGAATCTGTCCACCAGCTGTCTGAGAACGACACACAGGAAACTCCATCCAGCAGTATGCCTACGAGACAGCCAGCTAGTGTGAAGCTAACACCTACTTCCTGAGCGCGGCGGCGTCCTCGAGCTCTGGCGCTCCTTGGGCCTGGAGCTTCTGGTGGATGTCCCTCCAGCGGCCCTCCAGCTGCTTCTTCATGGAGTCCAGCTCGATCCTGTTCAGCTGCAGACAGACCAGCGTCACGTGTCGCAGACCGCCACCGCCGCGCTCCCGGTCAGATGTCGTTTACCTTACACGCCATCTCAGTAGACAGCCGGTCGATGACCTGGTGCCAGTCCTGCTCCTGGCCGGTCACCTTGTTCAGCAGCTCATGGAACATGGAGCTCAGCTGATCGGTGACCGAGTCGAACTGCAGGCGGCTCACTTTGCTGTCCAGAGCGGATTTATCCGCCTTCTGCAGGCAGAGACAGAGAAACGTTCAGTTAAACATGTCCAGCAAACGGGTGATCAGACCGGCAGGATGCTAATAACATAGCATGATAATAGCATGATGATAACATGAGGACATATGATGGTAAGATGATAATGCAACATGAAAAAAACAAGAAATTAACAATAATGTAAAGTGATGACGACATGATATATTGTCATAACATGATAATAATATTATAACATGACAATAACAAGATAACATTATAACATAACATCATAATAGCATAATATGATGATAACATGATAATAACGTAACATGATAATAACATAATAACAACATTAGGACATAACCTGATAATAACCTGATGATCTAAAAGAATAATAACCTAATGACATAACATGAGAACCTATCGTAATAATAACATGATAATAACATGATATTGGAGTAACTCCACTGGTATCCAGTAAAAAGCTAACTCCACTCACGATCTCGCTCTCCACCAGCTGTTTGTCGGCCTTCTTGTCCTCCAGCTGCTCCATCGTCTGGAAGAGTTTCTGTAGAAACTAACGGGGGTCAGTTCAACCCAGAACAGCAGCAGTGAAACACCACGTTCATGTGAACCATCAACCCTCTGGGTCCCGAACACGCGTTCACCGTTTGACATCAACACATATCAGAATGTTGTGTTTGGCAGGAGCTAACGCTACTGCTAGCTCTATAGCCGACCTCCAGGAGGCTCTGCCTCTGCCTGCTGTCCTCACGCAAACATCTGGTGCTCTCATGCAGCTTCTCACACTCCGCCTGCAGCTGCAGCATCATCTTCCTCCCGTCGTTCACCAGCTCCAGGTTCTGAGACACACACACACACACACACACACAAGCAGTTGAACCCCACGACCATCACAGCTCAGTATCAGGATCAGAACAGACGCGGTGGGGATGGTCGATGTTCTCACCCTTTCCTGCTCGCTCGTCACACCTTCTATGACGGCTCTCTGCTGCTGCAGCTGATCTTCCAGGTCCTTCAGCGCCGCCTGAGAACCTGCAAGAAGCACACAGGTGTGTGTGAGTCTGGAACCAGACACACTCCTTCTTCTGCTGCGGTTTAAACTGTGGATCAACAGACAGGAAGTTTCATTCCTGCTGCTCTTCTTCCACACCAAACGTCTCACTCAGCAGTTCTTCTGTGTTTGTGTGTGTGTGTGTGTGTGTGCACCTGTGCCGGCGGAGTGTTACCCT